>NC_077234.1:260698713-260999847 GCF_027887165.1 Monodelphis domestica
ACAAGATGAGTGAACACAAAATCTACTTTTAAAAGATGAATAATACATTGTAAAAAGTTACATTTTAATTGGCTCTAAAATAAAGATGATAAAAGATGCTAAGGGTGTTGAAGCAGTAGCACGCTTACATACAATAGCCATTACAAGAAGCATGTCCTTCAGCTTGGTGAGAGAGGTCAACATCATACTAGAGAAGACTGACTCTACCAGTGGCCTCACCACCAACAGCAAACATAATGGCTGTCCTTGAATAAGAAAGATAATGTTACTCTTCAGCTTTTTAAGTGATTCTGTTTAGAAAATAAAACTTGTGCTCTTTTCCTCTTCTTTTTTTTTCTCCCTGTTTATTTGGAGAGAACAGAAAGGATCGTAGCAAATGGGCAGAATATAATATCAAAAGCAGGGGGAGGAAGCAAGATGAAGAAATTAATGTTTGTTCTGTGTAGCCAAAAGAGACACTTCACAATATGGAAGGGGAAAAAATTCAATTTTTGTTGTCCAGACACCTTATTTAAGTTTAACAAAATTACCTCTGAAACTTATCTGTAGCGTTGTCATCTGCTCATTTCTTCAAGAGAAGGACCAGCATTTTGGGGTTATTTTCAGTCATAGTAAGTAAAAGTGATGTGTGCCCATCCTACACATGAGATAATGAACAGTGAACCAAGAGAGCATTCTACGCCACCAGAGTATGAATGTGGGAAGAATAAACTGTGAAAGTTACCTCCCCAAAATGAATAGAAATAAACATAGATCTCTCCTGTGTTATAGGAAAGGGCTGGGAAATCCACGAATGAGATGAATTATGCAGACATGAAGAAAAGTAAGATCAAAATGGAGATTTATTGTACTCTTTGGTTATAATCTTCTTTTTCTTTTTGTATGGAAATGATGGTTTGGTTAATCAAGTTGGGAATTTAAAAAAAATTGTTGCCCAAAGAACAGCATCATGATCAGAAGAGGGAAGTGATAGTAGTATAGGAATAAAATATGTTGCATGAAATTCTCTAGGATATCATCTGTAGAATTAGAGTTCTCTAGACTTTTAAATGCTGTATATCATGTACTTGGGTGTTTATGTGGATGTGTGTATATGACTGTCAGAAGAACAAAATATGATCTACAAATTCATTAATAGAAGTTTCACAGCCACAGGGAGGAAAGTGATACAGGTATGTATATGATATACCCGACTTTTTAAGAATAAATATCCTATATGTATTTCATGCATGGTCCTGTGCATAACAATATAGATCTGGGTGTGTAATGATGTGTCTAAAATGAGTGACCCATACAACTAGATAGATGGAAAACAAGTAGAGGTGACTATAATGAACTAATTTTGTATGTTGACATTATTTTCGTGTGTAGTTATACAATATGGTTATATGTGTGTGGTTCTAGTTAAGCATATAAGTCATATTTGGAGTTGTAGATAACTAGTGGATCTACATACATCTACATCTATGTCTTTATTGGTTGTTCCCCTTGTGGCCAAGATGCTTCCATCAGTGAAGTCAGGGATCCTTTTAATTTGGGGTTTGGGTTTACTCTGACAATATGAACTTAAACTACCCCGAGCCTCTGAAAAAGTTGTGGTACTTTGTCACAGGATCTGCTACCTACAAGAACTCCTGCTCTGTTGTACATGTGGGGTTGCTGTTTTGAACTTAAATGCAGGACTTGATTTTGCCATTTTGTCTTCCCTACCCGAGTCCAGCCTGTCAGCATCTTCTGGATCCTGATGGTCATGTTGATCTCACTAACTAAGATAATCACCGGAAAAGGTGCCCAGCGTGTCCCCAACCTGTCTATTCTCCCCAGCCACCTTGCATGGAAGGCGTTCCTCAATAACCGGCATTTCGGACTCTGCTTTCCTCGAACTTCGCCCAATCACTCTCTTCCTTGAAACGTTCCCCTGCTCTCGCTGTCCATGACAGGACCCTCCCCAGAACTACCATTGATTTACTTATTATTTATCTATCCGCGCGTAGTGTGTCTGCAGAGGGAAGGCGCGGCTCCTTGAGAGCAGGTGCTCTTGCGTCTAGCAGAATGCCGGGGACGTAGGAGGTGCTGAAAGCTGGACGCTTCCTCAGAGCATTAGGATGTCTGCAGAGCACAGGAGGAGGCAGCTCTTGGTGGCTGAGAGGCCGGCTCTCCTTCCCTGGGACGGGCTCTCTCTACAGAGGCAATAACGGAGAGGAGAGACTCTCAAGGGAGCCTTGGATGGCTTTTGTCCCATGGGCTCCCTGAGGGCCCCGGGGGTGGGGGTGAGAGGCTAGTTTTCAGTGGGGCTGCCTTTGCCATCTCGGGGTTATGGAAGGCAGGAAGAGGTTTATGATCTAGTCCAAC
Source organism: Monodelphis domestica (assembly GCF_027887165.1). Taxonomy (NCBI): domain Eukaryota; kingdom Metazoa; phylum Chordata; class Mammalia; order Didelphimorphia; family Didelphidae; genus Monodelphis; species Monodelphis domestica. Next base: position 260,701,066 of record NC_077234.1, read on the forward strand.
GTGCTCATTGTACAGGAGGAAAAACTGAGGCTGGGAGAGGAAGTTCTGTGCCCGCGCTCACAAAAGTAAATGCCTGTGCCGGTCATCCCCTTTCCTCCAGGCGCGGTCCCATCTCTGGCCAGCCCCAGGCCTCCCCTCTGAGTCCCATTTCAGGGGGAGACTCCAAAGAACCAAACCAGGGAAACAGCCCCTCTGCTTCGGAACCAATCTGCCTGGAGCTCACAGGGGTGCACTTGTGCTCAATATCTTCATTGGCCCGAGGACGGGTCTGACACACGCATGCGTAGTTCCATTCCTTTGCTAGCGGGTTGCCAGGGCAGCAATTGTCTCCCGACTTTAAAAGGTTCCACTGCCGGGCCATCACGGCTTAAGTGTCTGGCGACCGGAGCGATGCATCTATTCGGATCGAAAACACAGCCTGAGCCCTGGGCCCCTACTACCCCACGGAGGGACGTGGGGATTAATGGCGCAACAGCCCAAGAAGGCTATAGGATCCGCAAAAATTTCCTGGGGAAGCTCCATAGAGCTACCTCATCCGGAGACTGTTGCAAACTGCAATGGCTTTTCTTGGCCAAAGGGAAAGATATTAATGAAGTGGACGATCTCAACAGGTAAGAAGAAGGAGGTGGGGGAAGGCCCACGGAAGGAACCTCCCCTGTGGATCCCCTAATCCTGGGAAAGCTCTTCTCTGAGCACCTGGGACAGCGCAAAGGCTCAGGCTAGCCTCGGGGTCACGCTTTGCCTCCTAGCGATTGGGTTGCAAGTGGCCAAAGCTGGTGTCAAGCCACCCTCCTTCCTCCTCATTCCGAACGAATGAGAAAAGCAGTCCTTTCAGCCAGTGGCCAACTTACTCCTTCTCCACAGCAACATGGAAGCAAAGACCACTCCATACTGCCCCGATAGGAAGTGTAAGGCAGGAAAGTAATTACTGCTCTGAATAAGTTCCTACTTGATGTGCTAGGCACCTGAATAACCGCCTGTACAGAGAAAGGAAATAGGGTAAAGAGGCTGGAGGGACGGTCCTTTTATTCTAGAAAGTCAGTGGAACTGGGAGTGTGTGCAGTGCTGGTCTAGTCACTCTTCAAGAGACTGGGAAGCCAACGATCACAGTACAGTTGTTTATTGAGCGAGAAAAACCTGGTGAAAAGCCCCTCTCACATCCCTGACCTCATCCATACTCTGTTGGAACCCCCTCCAACTCTCAGATTCAGTTAGACCCTCTTGTCAGTTAGAGGTTCTAATTTGCATAACCACACAGATTCCATTGGAACATTGGCAGGGTTTGGTTTGAGGTTCTAATCTGCATAGTCACTCAGAATGCAGATAGATAGGTGGCATATGGGCTAAGGTTTACAGAAACTGGGAGCAGGCACAAACTTATTAACAACTCAGAGTATCAACTGAAAGAACACATCCCAGAATCCCCAACATGCTTTGTATGGGATAGTAAAGGCATCATTTGTTTCAGTCTCACTCAGGTATGTAAGAGCCCCTTGTATTCTGGATAGTTTGAGGAGAGACTCATTTTACTGGGGTCCTAGAAATTATCATTTTGGATATATTAATAATGATAACCTTGATAATAACACACAAATTTCCCATTCCACACAGAGATGTAATCAGCAAGGGAGCTGGAGGAGAGGATCAGATAGGGTCAAGGAGCAACAGGAGACTGTTGTGTCCCCAAACCTAGAGAGAAGTGAGTACCAAGGAGAAGAGAGGAACACTGTCAAAGGTTTCAGAAAGTTCTAGCCACCTGAGGATTGAGAAAAAGCACTGGGTTATTTCTCAATTCAGAAATCGTTAGTAACTCTGGAAAGTTCAAGAGTCGGAGTGTAGAGGTAAGAAGAAAATGTCAGGAGGGGCATTTATTGTCATTGGTTCTCTCATGGCCTCATGGCACAAGGTTTGGGAACATCTTGCTGAGGCGGTTCATTGAGTCCCATAAGAGGGGCCCTGAGCAGCTCTCTGCCCCCTCCTCCTTTCTCAGCTCCCTTGGGGACAGCAGTGCAGGCATGGGGGCCCCAGCTTCCTCTTATCCTGTCCAAGACATGGTGCAGCTAGGAGAAAAGGGGGCTGTGTACAAGGCTTCTCCTCGCTGCAGAGGTTCTAAGTCCTCCTCTCTTCCTCTTCTAGCTTCTTGAGATCAACCAGTTACGGCTCATGGAGCTCTCATGGAGGAATTCGTAGGAAGGATGAGAAGCCCCTTTACTAGGTGGCTTCTTAGACCTCCCATGCCAAGAGGCAGTGAAAGCTGCATCTCCACGACCTTGTGCCCAGCTCGTCCGTCCATCCTATGAGCACTAAGAGGGAAAGCACTCTGTCGGTTTGCTGAGGTGCCCGCAGGGGCCTGGTGGAGGATTTGGGCATGGATTTTGAGGGGAGGCCTTAGCGTCCTCATCTCTTGAGAGTAGAAAGGGCTCCAGCAAGCAGCTGGACAGTGTGGACCGTTTCACTGCACAGCACCAAACCATCACTATTTCTTTCTCCTCCATCGGACAGCTCTGCACCTGTCTTGTGCCATCGGCTACTCAGATGTGTCTCACTTGGTAGAGAGACGCTGCCAAATGGACATCTCACAAATGTGACAGCGACCACCGCATACCTCTAATAAAAGTCAGAGCTCCGCTTTCCTGGCCTCGGGAGCCACAGGGATGGGGAGGTGCCTCCCTCTGGGCTGACCTCTTCTTCTGGCTCTTCTTCTGACAGGTGTTACAGTGTCAGCAGGAGGAGTGTGCGAGCATCCTGCTCCTCCATGGGGCAGACCCCAGTGTGGTGGATGACAACAACAGCTCTGCCCTTCACTATACAGCCTCTGGTTACAACACTGCTATAGAGGACAGGCTGCTAAAAAAGAAGGCAAGAGACAGGGTAAAAGGTGACTTTCTGAACCCTAAAGTGTTTTACCAGCTACGGTGGAAATCAAGTCGTGTTGACTTCCCATGGCTTATAATTCCTATATTCTAGGAAGCGTTTCTTTATGGGAAACCTCTTAAAATACTTCTTTGGTCCGCCCTGATTGCCCTCTGGAGTGGTGACATTTTCTTTGTGCTGGGCAGAAGAGCTGTCATTTCAGTGGTGATGGGGACCCCAGGGGCTTGGCGATATCATAGACAGAGACTCGGCAGCTGGGTCCCTTCCCTTTTTTAACTCTGATCATTTCTCTCAGAACTGATACTACCTATTGGTTATTGGTCTTAAGGCAGAAGAACAGCACTGGTTAGGCAATGGGGGCTAAATGACTTGCTCAGGGTCACGTGGCTATGAAGTCTCTGACAGTAGATTGGAACCAAGAATCTCTTTTCTGCAGGCCTGGCTCCCTATCTACTGAGCCACCTGGCTACCATGATCATGAATTTTTAAAAAAGAGCCCTTACTTTATATCTGTTTCCAAAGCAATGACTTCTTGGAAAATATTTCTCTGAAAAGGGGGCCAAGACGCACAAAGGGTAAGGAAACTCTGCCTTAGGGAGTATCCTGGAGCCCTGAAAAGTTTATGGATTTCCCAGCTTTACCCTTCCAGTGTAGGGGTGTCAGGGGCAGGCTGGACGTTCAGTACCTTTGGGGCCAGCTATCTTTCTACTCCATTACAGCTGGCTCCAGAATATTTTTGGCCAATGTATGAGGTCAGCTCCTCAGAATTCCATAGTTCCATTGGCTATTAGCCTACAATGCTTTATTCCATGTAGATCTCTACTTGGGATATTAATTGGTTCTTTCTGTATTCCATGATTTTTTTTTCAAAATCTTTTAAAAATTTCTTCCTACTAAGTAAAAATCTACCCAGACAGAATTTTCACAAGAGCCAATCCAGAAGTGTAGGGGGCTTTCCCCCACCCTTTGTCTTCAAGACTGCATCATTTCCTTTCCTAGAATTACTGAACAAATCCTGGGTTTTAGGAAGAGGCTTCACTCTTGGTCACTGATGCTTGAGAGAGAAAAAAGCTAAAGTAGTACACCTTAGGAGACTTGGGAGGAGATGAAAAATGCCAGGAGAAGACCTTTCTTCCAGGCTTAACCCCCTCAAGGCCAGGCTTTCCTTTCTTTTCAGGCTGACCCCACTCAAGGGGAAGGGGCCAAGAGAACTGGTCACCTACAAAGCCCATCAGCAGGGTTCTGAGGGAACAGGGCTGGCTGCACACCTGCAACGATTGATCATGAAACAAAGATAGCAATGAGGGAAGCCAGCCATGAACTGATTGCTGTCTCCTGACAACAGGTTATTAGCTATATGGAATCCCAGTGGCTATATAATCTCATTCTGTCCTGTCACCTCAGAGGAAACTAAGGCTCAGAGCAACAAAGGGATTTGCTTACAATCACCCAGAAAGTCACTGAGAGGCGGTATTGACGCCCAGGTCTGCTCCCTCCAAATTTCCATGTGTAGCCTGCGTCCTTGAGATGACCTTAGCAAGTTCACCAGATAGTCACCCAATGTCTTAAGTTGAATTGAAGTGCACAGACAATCCTTGCATCCTCTAACAGTATCTTTAATATGATTTTGCGGCTTGGCATCACACCACTTTTGATTGCTGCAAAAAACCATAGTGAAACAATGGTCGATTTGTTTTTAAAGAATGGAGCAAATGGCAATTCCCGTGATAATTCTAAAGGTACTGTAATCAAAGACTGTGATTAAAAAAGTGTCTAGAGGAAGAACAACTTACATCACGAAACACTTCAGAAATAACAATATTTAAACTTATTTTGAAAGGATGAAAATGTAAAGTAATATTTGCTATGAAAAAGAAAAACTATTTTCTTTGACTGAAAAATTAGAAAAGCAGTTCATGTGAATATGCCATTCACTATTTCTTGATCACTATTTTCAATCTGCTTTATTTGACCATGGTACGTTTTATGGTCATTAATATTATAACAAAAAAGTTTTGCATTAAACCGACTATTGATTCTCTTTTGAAATAATATTAATATCATCCACGAGAATTGTAGCATGTCTTCTGTGCTCATTCTTCCTGTAATTTTTCTAGAGGATTCTGCACATTGATAGGTATAAATGAATACAAGAATAGTAGGATGAATTAATTAATTTGGTGGAATATATCTTTTCATTGTGGATACTCTTAGGACTGGGTCAAATTGTATTCCTTCCATCCCTTTTCATCCTGTGTGATTATTCTCTTTGTTTTTCCACAAATTCTTCAAAGAAGCTCCAGGCGATACATTGAAGCCTTCCCCTGATCCTTTTGAGTATTCTTTTGAATACTAGTACAGTGTTCATATTCTCTGGCTTTTATTTTCAATACAAATTGAGCCCATGTCTTTTTCTGTTAAACATGTTGTAGATTATGTCTCTTACACCACTTATTATATCAAAATCATTTTTGCCTGAGCCTACTTATACTGATAATGCATTTCCCATGGCCTTTGTGATAATCAGAAATTTAAATTCTTCTCAGATCATGTTTTTGGTTGTTCTGTTTAAAAAAATATTACTGTGACTATATAGCTTAATTCTAGATCAATGTGTATAAAATAAGCTTTTGAGTAACAGTAGTATTATTGAGATCCTGTTGGATCTCCTTTTCCCCAAAATTGTAAGCTCATTTCAATGTTCTTCGTCATTGCCCATTTCATGAATAATGAATAAAATGAATTGCATGAAATCTGGAATATACCTACATTTCATCTACTTTTTCAAGTGGATTCAAACACTAATCTCTTTTGCCTCCCTTTGGATTTCAGAAGAGCCTTTTTCATGTTCCAGGGCTTGATGCAATTAATACAATGTGCCCTAAAATAGGATCATTTGGGAATCTGTGCCCTCATATACAATAAATCCTCTATTTGGATTCTGTACAGAGCATCCTACATAGCATTGGCACACGCTGTATGTGAGCATATCACTCACTATTTACATCCAGCTTAATATGGATACTTTCTCCTTGATCAAAACAGTATCTTTAGTTGTAATGTGTTATATAGAATCTGGTATGGTTTTAACATTTCCATGGGAGACATGTTTTCTTGATATCACAAAAAAAATCCCAACCAAAACCTCAAAACCGACTTAATCTTAACAAGCAAAAATTACTAGTTGCCATTTTGCAGTAATTAGTTTGATGTGTTTGTTCAGATCATGAACTGACCTGAGGAAATGTCAAAATGAATAGCAAATGAGAAGAAAGGATAAAAGCAGACTTTGGTTATAGTAACTGTAGCCTGTTGTGATGTAAACAAGCTATATACTCCCCAATATAGGAAATGGACATATCCATCACCTTGGCGATCACTAGTCCATGCCAAAGCCTTATAATGGACAGTGGATATATGTAATTTCTCAGAAGTTTAATTAACACAAAACAGTTGTCACAGAGGCCAAAAGAGTCCAGGAATTGCATTAGCTGGAAAATAGGATTTCCATGCTGAACAACTATTACAGCTGATTGCCTCAAGCTTTGCATATAACAACTGGCAAAAAATTGAGGAAAAAGATGGACGGTCAAGACCAGTATTGCTTTACAAGACTTAAAAGCTTTGTTTGATGAGAAGCCTAAGCTCGAGTGCTTTTGTCTATGGATTGGAAAGAGTGTCAATGAGTGGAAATGAAATGGAGTAGAATTTCTAACATTTCTCTACTGACCTATTTCATTCATACCACTTGTGAAAACATAGATTCACTTAGCTGAGTATCTGCAGTTCCCTGTGAGTCAAGGGCAAGTGGAAGAGTTGCTAGAACTGACTCAATACCAACAGAGAAAAAGCAATGACACATCAAGCCCAATTATACAGATTTTTTAGTATAATTTTTAAAGGCATTTGAAAGAAAGATTCTGAAGGAGTATAAAAGATCACTCTCTAATGATATACAAATATTAAAGAATAACAGGTTGACTTTTCATTGAGATGCGATTTCAAAAGATTTTTGTAGTATCTTTTGTGCCTATGATTCTGAATATTATCTTATTAAAATCCTATTTTTAATATTAAGTAAATTAAGTAAAAAGTATTTAATATTAAGTAAAAATATTGCCAACCATTAAAACCAGGAGTTTATAATTCCTAAAATTTCAATGTCACTAATAATCTATTTTCTAATCAAAATTAAGCTGGTTCCTTTTGGGGCTTTTTCTTATTTTTTTGGCCATAGATTGTTACCAATGAAGAAGAAGATTAAGCAGTCAACATTTCCACATGCTAGAAAGAGCTTACCAGTATTTCAAAATAAATACCTTTAAAAATATTCGTGATTTCACTATATGAGTATATTCCTACATTAATTCGACCTTTAGACCAGCTAACCTGTTTTTGAAGTTATTACTAAGTAGTCAAGGGACATCAAAACTTCACACAATATGACTGATATTGCCACCACACTCCCTTGGGCAAAAAGCCCCAGAAGCCCCAGAAGATACATGTTTTTGTTAGTGTGAATGTTCCTTCCAATTGTGCAACTCCTGCACCATCTCAGATCTTCACCAACTGCCTCCATGAGTCCATGAGCCCTCCTCAAATCAACGCATGCTCACTCTCTGCTCAGGAATCTTTATTTAGGTTTTTCCTTAAAGAGCACCATCTATTGCTCTCTTTGTGTTCAAAGACTTTTATGTTTGTTACATGTAAAAGAGCTTGTTCTGGATGAGCCTCTGACAGCCAAAGGTCAGTTCTATCTTGTGATGGGGCTTGGGGATAGCAATTCAGTGGAAAGCTGTGAATTTTAGATTTACTCTACCCTGCTTAGTCTAGCAATCAGGAATGTCTACACCCCTACTTAAAGGTTAAGTGTTGAGGAGGATAACCTATGACAGACATGTGCTAGCAAGTTGCAAATAAGAAACAACTGACAGACACCCTGGGCTGTCCTAAGTCAAGCTTAAGCCACCATTGATACATGTGAGATGCAGGAAGTGACGTAAAAACAGTCTATATATTTCATGTCACTTCTCTCTGATCTCTGCTTGTGGAGAGGTGGATCTGGCTCTCTTTGGTGGCAGAGGAGTTGAGCTTGGTCTCTTTCTTGGAGACATTGGGTTTGACTAGCGGTTTGACTCGTGGAAGCGTTTTGGTGTCTTGGTGTGGGTCAGGTGAGGTGTCTTCCCTGAGCTCTCTCAGAGTTTAGGCTGATTCTTTTTTTTCCCTTTACCTTTCCTAAAACACCATCCTCCTAGGAGGCTCCTCATCTCAGAGGAGGCCTCGTGGCTGGAAGGTCTATGAACTCCCCTTGGCTCAGACCATGCCAGAGAAATCTTATACCCTTTTCCCTTTCTCCTCTTCTTAATTTCTTCCCTCTATATTAATTAAACCACCATAAAATTCCCAAACTGACTTGACTAGTTTTATTAGGATATAGAAATTAAAACCCTGGTGACCAACTAAATTTATATTCAGTTGCAACTCTAAATTTACCCCTTACAAAGTGTGGCTGAGAATTTTTATTTCTGATCTAATCATTTTCAAAGAGTCTCTGCCTTACTTTAAAGACTAGCAAACCAGAGGAATCTCTATAATGTCCCTAACTGAAAGGCCTACACTGTTGCACCACAGTGGCTTCAACATACTCTCTTCTTGTTGATTATAAAGCTTCCAATTTAATAATCCCTGCTAAAACCCCCAAAGGACAAAAAAAACCCAAACTTCTCTCTCTCTCTCTCTCTCTCTCTCTCTCTCTCTCTCTCTCTCTCTCTCTCTCTCTCTCTCGTCTTACTTACCAATTTTAATGCTGCATGAGCAATAAGTTTTTCCATGCATCCCTACATGATTGTGATCCATATACCTTTTTTTTATCCCAATGTTACCTTTTATTTATTATTTGTTAAATTTCACTCAGTCAATTTAGAACATTACTCCTTGGTTACAAGAATCATATTCTATCCCTCCCTCCCCTACCCCACCCTTCTTATAGCCTATACACAATTCCACTGGGTATTACATGTGTCCTTGATCAGAACCTATTTCCATGCTGTTGATGTTTTGCGCTAGGATGTTCATTTAGCGCCTACATCCCCAACCATATCCCCTTGACCCATGTAATCAAGCAGTTGTTTTTCTTCTGTGCTTCTACTCCCACAGTTTTTCCTCTGAATGTGGATAGTGTTCTTTCTCATAAATCCCTCCAAACTGTTCTGGATCACTGCATTGCCACTGATGGAGAAGTCCATTACATTCGATTGGACCATAGTGTATCAGTCTCTGTGAACAATGTTCTCCTGGTTCTGTTCCTCTCACTCTGCATCACTTCCTGGAGGTCTTTCCAGTTCACATTGAATCTCTCCAGTTCATTATTCCTTTGACCACAATAATATTCCATCACCAGCATATACCACAATTTGTTCAGCCATTCCCCAAGTGAAGGGCATCTCCTTATTTTCCAATTTTTTGCCACCACAAAGATATGAATATTTTTATACATGTATTTTTCCTTATATCTCATTGGGGTACAAACTCAGCAGTGCTATGGCTGGATCAAAGGGAAGAGACAGTCTTTTAGTGCCATTTGGGCATAGTTCCAAATTGCCTTCCAGAATGGTTGGATCAACTCACAACTCCACCAGCAATGAATTACTGTCCCAACTTTGCCATATTTCCTCCAGTATTCATTACTTTCTGTTGCTATCATGTTAGCCAATCTACTAAGTGTGAGGTGATACCTCAGAGTTGTTTTGATTTGCATATCTCTGATTATAAGAGATTTAGAATACTTTTTAATGTGCTTATTAATAGTTTTGATTTCTTTGACTGAAAATTCCCTATTCATGTCCCTTGCGCATTTATCAATTGGAAAATGGCTTGATTTTTGCACAATTGATTTAGCTCTTTGTAAACTTGAGTAATTAGACCTTTGTCAGAGGTTTTGGTTATGAAGATTGTTTCCCAATTTGTTACTTCCCTTCTAATTTTGGTTACATTGGTTTTGTTTGTACAAAATCTTTTTAATTTAATGGAATCAAAATTATTTATTTTACTTTTTGTGACTCTTTATGAGTCTTGCTTGGTTTTAAAATCATTCCTTTCCCAAAGGTCTGACATGTATACTATTCTGTGTTCATATAATTTATAGTTTCCTTCTTTATGTTCAAGTCATTCACGCAATCTGAGTTTATCTTGGTGTAGGGTGTGAGGTGTTGATCCAAACATAATCTCTCCCATACTGTCTTCCAATTTTCCCAAAAGTGTTTTTTTTAAATAATTGATTTTTGTCCCCATAACTGGGATCTTTGGGCATATCATAGACTGTCTTGCTGAGGTCATTTACCCCAAGTCTATTCCATTGATTCTCCTTTCTGACTCTTAGCCAGTACCCTATTATTTTAATTACCACTTCAAGGCCACCTTCCTTTACATTTTTTTCATGATTTCCCTGGATATCCTTGATATTTGTTCTTCCAAATGCACTTTGTTATGATGTCTCATAATTGTCATTTTCTTCAATGACATTATTTCTTCTATGATTTGTTCTCTAACTAACTGATTTTGGAAAATCATATTATTTAATTTCCAATTAATTTTTGATTTGCCTCTCCATGTACCCTTACTGATTATTATTTTTATTGTGTTATGATCTGAAAAGGTTACATTTATTATTTCTCTTTTTTCTGCATCTGTTTGCCATGTTTTTATGCCCTAGTACATGGTCAATCTTTGTGAATGTACCACGTGCTGCTGAATAGGTGTATTCCTTTTTTTCCCTATTCATTTTTCTCCATATATCTATTAACTCTAATTTTTCTAAGATTTCATTCACATCTCTTACCTCTTATTTATTTTTTGATTTGATTTATCTAAATTTGATAGTGGAAAGTTCAGGTCTCCCACTAGTATAGTTTTACTATCTATTTCCTCTTTCAACTTCACTAGTTTCTCCTTTAGAAATTTGGATGCTATACCATTTGGTGCATACATGTTCATTACTGATATTTCCCCATTGTCTATATTGCCTTTTATCAGGATGTTGTTACCTTCCCTATTCCTTTTAATCAGATCGATTTTTACTTTGACTTTCTCAAATATCATGATTGGAACTCCTGCCTTCTTTCTATCAGTTGAGATTCAATAGGTTTTGCTCCAACCTTTAATTCTAACCTTGTGAGTGTCTCCCCGCCTCAAGTGTGTTTCTTGCAGACAATATGTGGTAGAATTTTGATTTCTAAATCACTCTCCTATTTGTTTTCATTTTATGGGCAAGTTCATCCCATTCATGTTCAAAGTTATGATTGCCACTTGTGCATTCCCCAGCATTTTGATATCCTCTCCTAATTCTGTCTTTTCTTCTTTTGTTATATCCTTTTTTTTAAACCCCTACTTTCTGTCTTGGAGTCAATACTGTGTATTGGCTCCAAGGCAGGAGAGTGGTAAGGATTGGGCAATGGGGGAAAGTGAATTGCCCAGGCTCACACAGCTGGGAAGTATCTGAGGGCAGATTTGAACCTTAGACCTCTGTCTCTAGGCCTGGCTCTCAATCCACTGAGCTACCCAGCTTTCCCCAGCTATATCCTTTTAAACTAGTGGTTTGCTTTTAATCAGTCCCCCTAATCACCACCCTTAATTATCTTCCCTTTCTGCCCCCTCCCTTTTTGTTTCCTTCTTATTTTTTAGGGTCTGTTAAGTTCCCTCCTCCCTCTCTTTTCCTCCCTTTTTGTACCCCCTACTCCCCTACCCCCTTTGTTTTCCCTTCTTACTTTCCTTGTAGGGTAAGATAGAATTCAGTACCCCAATGGATCTAGATGCTCTTCCCTCTCAGAATTGATTTCACTGAGAGTAGGGTTTAAGTATTACCTATTAACACTCTTTCTCTCCTTATAAGAGTACTCTTCCTCTCCCCTTGTGTATGTTTGTGTTATAAAGATTATCCTATTTTTTTATTTCTTCAAGTATCTCTTGGTGCCATCTTCAATTCCCCCTCCCTTTTTCTTTTTTGCATATCATCTTATAGAACTTATTACCTCAATTTCTTCCTGTGAATGATTCCTCTAATTACCATAATAGTGAATATAATTTTTGAGAGTTACAGATAACACTTTCCATCTCTTTCTAATTTTCCTTTTCATGTTTCTCTTGATCTTTGGTGATGGATATCAAACTTTCCATTTAGTTCTGGTCTTTTCTTTACAAATATTGGAAATCTTCTATTTTGTTGAATGCCCATACTTTCCTCTGGAAGTATATAGTCAGGTTTGATGGATAGCTGATCCTTGGTTGAAGACCCAATTCTCTTGCCTTTCTGAATATCATATTCCAATCCTTGTGGTTCTTTAGTGTAGAAGGTGCCAGATCTTGTGTAATCCTAATTGGTGCTCATTGATATCTGAATTGTCTCTTTTTGGCTTCTTGTAAAATTTTCTCCTTAGCTTGGAAGCTCTGGAATTTAACAATTACAATGCTGGGAGTTGTCTTTTGAGGATTTTTTTTAGTTTATAATCTTATGAATATTATTTTATTTATGCATTTGAAATACTTTATTCTAAAGGATCCAGGACTTACTCATATACCCAAACTCAAATATCCTTCCCCTATATACATATACACAAAAGTTAAGAATTCCTGCTTTAATGTCAGCTTCTAATTGCATTTCTAAACCATTTATTATGTATTTATGCCACTATTACATCCCAATACCTTTTCCTCCCCTCTTCTAGTGAACCCTCTTTATAAAAAAAAATTAAGGAACTGCAGCCTGATTATGTAAAACATCCATAATTCTGTGTACTATCTCTTTGTAACAGATAACACAGAAACATGCCTTGTCTTCACTCTTGATTACATCAAGATCAGTCATTACATTAGATGAATGGTTGGAATGTTGGACATAGAGTAAGGGAAATATGAGTTCAAATCCAGCCTCAAATATTTAGTAGTGGTGTGACCATAGGTAAATAACTAGACTGCTGCCATGTTTACTCAGAAGTCCCAAATTTACCACATGTCAGTCCAAACTGGAGAGATTCAAGGACAGTCTCACCAGGAAAGGTCTCAGGTCCAGTCAGCACATTGTTCACCAGCCTCCAACTCAAACTCAGAAGTCCAGAAGAAGTCAGAAATTTTCTCTGAAGATTTTAGATGAAGATCCCAGATGAATCTCTCATGAATCTCAGTTGATTCCCACATACTTTTTAACACTAAAGGAAATTATATATATATTCATCATGAAACATCAAGAAAAATCTGATTGTGTGACTTTGAAAAATTCATAAATGCAGACTGTTTGTTATTCCAGAACAGCTCTCATGATGGCCCTTTATAATAGGCTTAATCCAACGAGCCTAATCAAGCTTATTCTTCAATATGATGTTGACCTCTCTTGCCAAGATGATTTTGGATGGATAATTAGAGACTACAGTCATGTCAGTGGTGTTAAAGTGTAAGATATCATCCTATCATTACATAATTTTATTTATTTTTCCATTCATAAAAGTTTTAATCCACCAATATCAACTTAATACACATTTCTTAAAAATTATGCCTGCATTGTTCATAAAAATTCCATAAGATCGTAAACCAAGATAGCAATCATTTCAAGTCTTTCTGTTAATTATTTTTTGGCACATGCATGTGAGGCAAATATCCAAAAAAAAACCCCCACAGAATCAAAAACTAAATAGTTAAAATATATGAGTTGTTGGGGTTTTCCTTTGTGTTGTTCTGGATATACAATGATTTCATGAATATCAAGCAATTCATTTGTACTGAATCTCCACTCATGTATTTGTTTTTAGAATGCCTAATCCATTGAAATATAAATAAAATGAATGTAGCAAAAATAATAAAAGTGAACAGCAGATAACTTTATAATTTACTTCTCAATTTATTCTTTTAATTACTTCTCTAGAGTAATTTGAAAATGATAGGAGACAACTATTGTTCTTTGGCTGAGGATCTCATAATGGAACAGAAATCCAATCTTCTAGGATGCATTGACTGCATCTCCTTTTTGCTGATTTCAAATGCTTCTTGATAGATTTGTTGTGATTAATCCACTAGTCCTTTCTTGTCATCATGAGAAGGAAAATCAAATAATAGTGATAGTCTCTTTTCATTTTCAATAAAATGCTTTCTGCTTGTGAAGTATTAGGAATAAAGAACTTTCCCATTAAACACAGAACATCATTGCAGATGTCGTAATTGTGCCTCAACTTTCCCTCTGCAATCTTGGGCCATCAGCTGTTTTTCCTCAGCACCTTCCATCTTTTGCTCAAAATTTGAAATGGCCCTTCAGATGACCTTTGGGCCCCTGAGGTGTTTTTGTAATGTGAAGATTGAATTAACCTCAGCTGGAAAATCTACAGCGAATGCAGAAATTATTCATGAAGTTCTTTCTGCTCTCCAGCTGCCTGAAGCCATAGCTGTAGTTCATTGCTCTGCACATACTGGTGGCACCGACCCTGCCTCTAGGGGAAATGCTCAAGCAGATTCCATTGCCAAGTTAGTGGCCATAGAAGGGCCTGAATTAATTTTAAAATCAACAACCACTGATGACTGAAATTTATCACTTTCCTATAATGAAAAGGAAGTGAAAAAATGGAAACAAAAACTTAAAGCAAAACATATTAATGGAGTCTGGGTGTCATCTGAAGGAAAACCCCTGCTCCCTAGGAGTTTTTATCAACATCTTTGCCAATCTATTCATAAAAATGGTCATTTTGGCACCCAGGACATCGTGGACTCTGTTAAAAGAGTATGGATAGCCCCTGGTATAACTACTAAAGCCTCTAAAGTATGTACAGCCTGCCCTACCTGCCAGGTCTCTTTAATCAACACAGCTTTCGTGGCAAAGCCTTTGGTGGACGTCCTCTTGCCCAAATGCCATTTGAACACTTACAAATCAATTCTATCTCTATGCCAAAAGCTGTGCAGTATACATTTTGTCTAGTCATAGTTAATCAGCTGACCAGGTGGACTGAAGCATTCCATGCTGCTCAGGCCACACCTGCTTTTGTTGCCAAAGTCCTTTTAAAAGAAATTCTTCCACACTTTGGCCTACCAGCATTATTGACTTGAATAGAGGAACTCATTTTACCGATTCAGTCTTATCACAAATGTACTCGGTTAGGGATAACTCCTAAATTTCATACACCATCCCCAGAGCTCCAGCCAAGTTGGAAAAATGGATAAAGAACTTAAAACTATGATTGGAAAATTGTGCATGGAAACTCATTTGAAATGGCCTGAAATTCTCCCTCTGACCCTATTTTATCTCAGAAGCAGACCCAGAGATAATTGACCCATCTCACCATTTGAGATGCTATTTGGACATCCACCTATTCAGGCACAACCATTTACCCCTGCCTATACCTCATTGTTAGGAGGGGACACAAGCATTGCTTCATATATCAGACAATTACAAACAAAATTGTGAGGACTCCGTGACTCTGAAGCTGCTGTTCAAGCAGGCCCCATAGACTTCTCGCTTCGTGATTTAAACCCAGGTGATAGTATGTATATCAAGAATTTCAAACGTCCTCAGTCAACTGAACCTGCCTATGATGGACCATTCTAAGCCCTATTAACTACGCTGACAACTATTAAAATTGGGGAGAGAGACTCATGAATTCATTGTAGCCATGTCAAATGAGTACCTGTTGATAATGAATAATAATTCACTATGTTGGTATTATTTAACTATTGATTATAGTAAGACTTCCCTATTGATGGATCTGTACTATTTTATTGCACTTTATTTGTGCCATACAGTATTTTATTCCTTTTCTTTCTCTCATTTTTTTTGCATTTGAAGCACATGTAATTGCATTGAAAAGATTTTCTTTTAACTATTTTTTATTTTTGCAATAAGCTAAAACCTCCATTTGCTTAGCATAAAATTGCATACCCAAAAAGCTTTAGACTATGGAAACCTTCCATTTTTTATTAAATATTATGGGACTATGATTAATGATTGTGCCTGATTCTAGGGATCAAAAAAGGAGCACAGATTTTATCTATGTAGTGCCATAGAGCGCAGATTTAACCTGAAAAGTGCCAAAGGAGCAAACAGGTCAAAAGAAACCAATCCATGTGGCACTGATAAATTACTTGAACTAGGATTTGAACCTAGTGTGAGACTCGAGGTTGTGGCGCTTGACATATGTTAAGATGCAGGACTCCTTGAACCAAACTCCTTGTAAAATACTTGCTATAAAAGTACCTAACAATTGGCTAGTCTGGCTCCCCTATCCCTGAGAAATGACAAAAGATCAGACTAAGGAATGACACTTCTCTTTCTCCACAAAAAATCTAGTCTTTGTTTTCTCTTTCTTATATGATGGCAACTTCCTGTAGTCCTGACTTATAATGGGTAAATACAACATTACTGCATTTTCCACTACAGATTTGTAGGAGATAAAATTTTCTTTAATTGGACCCTAACACAAGGGCATGTTATGAATTTATTCTTTTTATTTAGAAATTTTATATAGTTTTTGATATTTTGATTCTGATTTTGACTTTTTATTTTCTAAAATTCTCTAAAAACTTAAATGTTTTTCTCTTTTTCTTTTGTTTTTTCTTTTGATAATTGATTCATACACCCATAACTCAACCCCTTTGATTTGATATGGGTGTTGATGAACACTCTCTTCAGGGGGGATTGTATTGTATTTTTATTTTTAAAAATACAATATTTAAAATTTTGTTTGAGAAGAATTTCAGGAAAGGAAGTTTGATAACTCCTTGAACCCAGAGAATGAACTCTTTGAAAAAAAGATGCTTGTAGAAACCTACACTGCCTCAAGAAGATTCAGAATGGACTTTTGGGTGCAATCAATTGAACAAAAAGAGAATTGAACATTTATTGTAAATGTACATTTTTATGCCAAAGGGAACTGCCCCCTAATTTGACTTTTTGTCAATGTGCCTAACAAAACATTGGGTTTGCTCTCTCTTTTCTATTTCTCTCTAACTATTATAATTTCCTCTTAAAAGGTAAAATATTGTGTACATCTGTAGTTAGAAGTGCTTTAGGACTACAAGATGATTATGTTAAATCATCAATGGGGAGAATAGTCTCTCAATGATCATCAGGGGGGATTGAGAAGATTGGATTTAGTTATCTCCTGATTGTAACAATGAAGGTACTTAGCTCTTCCTTTATTGTGAAGCTAGAATTGTAAGCTGCAATCTATTTTTAGACTTTAACTACAAAAAGGTGTTAAGTAACTATAAAAGGTGAATTAACCACAAAAAGGTGTTAAGTAACCCGAAAAGATATAATCTAACCAGAGAAGGTGAGAACTAAAGAATGGGCAGTCCTGGAGAAAAGCATCTGTTGTGATTGGTAGACATGAACGTTAGGGGAAGTGAGACAAGGGAAGAAGATCTTTAAAAAGAGGACCAAAAGGCAGAAGATCATCATTCGGACATTTGGAATCATTCATTCGGGTACTGACTCGGAGGAGCGACCAGAAGGCAGGCATCTAGACTTCTTTTAGATAGGCACCATTGGTGAGTGAAAAGCTGACTAAGTGACCCCGCTTTCCTAGAGGCCTGAAGCCTACAAGTAAGGCCCATCTTTTTGAGACTCTCTTCCCCTGGCTGGGGCTTAAAGATTCTAACTGGTATCAGAAGAAGCCAGAGTTTTCTCTCTCATTCCTTAATATTTTCCTTCTATTGTAAATATTATAAATAAACTACCATAAATTCCATTTACTTTAGTAATTCATTTTGGGATTTAGAAATTAAATCCATGATGACCACCTAATAATATATTCAGAGTCCCAACCAGCAATTACTATTAACAGTAAATAAAAGAGAGGAGATTCCTCCAGTTATTGGGAAATGAAGGCTCCTGGCTCACTGTCACACAATGCCAGATTCCATGTCATCATGTCACCTAGCCTGCTCCGCCAGTTTGTCCATCTGCGCCAATTCCTTGTTATCCTTGAGTGAATATTCAGTGTCTGGAGTGAGTGGTGGCGTCAGATGGACAAGCAGGGGGTTGGTGTCTGGGTGAGAGCAGTGGCCTATAATTGCATTTAAAATAATTTTTCCTCTACACAACTGAAACCAAGTGGGGCTTTCATAGTTGCCTAATATTGTTACAGTCTGGTAAGCAGACTAAGGGATGCTAACAACCTGGGCAAATGGCAAAGTCAGATTATCCACGTTCATAGCAGGTTATAAATGGCACGAGAGAGGAGGGAAAGGGTAAATTTAGGGAATCTGAGATCATTTTCAGAAATGCTAATGACCGCTGCCATTTTCATCGCTCTTTAAGGTTTTCCAATACTTTACATATATTTTGATATTTCATCTTCACAAAAGTTGTATTGTTTATATGTCAGGTTAGTTTGGGAGAAGAATTATATTATGTCTCATATGCCATCAAATGATTGGTAACTAAAAAAATAAATTGTGAATACTAATAGGAAACATAAGAATTTATAGGGAGGCAGTTTGGTACTGGAGAGTGTTGGATTTGGAGTCAGAGGACCAGGTTCTTGGGGAAATCATGCGCCTCACTATACATGTGGCTTTGGACAACTCATATCTTTTCTTGGATTCAGTTACTTAATTTATTTTGAGACAGACAAACAGACAGAGAGGGAGAGAGGGAGGGAGAAAGAGACAGAGGGAGAGAGGGAGAGAGAGAGAGGGAGAGACACAGAGAGGGAGAAAGAGAAAGAGGGAGGGGAGGGGAGAGAGAGAGAGAGAGAGAAAGAGAGAGAGAGAGAGAGAGAGAGAGAGAGAGAGAGAGAGAGAGAGAGAGAGAGAGAGAGAGAGAGAGATTAGATTATAATATGGCGACAAGACAGGTCTAAGAAGTCTAGACTGAAAATTTAGTTATGCCCTACAGAGTTTACCAAAACAATCAATTTTGTCAACAATCTGGTCTGGATATTTAAGGTTTTAACATACTTAAAGAATTGGTGAATATGTGTTTTATCTTGGTTGATATAGACTTCTTATGTTTTTTATTTTATTTCCTATATAGTCATGGAGAATTAGTTCTTCAGTATGTGAAGATTAAAGTTAATGACCTATTCCCTGAAGTCAAAATTAGTAGTCTAGAACTGACTTCTGATATTGGATTTACTTTGGGCAGACCTGCCTTGGACAAAAAAGGTAGGACTGACAAACCTAAATAAATACTTAATTTTAAATCTAATGAAAGATAGATTTTAAAATTCAAATGCTTATTTTTTAATTTTCATTTCATGCTTTTAAGTAATAGGATACTAATTTATTTTTACTTATTTTTTATTCTTGGAGTTTCATTATCTTGAAACCTTAAAAACAACCTGAAGATCTTTTCTGGATTTAATACCTGCGTTATCTAAAATTTTATTCTTGTAGGCTATAATAACAATATTAATATTTACATATCATTCTAAATGTGTTTGATAAATAAGGAAAATTTAAAAATTTTAATATACTATATTTAGCTATGTTATTTCTGATTCACTACTATGGAAAAATAAATAAAACATTTAAGTATCTCCTGTCAGTATAATGCACACACATATACACACACACACTGATAAACTCAAATATACACACACACTGATAAACTGATCTTATATATGAATATATATAAATATATGTAGAATGATAAAACACCAATGGATCTGATTGTTCTTCCCTCTTTGAGTCAATTTCAATGCACATAAGAATTAAGTATTTTCTGTTTCCAACCTCTTTACCCTTCCAGTGTATTGATGGTCTCCCCCATTCCCACCATGCGCTTCATAAATTTATCCCATTTTGTTTCTTTTCCCATTTCTCTTAGTATTAACCTCTTTTTTTGTTTGTTTTTTTTTTACTTTTAGATTTATATATAAATATGTATACACATATTTATGTCTTGGCATTTCATCCTATACATTTTGTCACTGTTCCCTTTAATTCTTCTAGCTGCCCAGGTGATAATAAGAATTTTTAAGAGTTTCCATTACTCTTTTTTTCTGGTAGGAATTCAGTGGAAAGAAGATTCTACTCGGTTTAAGCACCAGGTGCCATGATGCACCCCTGTATTGGAGCTCCCAGGGAAGCCGAGGCTGGCAGATGTCTGGAACTCATGAATTCTGAGCTGCTGTGGGTCTAGCATCCCCTCGCACAGGGGCCCCAAGTTGCCTAAGGAGGAGGAGCCAACCCAGCTCGTAAGCGGAGCAAGCCAAGCCACGAAGGATATGAAAAGAACTCAGGCAGCATCCCGAGCCCCAAATCTGCCTTCATTTTGTGGGCTCAGAATTAGAGGGCGATGTACCCCTCACAGTCCATGGTGATGGCGCCGCCTCTCGGAGAAGACGACGCTTCCAGGCTTTGGGCAGTTGTGTCACTTGGTCATTGCCAGAGCGAAACAATCGGGCCCTGTTCCTCCAGCGAGTTTGGGAACGTCTTGCTGAGGCGGTTCATTGAGTCCCATAAGAGGGGCCCTGAGCAGCTCTCTGCCCCCTCCTCCTTTCTCAGCTCCCTTGGGGACAGCAGTGCAGGCATGGGGGCCCCAGCTTCCTCTTATCCGGTCCAAGACATGGTGCAGCTAGGAGAAAAGGGGGCTGTGTACAAGGCTTCTCCTCGCTGCAGAGGTTCTAAGTCCTCCTCTCTTCCTCTTCTAGCTTCTTGAGATCAACCAGTTACGGCTCACGGAGCTCTCATGGAGGAATTCGTAGGAAGGATGAGAAGCCCCTTTACTAGGTGGCTTCTTAGACCTCCCATGCCAAGAGGCAGTGAAAGCTGCATCTCCACGACCTTGTGCCCAGCTCGTCCGTCCATCCTATGAGCACTAAGAGGGAAAGCACTCTGTCGGTTTGCTGAGGTGCCCGCAGGGGCCTGGTGGGGGATTTGGGCATGGATTTTGAGGGGAGGCCTTAGCGTCCTCATCTCTTGAGAGTAGAAAGGGCTCCAGCAAGCAGCTGGACAGTGTGGACCGTTTCACTGCACAGCACCAAACCGTCACTATTTCTTTCTCCTCCATCGGACAGCTCTGCATCTGACTTGTGCCATCGGCTACTCAGATGTGTCTCACTTGGTAGAGAGACGCTGCCAAATGGACATATGTGACAGTGACCACCGCACACCTCTAATAAAAGTCAGAGCTCCGCTTTCCTGGACTTGGGGGCCACAGGGATGGGGAGGCGCCTCCCTCTGGGCTGACCTCTTCTTCTGGCTCTTCTTCTCCTGACAGGTGTTACAGTGTCAGCAGGAGGAGTGTGCGAGCATCCTGCTCCTCCATGGGGCAGACCAGTGTTGTCTATGATATGAAACGCTCTGCCTTCACTACGCAGTCTCTCGGCATAATTTGACCATAGCAGAGAGGCTACTAGAAAACAATGCTCATCCAGAGGCAAGAGATGAGGTAAAAGCCGACTTCCTGAACCCTAAAGTGTTTTACCAGCTATGGTGGTAATCAAGTCGTGTTGGCTTCACATGTCTCTTAATTCCTATATTCTTGGAAGCGCTTCTTTACGGAAAACCACGTAAAATCATTCTGGGGACCACCCTGATTGCCCTCTGGAGTGGTGCCATTTTCTTTATGCTGGGCAGAAGAGCTGTCATTTCAGTGGGGATGGGGACGCCGGGGGCTTGGCGATCTCACAGAGCAGAGACTCGGCACCTGGGTCCCTTCCTTTTTGCACCCTGATCGTCTCTTTCCTAACTGAGACGACCTATTGGTTATTGGTCCCAAGTGTTGTAAGGAGTTTTACTTCCCCTCACTAGATCATTTGGATAGTGTGCTATCACCAGAGTTTGTCCTGATGGATAGGCTGGGCACTGTGACTGTTGAAACAAGATGGCTTCTTGTAACCATCAGAAGAATTTCATCCTGGTCAGGAATATATAAAATATATTTATGATGATAAAAAACTAAGGAAAGGGAATAGGAAAATGAAATAATTAGAAAAGGATAGATTGATCCCTAAGCTAATAAATCTCACCTAGTATTCCAAAATCCTCTTCTGTCTCCAACAAAGTTGGAGCTACTCTGCCTCTATAGCTAAATTCCCCCACAAACTAATCTTATTCTACACTAAATTTTAACTTACAAAGAAAAATAAGTTAGTCTTTCTTCTTAGCTGACCAGTTGGAAACAACAGCTCTGTTTCTCCACATCCTTCTCCAAACTGACAGCAAAGGAACTGGGCTGGCAATGACTTTTCTAGCAGCAGTATCCTTCAACATTATGGTTTGCTAGATGAATTTTGTTGTAGCAAAGAAACTGAGAATTTCCCAGGTTTTATCAAGCCACCTTTGAGACCTCCTTAACATCACTGGACCTGTAACCAAAAAAAAAAATGCCAAGACAGTTGGTTAACCTAACATCTCTCTTTTTGCATTTATAAATCACTTATGTTATTTAGGTCTTTGTCCTAATGAATTCTTACTTAATTGACCTCTAATTACCAAATATCCTACATGTCAGAAGAACAGCATGGGCTAGGCAATGGGAGTTAGGTGCCTCAGTACCTTTGGGACCAGCTGTCTTTCTACCCCATCACATATGGCTCCAGAATGTTCTTTTGGGCACGTATACTAGGTCCTGAGCACTCCAAAATGAACCACAAAGGAGAGAGACTTTCAACCCCAGCTTTACTGCAAGCGCTGTTCTGGAGTCCCATCCTACTGAGCATCCTAACAATGAAAGACTGATTCCAAGAGGAAACAAGACATGCTATTTGAATCACAGTGTCTTTGAACAGTAGAGCCAAACCCTATTTTAGAAGGGTCAGTCGTTTACAATTATTTTCCTTCTTTTCAAACAGAGATACAGTGCAAATTACTCATGTTAGTGACATTTCCAGCTGAAGTATTTTGGGGTGTATCATATTGGTTTTCAGCCTATAAAAATGTTGGTGGTCATTTTACCTAATGATAATTTAAAATGCTAGAGAATAAGTGGTAAGATGTTTTTGAGATTCACAACTCTCATACATACCAGTCGGTTAACCTCTTAGTCACATCAGATTTTATACATTCTATGCAAACCTGACAAGTGGCATTCATATAGTCTTTAAATTGAATACTATTTTCTCACCAAACAAAACATAGGAAGAGGCTTTATTTTCTCTGATTTACTTTCCCATGGTAATGGCATCTAACCTTTTAAAATACATTGTCTGTGGCTCTTCTCTCAATTTCTTTCTTCAAGATTTCTTCAAACAAACTACATGTATAATCACAAAAAAAATCGACATTTAAACACACTTTCATTTTTTAAGAGAATACACTAGAGAAATTTTGGGAAAGCAATCTCATGTAATGTGAATAATTATCTCCCAATGTGGTTTTTCAGTGCAGATTTGTATAAAGGTTTCCTTAAACTAGGTATACACCTCTTAAGAGCCATGGCATGTCCATGGCACCTTTCTCCCACTTGATAGAACATACTCATTTTCTGAGAACCTCCCAGCAGTAATATGATCAATGTAATGGAGTTAACATTTAGTTCAGCAGATGTTTAGATTTTTAAAAGACCTTGCTAGGTGCCTACAGAAATATACTCAAATTCGTCAGTCAATTAATATAGATGAAAGGATTAAGGTTTATGGGTTCATATCTTGTAAGCATCTGGTTGATATCAATATAATAAACATGAGTGTTAGTTAATAAATATGTCTTTCCTCTGATGTGTTTAATTAAAATGTTCATATGAAAGATGAACATTGTACTAGAAACACTAGCAGTAGCAATTAGAGAAGAAAAAGAAATTAAAGGTATTAGAATTGGCAATGAGGAGACCAAGCTATCACTCTTTGTGGATGATATGATGGTTTACTTAAAGAATCCTAGAGAATCAACCAAAAAGCTAGTTGAAACAATCAACAATTTTAGGAAAGTTGCAGGATACAAAATAAACCTGCATAAATCATCAGCATTTATATCTCCAACCTGTTTCAGCATCAAGAATTAAAAAGAGAAATTCCATTTAAAATCACCCTAAACAAAATAAAATACTTAGGAATCTATCTGCCAAGACAAACACAGGAACTATATGAACACAACTACAAAACACTCCCCACACAATTAAAACTAGATTTAAACAACTGGAAAAACATTGATTGCTCAAGGGTGGGACCAGCTAACATAATAAAAATTACAATCCTACCCAAATTAATCTACTTATTTAGTGCCATATTCATTGAACTACCAAAAAACTTTTTTACTGAATTAGAAAAAAAACCCATAACAAAATTCATTTGGAAGAACAAAAGATCAAGGATATCCAGGGAAATCATGAAAAAAATGCAAAGGAAGGAGAACTTGCAGTCCCAGATCCCAAATTATACTATTAAGCAGTGGTTATCAAAACTATTTGGTACTGGATAAAAGACATATAAGAGGATCAGTGGAATAGACTTGGGGTAAGTGACCTCAGCAAGACAGTCTATGATAAACCCAAAGATCCCAGTTTTGGGGACTAAAACCCACTATTTGATAATAAAAAAAAAAACTGTGGGGAAAACTGGAAGACAGTATGGGAGAGATTAGGTTTGGATCAACATCTCACACCCTACACCCAGATAAACTCAGAATGGGTGAATGACCTGAATATAAAGAAGGAAACTATTGGTGAACACAGAATAGTATACTTTTCAGATCTTTGGGAAAGGAAAGACTTTAAAACCAAGCAAGAGCTAGAAAAAAAAAAAAACCACAAAATGTAAAACCAATCATTTTGATTACATCTAATTAAAAAATTTTTGTACAAACAAAACTAATGCATCCAAAATTAGAAGGGAAGCAACAAACTGGGAAAAATCATTACAAAAACCTCTGACAAAGGTCTAATTACTCAAATTTATAAAGAGCTAAACCAGTTTTACAAAAAATCAAGCCATTCTCCAATTGAAAAATGGGCAAGGGACATGAATAGGCAATTTTCAGTTAAAGAAATCAAAACTATTAATAAGCACATAAAAAGTGTTCTAAATCTCTTATAGTCAGAGAAATGCAAATCAAAACAACTCTGAGGTATCACCTCACACCTAGCAGATTGTCTAACATGACAGCAAAGGAAAGTAATGAATGCTGGAGGGGATGTGGCAAAGTAGGGACATTAATTCATTGCTGGTGGAGTTGTGAATTGATGCAACCATTCTGGAGGGCAATTTGGAACTATGCCCAAAGGGTGCTAAAAGACTGTGTGCCCTTTGATCCAGCCATAGCACTGCTGGGTTTGTACCCCAAAGAGATAATAAGGAAAAAGACTTGTACAAAAATATTCATAGCTGCACTCTTTGTTGTGGCAAAAAAATTGGAAAATGAGGGGATGCCCTTCAATTGGGGAATAGCTGAACAAATTGTGGTATATGTTAGTGATGGAATACTACTGTTCTCAAAGGAATAACAAAGTGCAGGAATTCCATGGGGACTGGAACAACCTCCAGGAATTGATGCAGAGTGAGAGGAGCAGAACCAGGAGAACATTGTACACAGAGACTGAAACACTGTGGTACAATCGATTCTAATGGACTTCTCCATTACTGGTAATGCAATGACCCTGAACAACTCAGAGGAACCTATGAGAAAAAAACACTATCCATATCCAGTGGAAACACTGTGGAAGTAAAAACCCAGAAGAAAAACAACTGCCTGAATACATGGGTTGAAGGGATATGGTTGGGGATGTAGACTCTAAATGAACACCCTAGTGCAAACAACAAGATGGAAATAGATTCTGATTAAGGGCACAAGTGATACCCAATGAAATTGCACATTGGCTGTGGGAAGAGTGGGTGGAGGGGAGTGAGTGAAATAATGTGATTATTGTATTGTATTGTAACAAAGTAATAATGTTCTAAATTGACTAAATTTATTAAAATAAAAAAAGGAGATGGCTTTGCTATTTTGAGGAAAGTCTTTCATGTGAAAGGAACAATTATTCATCTCTAATATGAGCTCAAATTCAATGTAAAAGACCAGTCAGTGAGTTAAAATAAGTCATCGACTGCAGATTTAGTTTCTGTTTACTTCACAAAGATTTAGCTTTAGAAATCTTAAAATATGCTTCTCATGGCTTGGTTTTATCTGGAACCACTAAAGAACTACATTAGCACTATATCAAAGAAAAGAGAAGCTAGCCTATTAGACTCTCACACTATAGCAATAATAAGTAGTATGGAATATAGGAAATTCAAAATTCTTTTAGCTCTTTGTTTTTCTTTTGCCACTTTTAGGTTTTTGATGAAGTGATAAAACTTTTGTGAATCTTAAAAACTACTCAGACTGTACCTGAGATGATTTGGTTTAGCTATTCCCTTACTGTCACAATGGAGATACTTGGTCTAACAAGAATCAGGAATGTCTTGGGAACTTTACATTACTCCACCCATACTTAGACATACTTTAGGGGAAGATAAAGTTGTAAACTCTTGATTGAACAATGAAAGTCCCTAACTCATACCTTATAGTAAAGCTAGAACCTTAAGCTAGGTCTATTTTTAGATCTAATACAAAAAGGTGTTAAGTACCTGTAAAAGTTAAATTAGTACCTAAAAAGGTCAAGTAAGTAACTTACAAAAAGGCAAACTTAACAAAGAGGTGTGAAGTACTCAGAAGATATAATCTAACCAGAAAAGGTGAGAACCAAAGAAGGTGAGAACTAAGAATGGGCAGTCCTGGGAAAAAGCATCTACTGTGATTGGTAGACATGAAAATTTAGGGGAGGTGACATGAGAGAAAATTTCTTTAAAAGGAAGGGGTAAAAAGTCAGGAGGAAATTGAATTCGGAGTTGAATTGAGTTAGATTCTGAAACTCAGTTCAGGAGATTCAGTGGAGGACTGAAGCTTGCTTGGAGATGGCCTTGTGGTGAGTTATAAGACTGACTCCCTCTCCCTTAGGTTCAGGGAGGCCACTTTGGCCTAGGCCTTTAACTACTCTTGGCTCAGCCTGAGCCAGAGCAGTTTAAGTTAACTCTCTCTCTCTCTCTCTCTCTCTCTCTCTCTCTCTCTCTCTCTCTCTCTCTCTCTCTCTCTCTCTCACTCTCTCTCTCTCTCTCTCTCTCTCTCTCTCTCCCCTTCCCTTAATTCCTTCTCTCTTTATTAATTAAGATCTCCTAAATCCCCAGCTGATGTGGGTATTTTCATGTTTGGGAATTTCCCACGGTGACCACTTATTTAGATTTTAAGTCAAAATACTAAAATTATCCTTGTAGTTTTGGTGTTTACACTTTGAAGAGATAGAAAACAGATCTAAAGAAACTGAGTTCATGAAGAGTTTACAGAAACATAAGCATTATTAAAGTGTTTATATGTGTAGAAATAGAAATTTTTGGCATTTACTTTCTTCAACAATCCTATGAGAAAAGCAGTACAGTTATGATCCCCACATTATAGATAAGGTTAAGCAGTTTTGAAGCCACTTTTGTGGCAGAATGGAGTTTGAAGATGGTGGCTTCTAATCATAGACTCAGTGTTTTCACAGTGCCTAACAGGATTCTGTTTCCACTCCCTCATCCTCAGTAAGGTACCATTGATAGGTGGCAAAAGCAAAATAAAAATGTTTATTGGAGAAAAGCAGTGACATGAAAATTGGTACCTATAGACATAGTGTAGATGAGCACAAATGTTAATATCAAAGGATGTATGATATTTTTGACAGAAAAGTCTAGTGTATTGATTTGTTGGGGTCAGGGGATAGGTCAGGAGAAAGAAGAAGGATTGGGGGCTTGGGGCAAGCAGTTCCTTAGTGTTTGCCAACAACCACTGGAAGTAATCTATTCCACCCAGCCCCAAAACACACACACATACACACACTCACACACACATACACACACACACACACACACACACTTTACACTTCAGGGGCTATGAACCAGGTAGAGGGACAGCTTCTAGTCCAACCCTCTCTCTTTACAAATGGAGAGATTAAAAGATGTAGAGTGATATTACTTCTGTAGAATCACTAAAAAATCAATGGCTTAGTCTGGATTCAGAACCATGTTCTCTCAGTCTCTATCTGGGATATTTTCTTCTTTATCATATTGCACTATGATACCACAGAACATTTAAACTCTGATCAGGTTTGAAGATGTTCCTTCAAACTTCTAAAAACTAAATATTTACATTCTTATAATAAATAAAACCAGCATGTCATATTAAATCAATTGATACTGTCTTTTTAAAATTTTGAACAATTTCAACAAGGCAGTCTAGAAGGAGCAGAAGTTAAGGACTCTGAATACCCTTCCTTAGAGATCACAAACTGAAAATCAAACTTAACAAGACAGAGCCAAAGAACCTTCCTGCTGGACTCAATTCAAAAGGTATGCCCCCCAAAAGCCAGAATCTGAGAACACTTGGGTTTAAGAGGAAGGCAGAAGGAAGGTCCCAGGATCCCTTCCCCCGCCCACCAAGAGCACTGAGCCTCCAGCATTAGCAGGTACCTCTGGGTGGGTACAGTTGCTGGTCTGGAGGGTGTACCTTGCAGGACTGTGCCAAGCTCAGAGCATTGAACACATATGGTAGGGAAGGAGCTGAAGAGGGAGCATAGAGCTGGCAGCCTGGCCAGAGCTCTGGAGATCCTCTATATTTGTTCCAGCCTTCCAGGAGGTTTTGGCCTCAGAGCACACCCAGCCCAACCCAGCTGAGTATAATCCCATCAAAAGTCTTCAGAACTCAGGGAAGTCCAGTCTCCACACCCATCCTCATTGACTGCTGGACTTTAATCCAATCAAAAGCCTCCAGAGGACAGGGAAGCTCAAACCCGCAACAACCCTCCCCCAGAGACTACACCAAGAGATCTTCTGTTAAAGCTCAAAGAGGGGAGACTAACAGAAGCCCCCAAAACTAAAAAAATGAGAGGAGCAAGAGCACAGACAAATACAGGGAGCAAAGAAGGGGTGACTATGAGCAAACAACAGAAAAAGAAGAAAGAAATTACAATAGACAGCTTCTATACAGTAAACGGAACAGAGGGGGAGTGATCAGAAAAAGATAAATCAGAAATCCCAGCGAATTGGATACAGGTTTTGGAAGAATTCAAAATGCAATTCAAAACACAATTAAGAGAGGCTGAAGACAATTGAGAAACGAACTTAAAAAACTAAGATAAATCATCTGGAAACAGAGGTACTTGAACTAAAATGAGAAAATAGTGTCTTGAAAGCCAAAATCAACCACCTGGAAAATGAGGCAAAGAAGATGAAAGATGAGGCAAAGGAGATGAAAGATGAGGTAAAGAGAATGAAAGATGACCTCCATTGAAAATCAGACCAGAAAGAGAAGGATGACCAAAAAGCCAGGGATGAAATCCAGTCTTTAAGAACCAGAATACAACAACTAGAATTAAGTGACCTCACAAGGCAGCAGGAAACTATAAAACAAAACCAAAAGAATGAAAAAAATTGAGGAAAATATGAAGCATCTCATTCACAAAACAGAGGATTTAGAAAATAGTTTGAGGAGAGACAATTTTAGAGTCATTAATCTACTAGAAGACTATGACAAAAGAAAAAGCCTGGACACAATACAGCAGGAAATTATTCAAGAAAACTGCCCTGATATTCTAGAGGGAAAAGTGGAGATTGAAAGAATCCACAGATCACCTCCTGTACTTAATTCCCAAATGACAACCAAGAAATGTTATAGCCAAATTAAAGAACTATCATACCAAAGAAAATATATTACAAGCTGCCAAGAAGAAGGCATTCAGATACCATGGAACCGCAGTGAGGATTATCCAGGATCTGGCTGCATCCACACTGAAGGACCGAAAGGCATGGACTATGATATTCTGGAAAGCAAGGGAACTAGGTCTACAACCAAGAATCAACTACCCAGAAAAACTGACTATATTCTTACACGGGGAGAGTATGGTCATTCAACAAAATATAAGGATTCCAAGAATTTGTAAAGAAAGACCAGACCTGAATAGAAAATTTGATGCCCAAGCACAGAACTCAAGAGAATCATCAAAAGGTAATTTTAAAAAATGGGGGGTGGAAAGAAAAACAAAACACACCCCCTTTTTTAAGAGACTCAATAAGTTAAAATGGTATGAATCCCTGAAAGAAAAGAGGTCATTGGTAACTCTTAAAAACTGTTGTTATCACCTGGTCAGTTAGAAGAATTACACTTAGAGAGAACAGTGGCAAACTGTATAGGATAAAAGGACAAGACATAAATAGGTATATATATGTGCATGCATAAATACATATACATGTGGGTATGTATATATATATATACACATATATATGTGTATATATATATATAAAGAGGTTAATACTAAAAGAAATGGGAAAAGAAAAAAAACGGGGGTAAATTTACATCACAAAGAAGTTCATGGTGGGAGGGGGGAGAACATCAATACACTGGAAGGGTAAAGAGGTTGGAGATAGGAAATACTCAACTCTTACGTGCTTTGGAATTGACCCAAAGAGGGAAGAACAATCAAATCTATTGGGGCAGAGAATAGATTTGCGCCCTATAGGGGAGTAGAAGGGTAACAAACCAACTCATGGGGAGGCAAGCAGTACAAGGGAGGGAGAGGGTGTGGAGGGGGTAATTTTAGAAAGACTACAGGAAAAATAAGGGGGGGATAAGAAGGGAGGGGTACACTCTGGTACAATCGAATGTAATGGACTTCTTCATTAGTGGTAATGCAATGACCCTGAACAACTTGGAGGAATCTATGAGAAAAAACCACTATCCACATCCAGACGAAACACAGTGGGAGTAAAAACCCAGAAGAAAAACAACTTCTTGAATACATGGGTTGAAGGGATATGTTTGGGGATGTAGACTCTAAATGAACATCCCAGTGTAAATGACAACATGGAAATAGGTTCTGATCAAGGGCACAAGTAACACCTAATGAAATTGTTAATTGGCTGTGGGAAGAGTGGGTGGAGAGGAGTGAGGGAAATAATGTGATTATTGTAACCAAGGAATAATGTTCTAAATTGACTAAATAAATTTATTCAAATGGGAAAAAAATAAAACAAAATTTTGAACATTTTATTTAATTAGTTAATTTAGAATATTTTTCTATGGTTACAAGAATTATGTACTTTCCCTCCCCACATGCCCCTCCCATGGCTATAGCACAATTCTACTGGGTTTTACATGTGCCATTGACCAAGATCTATTTTCTTATCTTTAATATTTGCACTAGGGTGTTCATTTAGAGTCTAGATCCCTAAACACATCCCCATGGACCCATGTGATCAAACAGTTGTTTTTCTTCTGTTTCTATTTCCACAGTTCTTACTCTGAATGTAGATGGCATTCTTTCTCATGAGTCCCTCAGAATTGTCCTGGGTCATTGCATTGCTGCCAGTAGAGAAGTCCATTGTGCCACAGTGTATCAGTCTCTGTATAATGTTCTCCTTTGTCTGCTCCTTTCACTCTGCATCAGTTCCTGACGGTCATTCCAGTTCATATGGAATTCCTCCAGTTCATCATTCTTTTGAGCAAAATAGCATTCCATTACCAACATATACCACAATTTGTCCAGTCATTACCCAATCAGAGGGCATCCCCCCATTTTCCAATTTTTTGCCACCACAAAGAGCACAGCTATGAATATACTTGTACAAGTCTTTATTCCTTATAATTTCTTTGGGGTAAAATCCCAGCAAGGTTATGGATAGATCAAAAGGCAGAAAATCTTTTAGCACCCTTTGGGAATAGTTCCAAATTGCCCTCCAGAATAGTTGGATCAATTCACAATTCCACCAGCAATGAATTACTTTCCCAACTTTGCCATATTTCCTCCAGCATTCATTACTTTCTGTTGCTGTCATGTTAGTCAATCTGCTAGGTGTGAGATGG
Organism: Monodelphis domestica; assembly: GCF_027887165.1. NCBI lineage: Eukaryota > Metazoa > Chordata > Mammalia > Didelphimorphia > Didelphidae > Monodelphis > Monodelphis domestica. Next base: position 260,732,722 of record NC_077234.1, read on the forward strand.
TACCTCAGAGTTGTTTTGATTTGCATTTCTATGATTATAAGAAATTTAGAACACTTTTTTCATGTGCTTATTAATAGTTTTGATTTCTTTATCTGAAAATTGCTTATTCATATCCATTGCTCAAATATCAATTTGAGAATGGCTTGATTTTTTGTACAATTGATTTAGTTCCTTATAAATTTGAGTAATTAGAACCTTTGTCAGAGATTTTTCTCATGAAGATTTCCCCCCCAATTTGTTGCTTCCCTTAGAATTTTGTTTGCATTGATTTTGCTTGTACAAAACATTTTTAATGTAATATAATCAAAATTACTTATTTTACATTTTGTAATTTTTTCCAACTTTTGCTTGGTCTTAAAACCTTTCCACTCCCAAAGATCTGGCAGGTATACTATTCTGTGTTCACCTAATTTACATATCATTTCCTTCTTTATATTCAAGTCATTCACCCATTCTGAGTTTATCTTGGTGTAGGGTATGAGATATTGATCTATACTTAATATCTCCAATACTGTTTACCAATTTTCCCAGCAGTTTTTGTCAAAAGTGGATTTTTGTCACAAAAGCTGGGGTGTTTGGGTTTATCATAGACTGTCTTACTGCGGTCACTTACCCCAAGTCTATTCCAGTGATTCTCCCTTTTGTCTCTTAGCCAGTACCATATGATTTTGATGATCATTGTTTTATAGTATAGTTTGATATCTGGGACTGCAATTCCTCCTTCCTTCACATTTTTTTTCATGATTTCCCTGGTTATCCTTGATTTTTGTTCTTCCAAATGGACTTTATTATGCTTTTTTTCTAATTCAGTAAAACAGTTTTTTTGGTATTTCAATGGGTATGACACTAAATAATAAATAAGTTTGGGTAGGGTTATAATTTTTTTTATGTGACCTCATCCTACCCATGAGCAATTAATGTGTTTCCAGTTATGTAGATCTAGTTTTAATTGTTTGAAAAGTGTTTTTGTGGTCGGGTTCATATAAATCCTTTGTTTGTCTCAATAGATAGGTTCCTAAGTATTTTATATTGTCTAGGGTGGTTTTAAAGGTTTTTACTCTTTTGAACTCTTGCTGCTAGGATGAATTGGAAGTATATAGAAATGCTGATGATTTATGTGGATTTTGTATCCTGTAACTTTGCTAAAGTTGTTGATTATTTCCACTAGCTTTTTAATGGGTTGTCTAGGATTCTTTAGTTAGATCATCATATCATCTGCAAAGAGTGATAGCTTGGTCTCCTAATTACCTAATTTTATACCATCAATTTCTTTTTCTTCTCTAATTTCTACTGCTAGTGTTTCTAGTACAATGTGTAATAATAGAGGCAATAATGGGCATCCTTGTTTCACTCCTGATCTTATTGGGAAGGCTTCTAATTTATCCCCATTGCAGATGGTGCTTTCCAATGGTTTTAGATATATATTATTATTTTTAGAAAAGGACCTTTTATTCCTATACTTTCTAGTGTTTTCAATAGGAATGAGTCTTGTATTTTGTCAAAGGCTTTCTCTGCATCTATTAAGATTATCATGTGATTTTGTTGACTGGCTTGTTGATATGGTCAATTATGTGAATGGTTTTCCTAATATTGAACCATCCTTGCATTCCTGGTATGAATCCCACCTGATCATAATAAATAACTCTCATAATCACTTTTTGCTAGTATTCTATTTAAGATTTTTGCATCTATGTTCAGTAGGGAGATTGGTCTGTAGCTTTTTTCCCTCTGTTTTTGACCTGCCTGGCTTTGGAATCAGTACCATATTTGTGTCATAAAAGGAATTTGGTAGAACTCCTTCTTTGCTTATTCTGTCAAATAGTTTGTATTGTATTGGGATTAGTTGTTCTTTGAATATTTGGTAGAATTCACTTGTGAATCTATCTGGTCCTGGGGATTTTTTCTTAGGCAGTTCTTTGATGGCTTGTTCAATTTCTTTTTCTGATATGGGATTATTTAAGAATTCAATTTCTTCTTCTTTTAATATAGGCAATTTATAGTTTTGTAAATATTCATCCATATTACCTAGATTGACATGTTTATTGCCATGTAATTGGGCAAAATAGTTTTTAATGATTTTCTTAATTTCCTCTTCATTAGAGGTGAGGTTTCCCTTTTCATCTTTGATACTATTAATTTATTTTTCTTCTTTCCTTTTTTAAAATTAAATTGACCAGTACTTTGTCTATTTTATTTGTTTTTTCAAAGTACCAGCTTCTAGTCTTATTCATTAATTCAATAGTTCTTTTACTTTTGACTTTATTAATTTTTCCTTTAATTTTTAGGATCTCTAATTTGGTTTTCATCTGGGGATTTTTAATTTGTTCACTTTCTAGTTTTTAATTTGCATGCCCAATTCATTGACCTCTACCCTTCCTAATTTTTTAATATATGAATTCAAGGATATGAATTTCCCCCCTGAGTAATGCTTTGGCTGCATCCCATAGCTTTTGAAAGTATGTCTCATCATTGTCATTTTCTTTGATGAAATTATTGATTGTTTCTATGATTTGTTCTTTAATTGATTTTGGAGAATCATATTATTTAATTTCCAATTGATTTTTGATCTGCCTCTCCATGTACCCTTACTAATTATTATGTTAGTTGCATTGTGATCTGAAAAGGTTGTATTTATTATTTCTGCTCTTTTGCACTTGTTTGCCATGTTTTTATGCCCTGGTACATAGTCAATCTTTCTTTTTCTTATTTATTTTTTGCTTCAATTTACCTAGTTCTGCTTAGAGGAAGGTTCAGGTCTCCAACTACTATAGTTTTACTGTCTATTTCATCCTTAAGTTCCACTAGTTTCTCCTTTAAAAATTTGGATGCTATGTCATTTGGTGCATACATGTTGAGTGACTGATATTTCCTCAAATGCTTTTTATCAGGATGCAGTTATCTTCCCTATCTCTTTTAACTAAATCTATTTTTACTTTGGCTTTTTCAGATATCATGATTGTGACTCTAGCCTTCTTTTTCTCAGTTAATGCCCAATAAATTTTGCTCCATCCACTTACCTTTACCCTGTGCTTATCTACCTTCCTCATGTGTGTTTCTCATGGACAACATATGGTAGGATGTTGGTTTCTGATCCACTCTGCTATTTGCTTCTGCTTTACAAGTGAGTTCATCCCATTCCCATTCAAAGTTATGATTACTACCTGTGTATTCCCCAAAATTTTGATTTTCTCTCCTTGTCCTGCCCTTTCCTCTTTCATCATTTTGTTCTAAACCACTGTTCTGTTTTTAATCAGTCCCCCTAATTCCCACCCTTATTTTACTTTCTGGCTTCTTGTATTATTTTCTCCTGTAATAGATTATATTTTGAACTCAAGGCTCTGCTCATGGCCTTAGAATTAACTAGAGGGAAAAGAGCTAATATTTTTCTTCTCACACTATGTTTTCTCCACTATACATTGGTCATCCTACATATGGAAAAACAGAGGGTTTAAAACTTTGGCTGGGAAACCAATTGCATATGACAAACTAATAGACTGTATTATAAGTGCTGTAGACTTTCCTAAAGAGGTGGCCATAATCCATTGTAAGGCATAGACCTGTGGAAAGGACAGAATATCCCTAGAGAATGACAGAGCTCTTTCCATGACTGTATTTCTTCTCCATCATAGGCCTCAGTGAGATTATACCTTCCAATCATAGAAAAATTCAACACACGGTGGGGTCCAAACCCTGCAATGTATTTTGAAGGTATAATCTCATTGAGGCCCATGATGGAGAAGAAATACAGGCATGGAAAGAGCAGCCAGGCACTAAACTAATCAATGGAGTCTGGATTGCTCAAGGGGGTAAACCTATTCTCCCTAAAAAGTTGTATCAACCTCTATGCACCATAATCCATGCAAAGGGACATTACAGAGTGCAAGGGAGTCTGTCTTTCTTCTTCTTCCTTCAAATCAGCCAGGTCACATCCAACTTGATTACCACAAGTCCAAGAGATAAACAACCAGTTTCCTCCTTCAGGTCATCCAGCCAATGGCATAGCATCCAAAAATTATAATAAATTTGCATTTGCACTAAATCAGTTGCTTATTGTTTGGATTATAGCTTACAATGAGAACAAGTGAAATTTTGCTTTTTGTATCTAGCTTGTGTGGTTTTGTTGTTTATTTCATGTTTCTTCTTCAGAAAACAGCCTTTTATCAGGTGTCCTTTCTTCCGGCAGAAAAAGCACTCTCTAGTTTCTCTCTGCATTGTTTTTGGTTTATAATTGGGTTTTGTGTGTGTCCTAATAGCGTTTAGTTTCTTGATTTCCTCCATCTCATTGGCTCTCAAATTTTTCTCTCTAACCTCTAATTTTTCTTTTAAATCTTGCATCTGTTTACTTTGTTCTGAATGACTGTCATGAAGGTAACTGGCGGTTTCATGTAATTCAATCAGACTCACAGTTCGGGAAGTAATGCTTTAAAAAATTCTTTAAGTGAGGTATGCAACCCATAATTGATTCAGCCAATGAATGTGGCTGGATGTTCCCCTTTATTTTGCATGAGTTTATCAAACTTTGCCCATGCATTAGGCTTCGAGCAACAGAGCCTAATGGCTTGGAGCAAGTCTTCCCTACATTTCCTTAAGTAAGTCATGCTTGTGGGATTTGCAAAATTTAGATCTTCCCTTTGATCCTCAGTGGGTCAACTAGTCAGGTTGTTATCTGCCTGGTCTTCTCAAGGAATTGGCAGCTCTCATAGGGACTAAACAGTTCAGACAGAAAATTCTACATCTTGAAAATCAGAGTCAAAGATCTTGAAAGCATTTTTCAGTTCTTTTTGCATCTTAAAAGGCTGATCAATAAATTTTGGAAACCATTTATTCAGTGAATCAAGTTCCTGGGATGTAAACTGTCTATGCACTTTAGATTGTAAGACACCAATTGTATGTGATAATTTAGTGACATCCTTCAGTGGAAAAAATTTTTCAGATTCACTATCAGACTTAGTGTCTTTGCCACTGTCCTTTCCCTGTGCATTGACCTTTGATTTCTTAACCTTTCTTTTTCTTTGGGTGCGCTATCTACACTTGTTCTTGTCCTTAATCTATCTAGCCCTTTAGCCTTCATAAATTCCTCAAATAAGTTCTTAATAACATTTTTCCAAGTTAGTATCTACCACCATTATCTGTTCTGCCTTTTTGTTGATTACAAATCGATATATAGTCTTCAAATAGGTCAGAGTCTGTAAAGTTGCCATAGAGATAATGTAAGCTTGAGTCAAAATCTGCCATAGTATAGTTTCAGTTTGAAATGACAAATAGAGTATAAACATGGTGTTTCTGCCAGTGTAATCAAGAGAATCAAAAATCATGCTGGTCATTTTGCTATAGAGAATGTTATATATCCAGTAAGCCATAATGGCTGCCATCACAAGAGCCCCACAGAGAATTTGCTTAAATATTTTTTCTGCTGTTTCTTAGGGATTGTAAGAGTTCAGTCTTTTTAGGGGTGCCAATCTGTAATAGATGATATTTTGAGGGTATGTATTGATGGATACTAGATAACATGGATCAGATAGTTATTTCCTTTTGCCTAACCTCCTCCCTTTTCCTCCCTGTAGCATACCAGGCATATGAGCATCTTGGAAGTATGATTGATGTATTGATATTGTATCTTAGGTATTCATATGCCAGACTCATGGCCATGTTACTTATTGATTATTGTATTGCCGAATCTTCAGTCCAAAGGAAAAAAAGTATTCCTGAGCTGGACATTATTGGCCACAGAGTCTTAGCTCATGCCTTGTTAGACCACATTCCTTTCCAAATTGCATGTTGGACTAGTCTCCTCCTCTTCAATTTCATGATTGGCAATTCAACCAGTGTTAAAACCTATGCTATGCCATGCCACATTTTCATTAGTTACTTCCCACTCCTCATTCCTAAACTCTCCAATAAAATGTGGAGGGCACATGTGGAGCTCTCTCTCCCTTCCATCTGGGGAGCATGGCAACATGTAGCCCATATTTTCAACTCGTTGTCTCTGAGTTGAGCCATTGCTTTGTTCCTTCCTGGTATAATGTTGTGGAGGAGAGATGGAGAAAAGTCTGCAGCAAATGCTGGAGAAGCAAGGACTCCAAAATTGTCAATCAACTTGGACATTCTATTTGGAATGAAGACTGGGGAAGACAGTTGGGAAAAGAAGGGGCAAACTGAAAAAAAACCTTGGTCTTTGACCTTGAGACAGAAAGGAGAAAGGACAAAAAGTCCTGCTCTCTGGTTTCTCCCTACAATACTCCAGTGACTGAATCTTCAAGACCTGTTGGCCATTTCCCCAAATCTGAACTGTATTCCACCATCCTCCAACATAGGAATTGATTTAAGATTAGGGAAACCCCAAACCCTCTCTCCCCTCAACTTCTTTACCTTTCTCCTTCTCCTAAATTAACCCCTTACTTAATCTTAGAAAAGAGAGTGATTTGTCTGATATTCCAAGATCCTCACTCTGAACTGATTTCAGTGATATCAACAGAAGAATCAACCAAGGGGCATGAAGGGAAGAGGGAGGAGGGACAAGGAGGGGGGAAAGGGAAGGAAACAGGGAGAAGGGAGGATATTGGCAGATCTGATCTTGAAATTATCATCTTCTTCTTAAAATAATCCCTGAATACACTGGTCAGATGTCTAAGGGAGGAATGTGGGTGATCTTTGTATTGGGCTCTGGAGAGGTTTTTGACCTGAGGATATTTTTTCCTAGTCCTCAGCTGTGGCCAGATGTTCTTAGTGGTGGGTCCAGCCCCTAAGAACTTATAGATTGCCTGGGAAGAGGTCTGATTGTGGAGTGTAAGCAAATCTTTGTATCAAGCACTAGAGAAGTTTTAGTCCAAGGGCTTTTTTTTTGGTTGTCTGTGGAGTTTTGGGGTGAGCTGCCCACTTTCCCCAAGCTTCGCAGCCTATCTCAATGTTTCCTTAGCCACCCAGTGTTCCAAGTCTAGTTTCTCTTAGGGGTTAGTCTGTGTTGACTTCAGCCAGTCTCCCTTCTAGAACTTAGAAGTTTGTCCCCTGCTCTCTTGGACTCTGGAGAGATAGGTGAAGTGGGGGAGGGATGATGAGCTCACCCCATGGTGGGGGAAATTTTGCTACCTTTTAGTGTGGAAATGCCCTAACTTTGCCTACATTTCATGTTGTGCCCTACCGTGGAACTCCTTTCCTTGTTTGATTTTGGTTTTGTTGTTTTGAGGCATTCTGTCTCAATTGGTGGAGAGAAGAGCTCTGCTTCTACTCAGTAACCATCTTGACTTGGAAGTTTACTCCAGATTTTTAAAGGAGAAATTATTGGAGCTTAAGGAGGAAACATATAGTAAAACCATACTAGTGGGGGACCTTAGCCTTTCCCTATCAAATCTAGATAAATTGAACCAAAAATATATATAAGAAAGGAGTAAGAGAAGTAAATGAAATTTTAGAATAATTAGAGTCAATATGGCAGAAAAGAAAGTGATAAATGTTGGAGGGATGTGGAAAAATTAGGACACTAATACACTGCTGGTGAAGTTGTGAATTGGCCCAACCATTCCTGAGGGCAATTTGGAACTATGTCCAAAGGGCCTTAAAAGATTGCCTTCCTGGGGGCAGCTGTGTAGCTCAGTGGATTGAGAGCTAGGCCTAGATACTGGAGGTCCTAGGTTCAAATATGACCTCAGACAGTTGTGTGACCCTGGTCAAGTCACTGTGGGGAAAGAAGACCCCCTACCCCTTACACTTGATTGGATTTTAGTGATAATAATAGGTTTAAAATAATCAGTATTGTGATTCTAAAGTGATTAGCTTAAATTCCATTATAATCCTAAAACAATCAGTAAAATTCATAATTTTTACAAGGATTTCTAACTAAAGCATAAAAACTGCTTCTAATGGGATATTTAACCCCTCCCTAAGTTTGTACTTCCCCTTATCATAAGACACTGACTATCTGAGTCTCATGTCCCAATATGGCACAAACATCATGCACCCTTTCCTTTTTGGAAATTAGTCATTTCTTCTCCCAGATTAGATGAGAGAGAGGTAATGGTCATTTGACTTGATTTAGTCATTAGTCAAAAGACTAATATGGGCCTTCTGAAATGAACTAAATAATCAGCTTTGTAATTGGATAAATGTTTCTAAAATAAGGTCTATGATGTTATGTCTTGTGATCCTGCATGGAAGTATTAATTTTGTTATGAAAACCAGGTCTCAGCCTCTGGGTATTGTCTCTTGCAGGGGTCCAACAATGCAATACAACAAAGCAAGAGAATGCAGTTTTTGGAGGACTTGGCCCTCTTCTATATAAAATCTAGCTTACTACCTTGACTTGGATATATTTGGCTTTTTGACTTTATTTATCTAAATTGTCTATGTGGAGTCTGTGAGTTTCTATTTTCACAACATCACTTAACCCCATTGCCTAGCTCTTACCACTCTTCTGCCTTGGGCCAATTATAGTATTGAGAAGGTAAGGGTTTAAAAAAAAAGACTGTCTGCCCTTTTATCCAGTCATACCACTGCTATGTTTGTACCCCAAAGTGATAATAAGGAAAAAGACATGTACAAGAATATTCATAGCTGAGCTCTTTGTGGTGGCAAAAAATTGGAAAATGAGGGGATGCCCTTCAATTGGGGAATGGCTGAACACATTGTGGCATATGTTGGTGATGGAATACTATTGTGCTCAAAGGAATAATGAACTGGAGGGATTCCATGTGAACTCAAAAGACCTCCAGGAAGTGATGCAGAGTGGAAGGAGCAGAACCAGGAGAATCCTATATACAGATCCAGATATGCTGTGGTACAATTAAATGTAATAGACTTCTCTACTAGCAGCAATGCAATAATCCAGATCAATCATAAGGAACTTAGAAGAAAGAATGCTATATTAGAAAAATATCTTATTGATTACATAGTGCGATAGTGATATGATTAAGGTTTTGATATTAAAGGATCACTCTACTGCAGATATGAATAACATGAATTATGTTTTGAACAATGATACATATATAACTGTAAGGGTTTTTCTCTTTGTAGCAGTCCACTCCTAGCGATGGGCAAGGGAAACAGTTGGTATGTACAGATTGCCTTAGAAGAGAGCATGCTCCGTCTTGAGCATGCTCAGTATTGCACATGGCTGGGAAAGCCTCTGACCCTTGACCCCAGCTTCCCCCAGGTTAGCGGGAACACAGGTTTCTTTGTGCTCACCTGGTTAAGAGAAACCACACCTATACCTTGTCATTAACCAATGAGAATCATCCCTATGTACTGTGTATATTTGCATATAAATAGGGCCCAGCCAGCTCCGCCTCGCTTTCTCCTGCTCTTCCTCCCTTCCAGCTCGCACTGATGCCTGTCCTTGCTGGAGCCTGGCCTTGGGCCAGGCTCCATCTCTAATCTTTCTCTATCATCTCTCCAATCTGTGTGGTATTAAATGGGATCTCTGGACTGGTAAAAGCCTTCGGAATGGTCCTTTGATCAGAGCTTGGCTGTGGCTCATTGGTAATTAATAAAGACTCATTCCTGCCACCTCATATCTCTACTTCGACTCCATCATCCCCCTCGTGGTATCAAAAACTTCTATCCTTTCTCTATCTTCCTACCTTAAAGCTTCTCTCTCCCCTCTGAGAAAGCTTTATATGGTGCCCACATGACCAGAACTCGCACCTGGCACTTTCTCGTGGCTTTCAACCCTTTGTTTCACACAGCTGGTGGGAGGACGCGTCCCCTGACACGAGGGAAGACAGAAGGCTTGGTGATGACAAGAGTCTGAGGGAGTTTGCCGGTTCTCTTGGCCAAGAATGGTAAGTCTTCCTCTGCTCGAGGTGGGTCACTCCTCTGAACCCTGCTTGACTCTTAATGTCGTTGCTTGACGGGGGAGGAAGGGAAGTCTCAAGAGCTTAACTGCCTGAGACTAAGATTGGAAAAATATGAGGATGAGGAAAGCACATGGTCGGTCAGAACATGATTCTCAAACTATCTCTGCGGGGGAGTGCTGTTCCCCTCCCCCACCGGGGCCCACTAGTACAATGCTATGCCGTGGCCACCTCTCCCCGACCTGGATCTCCGGAGGTTAAGAGAAAATCTGAGGAATGGTCTGAGGGGGAGGGGGAGAAAAAAAAATCTGACCTAGCAAAACCCTCACCAGGGGCGATTGGTATCTGCGGGATGAGTCCTGTAACTTGGGAAATCTCTATCTGAAACAGACAGTTGCTAGAGCATAGTGAATTTCGAAAGGAGCAACTGGGAAAAGAAAAAGCAGGAGTTAAGATTTCACTAGGAAAGTGCAAAGTCAAATTTACTGGCTCCTAAGACAAAAGCTCGGAGAGCCAGGCTTCTATTCATATGCAAGAGCAGGCAGTTTAGCAAAAGTGGGAAAGGCTAGCGAACAGAAGCAAAGCAGAAGCTGCTGAAGGAAAAAGGTTTTTTGCAAGGGAGTTCTTTCTTAAACACTTCTTGTTTCCAAAGTTCTGCAGGAAGGAAGCTAATCTTCACAGGAAGATCCCTGTGCCTTTTAGGAAGTGGTCTGACTCGGATGCATTTGAAAGGCTTAGCAGGAAGTGGTTGCTTTGACTCAAAGCAGGGCACTTAAAGGATCGGAATCACTTGGCAAAAGGGATAATTTAAATAAAAAAAACTTTTTCTAATAAAACCACAGGTCTCAGCAAAATTAATGAATCAAGGTAATAATCCTGAATTAGGTTAAATTCAGAACAGCCTAGGTTGTAAAGATATATTGCGATTCTGTAACCAAAGGCAGAAGATTTTTTTTTTAAAGCAAGCCTCTACACTTGTTTAGCATTTGAAAAAGGTCCTAGGAACTCTTTTGTTTGAGGTCCAGCCAGGTAAATGCAGGCTTTACCTGGGTGATTGCAAATGATAAGAAGCACAGTGAGGTGAGATCTGGGAATTTGAATCATTTTAATTTGGGTTGGATACAAGCAAAATTATAAAGGAATGTCTGCTTATATTTCTTGATAGAGGAAGTTAAAAAAGAGAATTAAAAATCTTTCTCTGACTTTTGTTATATGCCACAGAATATCAGGACTAGAAATGTTTTATCTGTAGAGAAATTTTGGTATATATCACAAGGTAGTTAAGGTGCTTACAAAAATTTCAAGGTTTGGGCTTAAATCTGAAGCTGCATGAATTTTTTCTCTCTACTGGCCATGTGGCTTGAGCCACGTGGAAGATAGCATCATAGCAACTGAGGTTCCAAGTTTTTATCACTAAAGCTGTAATTGGCTAGAAGGAAAATTTAATACTAAGATATAATAAGCATGAATTGGAAAATTATTTAAAGGAATTTCTAAGGCTTTCTAATTTTAACTATGGAGGAATTGTTAACGCTTTTCTAAACAGGAAATAAAAGCAACAATATTGAGCAGAGATTATTTAAACAGCCTGTATGCAGTTCAGAAACTTTTTAGTAGGCATATTAATATACCTGTATCCAGAAAGCAAATGATTTATAACTAGAATAGCTTTTACTATGGAAAAATAAGACACATGCTCAGCAGAGTAAAAGCATGGTTAGATGGATTCAATCTGTTTACCAGTTGTTAATTATTAAAGTGATCAAGAAATCTGTTACTCAGTACAGTGATTTATTAATGATTTGAAAGAGGCAATACTATCATTTATTCAAATTACAGATATGGAAGCTGATCATCATATTGAAAAGAGACCTATGATAATAATGCAAATTCAAAGGTTACTGGCACAATTTGATTTATTTCTGTAGTGAAGATTTGCAGACTTAGCAGATAAAAGTAATAATTTTAGTCACAGTATCAAGATCTTTTCAGTTATGAAGTTAATTGCAGTAGTTCAGAAATAACAACTCCTGTGCAACTCTTTGATAATTCTGTGTATATTTTTACAGCATATGACAATGCTATAATTTTAATAACTGCACAATGTGAATTTTTTCAAAAAGCAAAAATTGTGTGCAGACAAACAAATGTTTAAGATCCCAGCACACATGGGTCAAATCATAAGTGATTTATGGTATGATGTTTTTATGATTATGGGTTTGAAAAAGCAAATATTTAAGCATCTATACATGCTGTTTTGCAAAGTCAAAGGTAAAACTGATGTTTTGAGCAAACAGCTGCTAGCATTCTCTGCTCTAGCAGAGGGCCAGATCTGTTGTACATCTATATCCTGTACAAGCAAGCGATACTGCTTATCAATGCAAACTGTTGTGGATTAATTTCACCCCTGATAGATATCCACTGTATATTTTGGAGCAAAGGATGCATTTCAGCATGCTCCTGGCACAAAGGTTGAACTGTGAAAAGTGATGGGAGATACTTACTCTCCTGGTTTATGGGTTCAAGCTCAAATGAAGAAGTGAGCAAAGTGATGACAAATCTTGTAAACAATTATGCACAACTGTATATTCCAAACAGCTTGGAATAACAGGGCTTTTAACAGCCATGCAAGGGCTGAATTGGATAGCTCATGGCTTACATGCAAGCTATGGTAAATAGAGCTCAAAGGAATTCATGAGCCCCAAGGTTCAAAAACTGAAGGTATAGATGTTCTGTCACTTTCTAACTTTCTAAGACCCAATGAGGCTTTCACTTGGGGTCGAGATTTTCTGTTTATTTCCTCAGATACAAGAAGTCCATGGAAGATGACCAAAAGCATCTGATGGCAGGAAAATCTGCCCAGAAGGACAGATGGCAGAGGTGTCTGGCACAGGATACCAGAACACAGCGCATGAACTGTAAAGAGAATGACACTGCCCTATAGGCAGGTCTGACACACTATCGACACAAATGTACTTGAATGAAAAACAATTTACATGCAGAAGAATATCATTAAGTCACTGACAGATATTCTGTTCTATGAATATATGGGTATTTGTTACAAGATCTAACTTTATTACATGCCTGAAATTTTTGAATGGTACTGATACAATGTGTACCTGACAATCATTGTATTGGAATTGTTCCATGTTAGCCAAATTTGATCAAATACCAAAGGGTATAATTGGGAATGTTATGACAGTATAAGGAATGCTGTCCAATTGCAGCACAGAAGGATATTACTATCCAAAATGTAATTATGATTATTGTCTTAAAGGGTACATTATATTTGCAAACAACATGTTTTTGTTAGAATCAGACTTATATAGAAGGCAATTTTGTTAAGCTGTGACTGTTCCACTTTCATAAGAAAAAGGGGTGGATATGGTATCACTAATCATCTATCTCTTCTACACCCCAGAAGGAATATAAGTTAAAGCTATGCAATAATCAGTATTGAATGTAATGATAAAGATTACATTGTGTGAGATACCTGAATTGGGTTGAATATCATCGAGATATTAAGACTGTGAGGGACCCAAGGGGATGATAACGTTGGGTCGAGGTCTTGTTTGTATGTTCACAGATAATGAAAACATCTGGTCACCCACGTCATGCTTCATGCCAGCTGACACAGACCAGGAAGAGAAGCAGACGGAAGGTGATGACATCAGCTAACTCTACATGCCAGCCACAATCCAGGCATGCTGGAAGGACACTTCTTTGGTGACTAATATCACTCCAGAACAATGACATTACACTATTAGTGACATTTGCTATTAGGCCACTGATGGACACTTGTCATGCTGACATCCATTGAGATATGGTTCCCAGAGCAACATCAAGTATGCTAACTGCTCAGAAGGTCTAAGACACACTTATGTCTGTACAAGACACCAGATATGTCCCACACTCCAAAGACTGTACTATGGGATTGAGATGAAATAGCTACAATTGTTTAGCTACTAAAGTATACCTTGTATTTTGTATATGATACTGTCAAAAAGAATGTATATTGTATGCATTGCAAATCTACCACTGGTATTGTAAGAAATGCTGTTATCCACAAGGGTCTAGACCTTGGTATGACTCTCCAAAGAGGAGGAGATAGAAAACTTTCATTCATAGCATAGATCTGATACCTCTGACAACCAAAATGAGGTGCTAAGCAGAAAATGCTGCACAGGCATGTCTAATGGACAGATGACACTGATGTTACTCTCAAGAAAGGATGAGAGATCAGGGAGAAGACACTAGGAAATCTTTAATCAGGAACCTGAGTTATTGTAAGAGATCATTGACATCCAGGCAAAGATTATGTTCCTGACAATACCAGGATGGACATTAAGGGCTGACTATCATAGATGTAGTTAAGTGTTAATACCATTGTTAACCATTACTCCTGATACCCTGTTTTTGTGGGTAATATCTTAATAGGAAAAATTTCTTGCTCTCCTCCAACAATCCCAGAATTCAGACGGCCGCTGGATTCGGGGTCTATTGGCTTCCCTTACATATACTGGAAGACGTTCTGGTATATGGAAGTAAGACCTCAGGAGCAAACCGAGGACTCTAGGTTTGACAATTTCTGTGGACGCGCAGTCATTGTCTCTTCTAGGTGGAACAAATTATTACACAAATGCACGGAGCAAGGGCAAAGTATGATTTAAGTTTTACTGTTTGGGAGTGTGGATTGAATACATGACAACAGGCACAGATAAGCTTGTAGAAAAAGCACATTGGATATTATACACTGACAACTAGGAATGAAAAAGCTATGTCAAATTCTATTGGTACAAGAAACTGTAGAAATTGTTTCTATGTAAAAAAAACAACTTAAGCTTCTATTTACCCAAACATTGGTTTGGTGGAATGAATTTTGCAAATATTGGTAATGTTATATGCTTGGTTATCATATTGATGGGTTTATTTATACAAGCAGAGGTTTAAACAAGAATGACATAAGGAATATGCAGTCAGAACTTGAAATATTACTTCATTATCACCATCATGGTTATTTAAGCTACAAATCAGAATGTAAAGTGTATGGGAATATTGGTATTTGTTAAAAATTGCACTGTGATTGTAGTACTGATGTTTTTGCAAGGCCTGTAATGGTGCAAAATTATGTTCATATACAAGGCAAATTTTGATCTATTTAGATCAGGAATTAGGAATCATTTGGAATATAAGTTCTGATATTACACATTGGCACAGTTTCAAGGATACCACATAGACAGTGAACCAAGAGTCTAGAATCTTGTATTAATTTTGGGATCAGGTTCCCAGGATCATTTTCTAAGATCATTTGACATGTGATAACATGATCCTCCAGAATTGTTCAGAGAGGATGTTTTTCTTTGAAGGGATCTCTCCCAACACACAAACAAAAAGAAAAGGGAGAGGAATCTTATAGATATCAGTATGTTCATTTGAGAGAACACTTTTGATTCATTTTCAAGTATTCAACTTTGATTTTTCTGTTGCACAATTATTGCCAGAATTTTAAGTACTAGGAAAGTACTGTTGATGCTCTGATCCAAAATTACAGAGGTGCAAGTATGTAACTGTTTCAGCCACAGGTAAGTCAGTCTGCGAGGATTATGACAGCATTTGTTAATTTTCAGATGACCATTCTGGAGAGTGATGTCTGATTGCATGTCAGGGGAATCATAATGAAGCTTTCATTATGGACCAGACAGCCTCAGCCACGATCATACACTTTCCATATGAAATGGATGTTTGACGTTGGGAAATGCAGAGACATGGCGTACTGACACCCTCAGTGGCTGAATGTCCTGGCATCGAGCTACCAACCAGTTTCCTATGTGGCAGGCATCTGGCAGTGAGCACGGAGAGATCCCCAAGATGCAGTATCAGTACGAGAGAAAGGAAGGACTTATCCTTCATTTCCAGAGATAGCATTTTGCTAACTGTTGGAAAGGCGGACAACTTCTGAGAGTCCAGACTGTGAATGGTGGCATGTTTGATTATTGCACCTGTCATGTGAGCCATAGACTTCTACCTCATTAGACCAGGATCAGTAGAGTGGAAATTATTTTCTTAACATTTTTATATCTACTAAGACTGTTGCATCGATCTTGAAATGCAGACAGGCAGATAGATCAGTTTGGGATTTTTAAGATTGATCACTGAATCAGTTTATGCTGAGGTTCACTCTTGATTGTTATATCTAAGTTATACAATCTGGTTTGGTTTTTCATCTCTGTATCAGAATATGATTATGCACCAGAGTGTTTGTATTTGTTAATGCTGTGATGTTGCTACATTTTGATATTGCACTACTTATTTGTATGTCAAACAAAAAGGGGTAGATGTAGCAGTCCACCCCTAGCTATGGGCAAGGGAAACAGTTGGTATGTACAGATTGCCTTAGAAGTGAGCATGCTCAGTATTGCACGTGGCTGGGAAAGCCTCTGACCCTTGACCCCAGCTTCCCCCAGGTTAGCGGGAACACAGGTTTCTTTGTGCTCACCTGGTTAAGAGAAACCACACCTATACCTTGTCATTAACCAATGAGAATCATCCCTATGTACTGTGTATATTTGCATATAAATAGGGCCCAGCCAGCTCCGCCTCGCTTTCTCCTGCTCTTCCTCCCTTCCAGCTCGCACTGATGCCTGTCCTTGCTGGAGCCTGGCCTTGGGCCAGGCTCCATCTCTAATCTTTCTCTATCATCTCTCCAATCTGTGTGGTATTAAATGGGATCTCTGGACTGGTAAAAGCCTTCGGAATGGTCCTTTGATCAGAGCTTGGCTGTGGCTCATTGGTAATTAATAAAGACTCATTCCTGCCACCTCATATCTCTACTTCGACTCCATCATCCCCCTCGTGGTATCAAAAACTTCTATCCTTTCTCTATCTTCCTACCTTAAAGCTTCTCTCTCCCCTCTGAGGAAGCTTTATTCTTTTAAACAGATTTGACTGCATTATTATAAAGTAGGGTTGCCAGGAATTTTATGAAAGTCCAAAGAGATTAATTTACAATTTATTTACAAAATATGGAAAGAGTAAAGTTAGAAAGTGAGCGAGTGGAAAGGGTAAGATATCTAGCCTAAGCACTAAGTATTTTTGCTCTGACCCCTGGCTCAAAAACAGACAGAGGAGTTTCGTTCTTAACTAGAAAGGCCTCAGCCCTTGTAGCCGAGGACCTGGGGATACAGGGGAACCTTATTATTTCTGCTTTTCTGCATTTGTCTATGATGTTTTTATGCCCAAGTACATGGTCAATCTTTTTATATGTACTATGTGCTGCTGAAAAGAAGGTCTATTTTTATCCTTATTTATTTTTCTCCAGATCAAGATAGGTGGCAGGATGAGGTGGCAGGAATGAGTCTTTATCAGATCAAGAGGATAGGTCTCTCCTGAGGCTAGTTATTTCCTCTGCCTTCCTCCGCTTTTTGTGTTTACAAATCATAGTCTAAAGCCTTGCTTAGGAGTGCCCAGGAGGCAGTCGATTCTGATTTGCACACATGGGTCACAGACCTCTTCCACTAAATGACTAAGTGGGATGTTTACACTTTTGGTGATTAGATCTAAAAATGGGCAGAGCAGTTAATTTGATTTTTGTTAAATTTAATCTGCACAATAACCCAGTGGAAACTTCTTGTCAGCTTTTGGGGGAAAGGGGAAGAGGAATTCTGAATCATTTAACTATGGAAAAATATTCTAAAAAGCAAAAAAAGGAAAAAAAATTAAGTGAAAAATTAAAGTTACTAGATATCTGGAGAAAAATAAATAAGGATAAAAATAGACCTTCTTTTCAGCAGCACATGTTACATATAAAAAGATTGACCATGTACTTGGGCATAAAAACATCATAGGCAAATGCAGAAAAGCAGAAATAATAAATTCAACTTTTTCAGATCATAATGTGATAAACATTGTAATTAATAAGGGTTCATAAAGAGGCCAATTAAAATTAATTGGAAATTAAATAACTAATTATCCAAAATTGGTGGGTTAAAGAACAAATAAGAGATACAATTACCCAGTTCCTGAAAAGATTGACAATGAGAAGACAATATATCAGAATTTATGGGATATAGCCAAATCAGTGCTTAGGGAAAAAATTTTAACCCTGAGTGCCTATAGCAACAAAAAAGAGAAAGAGGAGATCAACAAATTGGACATGCAACTAAAAAATCTAGGAAAAGAACAAATTAAAAATCCTCAGATAAAGACTAAATAAGAATTTGTAAAAATCAAAGGAGAAATTAATGCAATTGAAAGTAAAGAACTTTTGAACTAATAAATAAGACTAGGAGCTGGTACTGTGAAAAGAAAGGCAAATAAAATAAACTATTGGTTAATCTAATTTTTTTTAAAGAAGAGAATCAAATTAATAATATCATAAATGAAGAGTGATCTCACCTGTAATGAAGAGGAAATTTAGGCAATTATTAAGAGCTATTTTGGTGTCTGTAATGTAGGAGCCCAGGGTAGCATGTGCCTGTTACACAGCCCCTCCTTCCCCAAGATAAAAATTAATTTTCAGTAACTCCAGGTATTAAATAAGATTTATTAATCCTGGGAAAAGAGAGCGAGGTGGGGTCACAAACTTTATCTCCAAAAGGTAAGGACACAATGTGAGAACATGGGAAGCTGGGATTTAGAGTTCTGGGGAGCAGATTCTAATTACACACTCTCCATCCTGTTCAGGTCCATTCTGGCAGAAACTCCTAAACTCCCAAACTAGGTCCAGGGTTCATCTTCTTGGTCAGCCTGAAGCCAGGGACCTGGAAGGAACAGCTTTTGTCCTGACATCTTGCCTGCTCCTCCCTGTTGGTCACCTCTTGGATTCTCATGGACTGCCTCTGCTCCTGGGAACAACAATCCTCGTTGGTCCAATACTGTCTCTCGGCCAGTCCACTGGTCAGCACAATGGCAGTGGGGTGCAGAGGGAGCAAGAGGCTCATGGGGCCTCCTGGAGTAGAGTCTCCCCAGCAGGTAGTGTGGGGAGAGGAAGGGGTGAAGGTCCGGGAACCAGTCTGGAACCAGAACGTTTGGTTCTGGGCATTTTCTTCAGAGAAGACTCTGTCCATAGTTTTCCCTTATCTGGAAAAGAGAGGCAGCTGGAAGGCGAACAGGGGAGCCGGCAGGGACTCGGTCAGAGAGGCAGGAAGGTCTCAGTTCAAATCTGGTCACAAAGAACTCCATTGTGTGTGACGCGGATTAGACTGGAGGCACAGAAGGGAGATGCGGAAGGAGAGAAGGAGAGGGAGAGGCTCTCCCTAAAGTGCAGGGAACCACGGGCAGCGCAGAGGCCTCTGGGAAATAGGAAGTCAAGATCCTGCCCAGTCCACCCCTCCTCCTCTGCTTCCAAAGATTTTCTTGCTGGGGCTTGTTAGGGGGCGCTATGGTGCATAATCAGCCCAGCCGCCTGGGACGTGTGGCCAACAGTGGCCAGGCGAGGTAGGCCGGCACATTTGCCTTCCCCCACAGGTGTCTAAAACCTCGGGATGTCCTCGAGGGCTCCTGACAGGCTCCGACCCCAGGGATTCCCTTCCTCACTCAGTTTACTGAGCAAGAGCCAGTCTGGAAGCCTCTGAGGCCAGGACTGACGGGACCAAGAGGGTGCTTTTGTTGCTGGGGTAACCTGGGCGGGGAAACATCTGAGGACAGGGGCGTGGTCAGAGACAGCGACCCAAGAGGGGCGGGGCTTTCTCCTTTCTTCTTCCGGTGGCTCTTTTCTTCAGCGGACCCCCAGTAGGTCACACTCCTGGTTTAGGAGACTAACCCTAACTCTAACCCCGGGATTCCGGCCACGCCCACATTCTTTCACTTGGCGCCTCCCCTATCCTGCCCCGGATGCACAGCCATGGGCTGTGCAGAGGCCTCTGGGAGGCAGGAAGCCGGAAGCTAAGATTGTGGTCAGCACACCCCGCCTCCTCCGCTTCCAAAGAGTTTCCCGCCTTGCCTCTGTAGCCCCCGCGAAAGATTGGGTAATTACGTTGTGAATTGGTGGAGGGGGGACGGCGGGAAAGGGGGCGGCGATCACACGGGGGCCAAGAAGAGGCCCAGAGTGGGGAGGATCCGGACTGCTTTGGGGTGGTGCCGGGGAGACAGCGGGGGACATACTCTCTTCCCCACGGGCTAAAGCCGGGAGCTCCAGGCTGCGTGGACCCCCGGGTGGGGCTGAATGGGGCTGAATTCGAATTCTCCTCTTTACCAGTGTCTGGGGCAGACCAACTCCTCGCTTGTGCTTCCTTGAGACCCCGGATCACCCCGAAGTCGGGCGGCCCTCCCCCATGTCCTCCGGCTCTGGAGCTGGGAGGGCCTGGCGCTGAGCCTGCCTGGGAATTTCCCGAGGGTTACCTGGCTGCTCCATTCTGTGATTTCCCGCTTCCCGGGGGAAGGTGTCCAGGGGGCCAGAACAGGCTGCAATTTTACCACACCCTGTAAGGACCCAGGAGTCCTGCCTCCCTGGCGCAGGGCCCATATCCCCCGCCTCTTTCAGAGGCCCCCTGCCTGGCAGCAGAATCCCAGGCACGGTGCTGTCTCCAAGCCTCTGATCAACCCTGGGCAGAGTCCCGTCCCCCCCTCCCCCCGGTTGGAGCAGCTCTTGTGCTCTCCTGTCTCCATTCCTGCCCTGGCAGGGGGGAGCACCCAGCACCCCCGTCTTGGGTGGGGACCCCAGATTGCAATCCCTCCACCCCCTGCAAGCCTCTTTGTTGCTGCTTGGTCACCCTAAGCACGCTCTGTTCTGGCTAAATGGGCAATACTGGGCAGAGAGCCAAGAGGAGTTCAGGAGGGCTTCCTGGAGGAGGTGAGATTGCCCTTTGGACTGTAGGGAAGCCAGGGAGGGCAGTTGTCTGAGACGCGGAGGGACAGCTAGAGAAGGTGCTCCTGTCCAGGAGCTTGTGAGATGCTTTTGGAAACTGTATGGAAAAGTCCCTCCTAGGTTGTTGTTTCTGAGCTCAGCTTCCTGTTTGTTTGTGCAGGCCTTGACCGCAGGGTCTCGCTTTGGAGACGAGTATTAGAAATAAAACCGATTTTATTGAGAGGCCCCACTCAGAGGCCCCTGGTTGGCCCCATGTTGTGGGCACCCTCCAACCAATGGGAGCACTGGAGGGGGCTCCTGACCCCAAACTTCCTCAGACCTGGAGTTTCCTCCTCCACCTCCTGTTCCTGCTTCCATCATCTGGGCATTGTATTGTTCCGATAAGCTGGTGGTGAGCTCCCCGTCCTAACTAGCCTCCCAGTTAGGTCTGTGGGAGAGCACATCTGCCTTCCATGAGCCCCAGTGATCCCGCAGATGAGGGGAAATCCAGGGCAGCCACGCTCCCTCCATCTGTTCTCCAGCTTTATCTTGGCAGTCTTGGGGAGGGGAGAAGGTGGCTAGGAGAGGGAGAGAGGGAAGGAGGGTGGGGATGCAGGGGGCAGGAGGGACCCTCAGATGCCCAGCCTGGTGGGTGGGGGCCCTGGGGGAATCCAAACTCTGGGGTGCGGTTTAGAGGTTGGGAGCAGTCTAGGGAGAGGGGCTCATTCCAATGGCTTAAGGGAGGGGCCTGAGGTCCTGGTCCAGCCTGGGATTAGAGGATCAGGCTGGGCTAGGACCCTCCCAGAGTGGGCTGGCTGGAATCTGGAACTCTGAGCTGGGCCCCTCTTCATCCCTGGGGCTGACATCTCTCTGCCTGTGCAGGTCCCAGGTGGCTCGGAGCCGGGGCCTCCTCCCAGCTCCTGCCTCCTGCTGGCCCCCCTTGCCATGGGACCTGTGAACCCTCTAAAACAGAACCCCAGAGAGCTTCTGGGTTCGGCATCAGCAAATCCCCTGAATCCCCTGGAAAAGGGAGACGGAGAGGAGCAGAGATGTGCTGGCAAGCTCAGGGTGCCCCCAGGCTGGCTGGTCCTGATTCAAGCCCTGAAAAGTTGGGAACCTGGAAGGACAGGCCTTAGTGAGGGGAACCTGGCAGGTGTCCAACTCCCACCTCAGGGCCCCCAGGAGTCCCCCTAGACCTGGCTCCTGGCTCAGCTCCCCACCCCTAGCTTTTTTCCAGATGGCTAACCCTCCCCAGATTGACCGTTGGGTGACACTTATCTAAAATGGACCCAGGAGTCCCCCTTTCAGCTTCTCCTTCAGGACCCAGGAGTCCTGACCCCCCGCTCCTGGTTAGAGACTCCATTGTTATGCCTCTAGACCAAGGGTCCCCCAACTTCTTACACAGGGGGCCAGTTCACTGTCCCTCAGACCGTTGGACTATTAAAAAAACGATGACCAGATCCCTGTGCTCACCGCACAGATCTTATTTAAAGTAAAAAACAAAATGGGAACAAATACAACATTTAAAATAAAGAACAAGTCCATTTAAATCCACCAACTGACCCGTGTTTCACTGGGAACTCTGGGCCTGCGCCCCGTGCCATGTTGGTCCCTGCTGGCCGTAACAAGGGATGCAAAGTGCACCCTAGTCTAGGTCTGGGGGGAGATCTGGGAAAGTTGTTCACCGACGGAAGTGCTGCCAAAGAGGGCTGCCACGTGGAGTGCCGGATCCCGAGCTTAGGCTGTGCCTCAGAGGGGAGAGAGGCATCGAACGCGTCCTTCCGACAGGCATCTGGGGGAGTAGGGGGGCCATTGCGCTGCCTTGTTTCCCTGAAAATAAGGCACTTTTATATTCATTTGCCCCCCAAAAAACGGGGTGTCTTAGCCAACAGCCAGCGGCAGTGGTGGCTTCTCACAGCAGAGGCTGATGTCCCAGCCTGATCCCCACTATCTGGTGCCTGTATACTGTACTGGAGGCAGTGCTGGGCCTGTGACGCTGGACAGCGCAGGCTGGGACGAATCCCCTCCCCCAGATCGCCGCTCACCATGCTGACCTCTTCCATGGTGCAGCCGCAGAATCCTTTGTGAGGCGCCTCGTTCTTCAGTTACTCTCAGAACAAGGCATCTCGCCAAGGATGATGTCACCGGAAGTAGTCCTGTCCGGGAGCGCCTCTCACTGACCACCAGTGAAAGAGGGGCCCCTTCCGGAAGGGCGGTGGGGCCGCGTGAGACCTGTGGGCCAGAGCTCGGGGCCTCCTGCTCTAGAGCCAGCCCTCTGTGAGGATCCCTGAGCTCTGCCTTCCTGTCCTCAGGAGCCAAAGCTCTTTCCTGACCCCCTTGTTTGGATCCGGGGCCCCGGCCCGACTTCTAACCCTAACCCCGGCTCCAGTTTCCCTTTAGGGATTCCAAACTTCAGCCCTCCCCAGCTCTCGGACGTCCTTGTCCTCCTTGCCAGGACTTCTGTTGGACTGTGTGCCTTCCCAGCCCCTCCCTTGGCTCCCCTTACCCATGTTTCCCTGCTCCTCCTTCTGTCAGAGCCCTTTCCCAGTCTCAGGGCTCCTGTAGTCATTTCCTGGCAGATCCCTTCCAGTGTGCCCCCCCCCCCCCACCCATCTTAGACCCATTTTACCCTTCGCACCGTCTCTCCCTCCCAGATGAGTCAGGCTGTTGTCTAGACGATGTCAGGGCGCCTGGACAGCAGCCCGGAATCCTCTCCTTCCTCGGTCGCCATCTGGCCTTGGTGGGCTGGCATGTCCCCCAGGCCCTGCCAAGCACACAGCCCAAAGCACTGCAGGAAGGTCCCTGTGGGTTATAGTGGCCCTCCGAGTCACAGCGCTGGGAAAACTCCCAGCAGTCTTCAGACAGAACCCAGGACCTTGCCGGAGCTCCCGGGACAGTCCGTGAATTCTGTAAAGATTAAAATTAATGTTCAGTAACAAAGTATTATATGTTAAAAGGAAGTGCCTGAGCTCAGCCTGGTGGCTTAAAAAACCAAATGTGGGAGGAGCTACAGCCAGTTAAATACCAGTAAGGAGACTCGGGAGAGATCATAGGGAATTGGGGGAAATACTGAGATCTGGGGAAGGAAGTCCAAGGTTCAAAATCTCCGTTCCTACAAACCCCCTGTGATCCTGTTGGGAAGCCAGTTTCCTCAAAGGACCAGGGAAACATAACCTAAAAGTTGCATGACTTTGTGAGTAAAAGGGGAAAAGAACATCAATGGTCACTAGGCTGACGAAAAGCCACTTTGGGGACAGTCCCCTTTGGCATGAGAGGGCACGCTCAGAACAGAGGCATCTCCACACCTCCCAGTGCAATTCACAGCCCAAAGGTCGCTGGCTCTTGTGGTGCAGCCTGGGGTCTGCGCAGGCATTTATCTTCACGGCGCGTTCTGGATTCTGCGCAGTAGCACGTTTTTCATCTTACATTTGCTCAAATTCAAGTTCACAACAACAACTCGGCCCCCCTGAGGGGAACGTATTGATTTGGAATCTTGAACCCTAGAGGTTACATTTCCCACAATCCCCTTTTCCTGTCTTGCATCATGGGTTCGTTTTGATCTCAGTTTCGTTTTTGAGCTTGCTTTGCTCAGTCTCGCGGGAGCACTGGCTGGCAGTAGCAGCGTGGAGCTAGATGGGCTGGGCTTTTGATTTTTAATAAATAGTATTAAGATACTATTTGGAGTGTTCAGATATTAATTTTAATCTCTACAGTTCTCCTGGCACTCGGGACCAGGTCCAAGCATGCTCTGTTTCCCCCATTGCTGCCTTCCCTAGACTCTGCCCAGAAAGGAGCAAAATTGGAGCTAAAATGCGTGCCCCAGGGGTTAACCTATCAGCACCCTTTTACATTGGGGTGTGCTTGCCCCCCACCCCTGAGACACTCATGCGTAAAGCCACCTCAGTGTCCTGAGAATGACAGGGCTACAACCACCCAACAAGTGACCCCTTCCGTAGTCACCAGTCAGAATGGAAAGCTTTCCTGAAAACTCTGAGGCCATTCTGTGGCCAGGCCTTGCCATCTCCAGGGCCATCCCACCCCCTTCCTCCCTCTCACTAAAGATGACCTGACTCATTGATTCTTTGGATAAGGCCTAAATCTCACTGCCTGCCCCCAGCCTCAGGTACTTCCTAGCTGTGTGACCCTGGGCAAGTCACCTCACCATTCCTGCTGCAGCTCCTCGTCTCTAAAATGGGCTGGAGACGTTATGGCCCTACAAAATCAGAGAATGACTGTGGGAGTTCTAATACTCAGGGCAAGTGATGGGGTGAGGGAGAACTCTGCACGGAAGCTCATCTCAGCAAAGATCCCAGCCCTGGGAGAGAATTCCTGGGACTTTGCACTGATCTCTAGACAGTGGGGACTGCAGAGCTTTAGGACATGGTGGTGGTGGGGGATAACACGAGTGAATTCCCTGAACCCCCCCCCCCCCAGCTGCAGTGGGTGGGAGTGACCAGGGTACAACAGCAGGAGCTCAAGTGGCCAAAGAGGGGCTTCTGGGTTAAAAGTCTTCCTGGGATCCGTCCTGGGGAACAAGGCAAAGCCAGGGCCCAGTTCCTTCAGTCACTGTCTGTAGGAGGAGCTGGGCTGGCTGGGAGGAGATCTCTGCTTCTTCGGCCTTGATTGTCCTTCCCGTTCAGGCCTCCTCCTTCTGGGAAGGAGACCAGACCACATCCTGCCCCCCTCGGGGTGCTCCGAGTTCTTGCTTTGACCTCTGGGAGATTCAGCCAGAGAACGGACTCAGATGGCCCAAGGAAATGGCAAAGAACTCCTATCTCTGCCCAGAAAACCCCAAAGGCGGGAAAGGAGTTACCAAAGCAAGAACAGATGGGTTCATTGTGGACGGGGGTTCCAGGAGGGCAGAGCTCTGCCTGGGCTCATCCCATGTGGGATCCTAAGACCATGCTGCCTCTTGGGGTTCTGGGAGGATGGGAGAAGGGAGGGGGTCAGAAGAGGAGTAAGAGAAGGAAGGGACTCATCTGACCCTTCAGATCCTCTTCTCTTCCCAAGCTGTCCCTCCCTTGGGCTTCCCCCCTCCATCCCTCTGTAGGTACCAGGCTCTCCCCTGAGGGTGGGCCTGGCCCTTGGTAACTCCTGTGACCTCTCATCCAGTGTACATCCCTGTGGGACAACCTCAGGCCTGGAAAGAGAAGGGAAAAACCTCTGCCCCTCTGGGCCCCTTCTTGCTCCCCAACTCAGGGTATAGAGGCCCAGGGAGGGATGGGACTGGTCCAGATATGGAGCTGGGAGCAAGATCAGGGCAGCTTTCTTCTTAGGTTCAACTAGGAGCAACTGGCCCAGAGTGAGTCCAAAGGCAGTGAGGAAGATGGGAAAGAGGGATGGGAGTACCCTGGGAGGGGGGTTCCAGGCCATCTGCTGCTGCTCAGAAGGGCAGAGAAGACAGACATTCCCTGGACCAAGGGAGGCCTGTTAGGAGGAGCTTTGGCAGGAGCTCCATTCAGGGGGCCATAAAGTGGGGTGAGGTGGGGGGGCAGGACTGTGAGTGGGGAGACAAGGCTGGGAAAAGATGGAGGAGCTTCACCACATGGACTCACTGGGGCTACTTTGCTGCCTCTACAGGGAGCCTGGAGCCCCAGGGATGGCCTTTGAGAGGGACAGACTCCCAGGCCAGGTAAGTGCATTCCAGCCCCAGATGGGAGCCCCATCAGCCAGGGAGGCCCTTCCTGTCTCTGACACAAGATGGGCTGGGAAGTTGCTCCCTCCTTTCTGCTGGGCCATTTTTGTGCCCACATCCAGGGCAGGAGGATCACCATTTCCTGATTCTCTTCTCAAGGTTTGGGAGTGATTCCTTGGCCCTTGGGCATGAATTTAGGGCAGGTCAGACCCCAAGAGTTTGCCCCCCACCCCCAGGCGCTGCTTCCCATGTTGGATTTCTACCCATCACAAGTGAGTGCTGAGGATGACCATTCACTACTATGGAGTCCCTGAGTCAGGAGGATGAGGGGGAAGGTGTGAGGAGAGAGGAAGGGGCTGTGGAAGGTCATTATGCCATTGTACCAGAGCCAGGAGCTGGCTACATTTCTTCTCTGTTCTGTAGAAGTCCTCACTGGTCTAGTCCTTCCCTTGTTGAACAGGCTGAAGAGAAAGGGGCGAGTTTCTGGATGACCTGGGAATTTTCTTTAAAAATAGGGTTAGGGAAGTCCTGAGAAAGACATCTTTGTCAGAAAGGCATCCAGTCAGCTCAGCACCAAAGAGTGGGATTCAGAAAGACTGGAGTGCTTTATGTTCTAAAAATCTGCTTTCAGCAATCTATAGATTTGTCCCTTTGGGACAAATGTTCTTATTTTCATTATTTCCCAGTTGAGGTAACTGAGGCAAACAGGTTAGGTCACTTTTCAGAGTCATAGCAGGTAAGTGTCTAAGGTGGGATCAGAAAGCAGATTTTCATGACTTTTTCATTTTGTAACTCTACTATCACTGTGTGTGTGCCTAACTTCCCACAACCTCCTCTAACACCGATGATTTCCCACCTTTTTTCCTATTTTTTTCTTTTTTTTTTTGTAATTTGCTGGGTATGAGATGAAGCCTTAGCCCTGTGGTTCCTGTTTCTCTTGATTAGTGACTTAGACTATGAATCCACAGCTTTTTGTTCAGAACCTTTGACTATCTACTGGAGAATGGCTCTTGAATCCTGTGTTTACAAATTCTCTTGGATGTCAGACCCTTTTCAGAGAAATTGGATCTCAAAGTTATTCTCATTCACCCAATTTCTTTCTTATCCTGGATGCATGGATGTTGTCTGTGCAGAAATCTTTCCTTTTTAAGTAAATCAAAATTCTAAAATTGAGGAATTGCCTCAATCTCAAGTTCGGCTAAGAATTTGTGTCCTAGAACTGCAAAGTAATCGAACCCAATCAAATTTGCCATTGTTCCAGAAAAAGAAAATGATCAATTCGAAGGTGTGTGAGAGCTGGGACGCTCATGCACTGTTGGAGTGGTGAATTGATCTACCATTTGGGGGAGCCATTTGGAACTCTGCCCAAAAGGCTTTAAAACTGTGCATATCCTTTAATCTAGGCACGTGTCCCAAAGAGATCCCCCAGAGAGGGAAAGAACTTTTTTATACAAAGATATTTATGCAGCAGCTTTTTGTGGTAGCAAAGAATTGGGAATGGAGGGGTATATTGTAACCCTGTTGGGCTTTGAGAAATAACAGGCAGGATCATTTCAGAGAAACCTGGGAAGACTTCCATGAACTGATGCAAAGTATGAGCAGAACCAGGAGAACATTTTATATCATCACAGCAACACTGTATAGTCAACTGCGGCCTCCCCCCACTCAAGACAAGTAGAGGTCAGACACTAAATCTCTCTGGCCACAGAGTGAGTCTTCTTCTCCCTTCACCCATAAGAACATTTCATGAGTGGAACCCGCTTCCACTTCAAGCTTAGATCTTCTTTTCTCCATCTTTTCAGGCTTTGTCCCCTCCTTTGTACCTCCTCCCCTGTATGCTCTTCTATTTCTGAGACAGTAGTGACCACCTCCTCAGTCCTCATTCTTTCAATCCTGTCTAGCCTTTGATGCTTTTGTCCCACTGTCTCCTCCTCAAGGTTCTCTTCTCTCTTGGGTTTCAGGACATGGCTCTCTCCTGTTTTAGCTCCTACCTCTCTGACCTCTGAATCTCTGCCTTTGCTGCCTCCTCCTCTAGGGTTAGATCACAGTAAAGGTCAGGGTAAGGGTGAGGGAACTCCTCCAGCCCTGTCTTTGGCCCTCTACTCTTCACCCTCTAGACTCCTGCACTTGGTGATCTCAGCAACCACTAGGGATGCAATCACCATCTCTCTGCTGATGAGTCTTGGATCTAGTTTCTGCCCCAATTTCTATCTGTCCTCCAGTCTTGCATCTCTCCTTTCCTTACAGGGATTTCACACTAGATGAGCAGCAGACATCTTGAGCTCAATATGCCCAAAGCAGACATTGTTCTCTCTCACCCAGACAGAACCCCACCTTCTCTATAACTGTATCCTCCTTGTCCCTCGCACTCAAAACCTAGGACCCACCCTTGACTCCCCACTGTCCCTTACCCAACGCATTCAGTATGGTGCCAAGACCTTATCAGTTGCTCTTCTGTGGATTTCCATTCCAAATCTCCTGTTCTCTGTTTTGTTGTTTTGGGGGAGGCTTGCCACAGTCGATTCTGGGTTTCTATTCTCTTAGCCCCA
Source organism: Monodelphis domestica (assembly GCF_027887165.1). Lineage (NCBI taxonomy): Eukaryota > Metazoa > Chordata > Mammalia > Didelphimorphia > Didelphidae > Monodelphis > Monodelphis domestica. The sequence continues at coordinate 260,761,474 of NC_077234.1, forward strand.
AAGTTCTAACAACTTAACAGAAGAAAAGAATACGCAAAAGAGGGACAAAAAGGGTTTTGGTGGAGAGAAGGTACCCCTATCAGGGGCCAGAGGATGGACAAGTCTTGAGGGTGGACAGAATCTTCAGGGGTGAAGGTGTAAGGGGTAAATTTGGGGGTCATTGACTGAATATATTATCCTAGTGGTGAAAGGGAGGGATACAGAAAGAAACTAATTGACTATTTTACCCATTACAAACTGAAATCTCTGGATGTAGCCTCAGTGGACAGAAATGTGACCCGTGGCTCTTGGTTTCTCTCTGGTTTTAACCTCTTACCTCTTTATCAGTTTAGCCTTTGCAACATCCCTCGAATATGCTCCCTTCTGTCCTGTGTCAGTGCCATCCTCGTGGTGGAGACCCATATCATCTCCCTCTTAGACTATTAAGACAACTTGCTGCTGGGTCTGTCTCCCATAAGGCTCTCCCCACTCCAAGGCCTCCTCTAATCAGCCACTAGAGTGATTTTCTTATAACACAGTTCTGTTCATGTTACTCCTCTACCCCCATAAACCCCAGGGGCTCCCTATTCCCTCCAGGATCATAAAAGAAAATTCTGTTTGGTGTTCAAAGCCTTTCTTATATGTTAATCCCCAATCTATATTCTTGGATCTAGGGACAGTAGCCTCCTGCATTCCTTCAGTTGCAGACAAAAAAAAAAAAGAACCCTTACATTCTGTTGTAGAATTCACACTAAGCATCTATTGCAAGGCAGAAGATGGGGTTAGAGATAGGCAATTGGGGGAAAGTGGCTTACTTAAGGTCACATAGGTAGGAAGTGTTTGAGGTCAGATTTGAACCCAGGACCTCCTTTATCTAGTTGTAGTTCTCTATTCACAGAGTCACCTAACTGCCCCCAAATGGAAAGGGTTTAAAAAAAAAAATCCATATCTTCCATCTTAGAATCAATTCTAAGAGAGAAGAGGGACATGGGGTAGATAATCAGGATTAAGTTAAGATGCCCAGGATCATATAGCTAGGAAGTGTCTGAGGTCACATTTGAACCCAGGTCCTCCTGACTCCAGATCTGACACTCTATCCACTATGGGACCTGGCTGTCTCTAGCCCCAGGAGTTTTATTTTTATTTAGTTATTTATTTTTTGGTTATGCCTAATTTATTGGACAAGCAGTTAAAAAAAAATCAATCGTTAATGGTCTCCCTGGTTATCCAAAGGCCCTTCCCCCAGTATAGAGTAAAGCAAACTATTTTAACAAAAAGAACATTAAATATATCCCAAAGATCAATTAATTTTACAGAAGCAACTAATTAAGATATTTCAGGATACAAAAGTAGGTCATCACATTTTTAATTGGAAAAAAGCTTAAAAAAGGAATGGGGGGGGGGGTAGTTGGGTAGCACAGTGGATTGAGAGTCAGGCCTAGAGATGGGAGGTCCTAGGTTCAAATCTGGCCTCAGACACATCCCAGCTGTGTGACCCTGGGCAAGTCACTTGACCCCCATTGCCTAGCCCTTACCATTCTTCTGCCTTGGAACCAATACACAGTATTGACTCCAAGATGGAAGGTGAGGGTTTAAAAAAAAAATGGAAAAGGTTTCAGCCCAGTGTAATGAGTAAGTCTCAGGGTCTTCTGTTCATAAAATGAAAAGATACTGATTAATTATTACCATCTATACATATGAAACAGATGATTTATATAATCTAGTTTCTATGGATGACTAACAGAAAAAAAACAAAATGGAGGAGAGTATATACAGCAACACAAGATGAAGTCTGTGTTCTCAAGCTAAAATCTCATTAGTCCTTCAGATTCTCTTAATAATGCCACCCACCCCTGTTCCTTTTCCCTCTATAACACCTGTTCCACAGGCAAAAAAACAAACAACCCAACAATAAAATTTACTTTTATTCTAAATTTTTTCTCCTCCCATTTCTCTAATCTTCTAGCAATCACCAAAATTTGTATCATCCCCTCCCTCTCCTAATGACAGCCACCCTAGCGGAAGTACTAGTGTAAGGATAATTTTAGGGTTGTGACCTAATCTAAATTATTTTTGGTCGCCAGGGAATATCCCAAATAAGATACCCGTCAGTTTTTTTTTTTTAAGGTGGTTTAATTAATATAAGAGGGAAGGAATTAGGGAGAAGGGAGAGGGAAAGGATGTAGGATTTCTCCCACCCGGCCTGTACCAGAAGGAGTTCAAAGTCCTCCACCAGGAGGTCCCTGAAGATTAGTGGCTTTTTAAGAGGATAGTGTTTGGAAGGTAAAGGAGAAGGAATCAGCCTAAACTCTGATAGAGCTCAGTAAGATGCCTCACCTGAAATGGCTACTCAGCTTCCTCCAATATGGTATCAAGAAAAGCTCACCACTAAACCCGGACAATAGCAGCCACCACCCAAGATGCCTAAAAGCTCAGCACGCTCCGCCAGCCACCTCTCCATCACCAAAGAGGCCGGAGAAAGGAAGTGACGTGAAATATATAGACGGTTTTTACATCACTTTCCTGCGTCTTCCATGTACCAACAGTAGCTTAAGCTTGACGTAGGACAGCCCAGGGGTCTGTCAGTTGGTTCTGATTTGTCATTTGCTAGCACATGTCTGTCATAGGCCATCCTCCTAAATGCTTAATCCTTAAGTATGGGTGTAGACATTCCTGTTTTTGTTAGACTAAGTAGGGTGGAGTAATGTAAAGTTCACACTAGCCATATATTCACTCATTCCTTTCAGCTCCCATGTTAATCTAGAGGAATTGGAATACTCGTTGCTCTCCACTGCCACTTCTAGGTTCTCTTCCCCACCTCCATTACTTTGTAACTTCTCCTTTGAGTTTCATACTATTCATATTTACCATTTTATCAAAATTGCCCCAGGGATTTTATGATGGCTTTACCTCATGCCTGGAATATTTTTCCTCCACATTTCGGAACACTGACTCCTTTGAACTTCCTGTAAGTTCCAACTCAAAGCTTTCTTCAGGAAACCTTCCCTTGTCCCTCTTAATCAGAGTGCCTTCGTTCTTTTCATTCTTCCCTATTTCTCCTAGACAGGGCTTGCTTTGTGTCTATATTTGTTCTGTATATTGTCTTCTTTCACTAATGAACTGTAAGCCCACATTTGCAGGTGTTGGAAGTGAAATTTAATCAAAGAGGAAACTGAGGCAGTTCTCCAAGGAAGACAAGCAGAGGAATGCTGCGTGACAATAAAAGGGGTCAGGGGATTGCCTCTATTAATGCATAGAACTAGAACAGACAGGATGACTGATATCATAGGATTGAGGGCAACAATATCAGTAATGGAGCTGGGATAATCAGGGACACTATGATTGATTGGAATAATCAATAATAAGGGGCCAGCAATGACCCTCCTTCTCTCCTTAGGTTAAAAAGTGGTTCTTTTTTGAGTAATGTTCCTGCACTGCAGTTCTTTTCATTTATTTTTATTTTTTTAGAATGGTTTTTTAAATTTTTATTTAATTGATTGATTTAGAGGATTTTTCCAGGATTACAAAAATCATGTTCTTTCCCTGCCCTCCCTCCAAACTCCTCCCATATCTGATACACAATTCCACTGGCTTTTACATGTGTCTTTGGTCAATACCTATTTCCATAGTATTGATATTTGCTCTAGGGTGATCATTTAGGGTTTATAACCTCAATAACATCCCCATTGACACATGTGATCAGGCAGTTGTTTTTCTTCTGTGTTTCTACTCCCACAGATTATCCTCTGGATGTGGATAGCGTCTTTCTCATAAGTCCTTGAGAAATGTCCTGGATCATTGCATTGCTGCTAGTAGAGAAGTCCATTATGTTTGATTGTACCACAGAGTATCAGTCTCTGTGTACAACATTCTCCTGGTTCTGCTCCTCTCACTCTGAATCACTTCCTGGAGGTCTTTTGAGTTCACATGGAATCCCTCCAGTTCATTATTCCTTTGAGCACAATAGTATTCCATCCCAACATATACCATAATGTGTTCAGCCATTCCCCAGTGGAAGGGCAGCCCCTCATTTTCCAACTTTTTGCCACCACAAAGAGTGCAGCTATGAATATTCTTGTACAAGTCTTTTTCCTTATGATCTCTTTGGGGTACAGACCCAGCAGTGCTATGGCTGGATCAAAGGACAGACAGTCTTTTATCTCCCTTTGGGCATCATTCCAAATTGCCCTCCAGAATGGTTGGACCAATTCACAACTCCACCAGCAATGAATTAATGTCCCGACTTTGCCACTTCCCCTCCAGCATTCATTACTTTCCTTTGCTGTCATGTTAGCCAATCTGCTGGGTGTGACACGGTGATACCTCAGAGTTATTTTGATTTGCATCTCTATGATTACAAGAGATTTAGAATACTTTTTCATGAGTTTATTGATAGTTTTGATTTCTTTATCTAAAAATTGCCTATTCATGTCCTTTTCCCATTTATCAATTGGGGAATGGCTTGATTTTTTTTGTACAACTGGGTTAGCTCTTTATAAATTTGAGTAATTAGACCTTTGTCAGAGTATTTTGTTGTGAAGATTTTTTCCCCCAATTTGTTGCTTCCTTTCTAATTTTTGTTGCATTAGTTTTGTTTGTACAAAAACTTTTAAATTAAATGTTCTCAAAATTATTTATTTTACATTTTGTATTTTTTTCTAACTCTTGCTTGGTCTTAAAATCTTTCCTTTCCTAAAGATCTGACAAGTATACTATTCTGTATTCACCTAATTTACTTATAGTTTCCTTCTTTATATTCAAGTCATTCACCCATTCTGAGTTTATCTTGGTGTAAGGTATGAGATGTTGATCCAAACCTAATCTCTCCCACACTGTCTTCCAATTTTTCCAACAGTGTTTGTCAAATAGTGTATTTTTGTCCCAAAAGCTGGGATATTTGTGTTTATCATAGACTGTCTTGCTGAGGTCACTTACCCTAAGTTTATTCCACTGATCCTCCCTTCTGTCTCTTCGCCATTACCATTATTATTTTGATGACCACTTCTTTATATTCATCTGTTACTGCTAGGCCGACTTCCTTCACATTTTTTTTCAGTATTTCCCTTAATATTCTTGATTTTTTTGTTCTTCCAAATGAACTTTGTAATTTTTTTTCTAATTCATTAAAAAAAGTTTCTTGGTAGTTTAATGGCTATGGCACTAAATAAATAAATTAGTTTGGTTAGGATTGTTATTTTTATTATGTCAGCTCATCCTACCCATGAGCAATAAATGTTTTTCTAATTATTTAGATCTAGTTTTAATTGTGTGGAGAGTGTTTTGTAGTCATGTTCAAATAGTTCCTGTTTTTGTTTTGGCAGATAGATTCCCAATATTTTATATTGTCTAGGGTGATTTTAACTGGAATTTCTCTTTCTAACTCTTGCTGCTGAAATATCATCTGCAAAGAGTGATAGCTTGGTATTGTCATTGCCTATTTTAATACCTTCAAGTTCTTTTTCTTCTCTAATTGCTACAGATAGTGTTTCTAGTACAATGTAAATAATAGAGGTGATTATGGGCATTGTTTCACTCCTGATCTTATTGGGAAGGCTTCTAATTTATCACCATTGCAGATGATATTTGCTGATGGTTTTAGACATATATTGCTTATTATTCTTAGGAAAGGCCCATCTATTCCTATGCTTTCTTTTATTTTTAATAGTAATGAGTATTTTATTTTGTCAAAGGCTTTTTCTGCATCTATTGAGATAATCATGTGATTTTTTTTTTGGTTTGCTTGCTGATATTGTCAATTATGTGGATGGTTTTCCTAATATTGAACTATCCTTTCATTCCTAGTATAAATCCCATCTGATCATAGTGAATAACCCTCATAAGCATTTCCTGGAGTCTTTTTGCTAGTATTCTATTTAAGATTTTTGCATCTATGTTCAGTAGGGAGATTGGTCTGTAGTTTTTTTCCTCTGTTTTTGACCTGCCTGGCTTTGGAATCAGTACCAGATTTGTGTCATAAAAGGAATTTGATAGAACTCCTTCTTTGCTTATTCTGTCAAATAGCTTGTGTAATATTGGGATTAATTTTTCTTTGAATGTTTGATAGAATTCACCTTTGAATCCATCAGGCCCTGGGGAATTTTTCTTAGGGAGTTCTTTGATGGTATGCTCAATTTCTTTTTCTGATGGGGATTAAGCATTCTATTTCTTCTTCTGTTAATCTATGCAATTCATATTTTTGTAAATATTCATCCACATCACTTAGATTGCTATTTTTGTTGCCATATTATTGGGAAAAATAGTTGTTAATGATTTTCTTAATTTCCTCTTCATTAGAGGTGAGGTCTCCCTTTTCATCTATGATACTGTTAAATTGGTTTTCTTCTTTCCTTTTTTTTTATTAGATTGACCAGTACTTTGTCTATTTTGTTTGTTTTTTCAAAGTATCAGCTTCTAGTCTTATTTATTAATTTAATAATTCATTCTCTTTTTTAATTTTATTAATTTCTCCTTTAATTTTTAGGATCTCTAATTTAGTTTTCATCTCGGAATTTTTTATTTGTTCACCTTCAAGTTTTTTGATTTGCATGCCCAATTCTTTGACATCTGCCCTACCTAAATTGTTAATATATGAAATCAAGGATATAAATGCTTTGGCTGCATCCCATAGATTTTGAAAGGATGTCTCATCATCATTTTCTTCAATGAAATTATTATTTGTTTCTATTTTTTGTTCTTTAACAGGTTTTGGAGAATCATATTATTTAGTTTCCAATTAATTTTTTATTTGTCTCTCCATGTACCCTTACTGATTATTATTTTTATTGCATTATGATCTGAAAAGATCGCATTTATTATTTCTGCTTTTTTGCACTTGTTTGCCTTTTTTATGCCCTAGTACATGATCAGTCTTTGTGAATGTACCATGTGCTGCTGAAAAGAAGGTGTATGCCTTTTTTTCCCTATTTATTTTTCTCCACATATCTATTAACTCTAATTTCTCTAAGATTTCATTCACATCTCTTACCTCTTTCTTATTTATTTTTTGGTTTGATTTATCTACATCAGATAGAGGAAGGTTTAGGTCTCCCACTAGTATAGTTTTACTCTCTATTTTTTCCTTCAACTCCACTAGTTTCTCCTTTAGAAATTTGGATGCTATACCATTTGGTGCAAACATGTTGATTACTGGTATTTCCTCATTGTCTATATTGTCCTTTATCAGGATGTAGTTACCTTCCCTATCCCTTTTAATCAGATCTATTTTTCTTTGGCTTTGTTAGATATCATGATTGCAACTCCTGCCTTCTGTTTCCTTCTTTTTTTTAAACCTTTACCTTCCATTTTGGAATTAATACTGTATTTGTTCCAAGGTAGAAGAGTGGTAAGGTCTAACTAATGGGGGTTAAGTGACTTACCCAGAGTCACACAGCAGGTAAGTGTCTGAGGCCAGATTTGAACATAGGACCTCCTGTCTCTAGGCCTGGCTCTCAATCCACTGAGCTACCCAGCTGCCTCCTTCCTTCTTTTTCTCAATTGAGACCCCAAATCTTGCTCCAGCCTTTGATATTTATTTTGTGAGTGTCTATCTGCCTCTTGTGTTTTTCTTTTGGACAACATATGGTAGGATTTTGGTTCCTAATGTATTATTGAGGAATCAAAGTAACTAAAGTTTTGACAGGTACTTGAGAGAGAGGGAACTCATAAAGAGTAACACCAGTTCTCCCTTCCCAGTTAGAGCTGTTTGAACAATGGAGTCTGATCTGACTAGAGTTGAAGGGTAAGAGAAAATCCCCTTCAGTCTCTTTCTTCTTTAGTTGATGGTATTTGTAATCTCCTGCTAGTATATTTAAGATGTCTGAGTCCTCAGTAAAGCAGTAAGTAAAATTAGGTATTTATTGGATAAGGGGTTAGGGTATGAATTAGGAAAGAGGAAACAGGAAGTCCGTGGACTATCTCCCTCCTATAGATATCTTCAGCGGTATAGTAAAAAAAGATAAAAGAGAGAGGGAAGTTTTTCCCCCTGTGGAAGTTAGGACATTCGCTATGGAGAGGGGGAAAGAGGGGAGAACCCCCTTCTCAAAGCGGGGTTCAAGGGAGACAGCGGATGTAACAGGTTGGCTCAGAGAGAGGAGAGGGGGTTCGAAGATCTTCCCCCTTCTGCCTTCCCTCCTTAGCTAAAGCTGCTCTCCCTGATTCGCTCTTGTCCCTCTTGTCCCCCCTCCACTACTCGAGACCCAGAGGTCTCCCCTTGATCCGTTGGGGAACAGATACCTTTTAATGTTAACTCAATCAGGTAATGCAAAAGGAAAAACAGGCAGGGAAGAATGGGAAAAAGAAAGTGGGGAGAGGGGGTCTCTGTCTCTATCTAAACCCCTTTCCTCCTTCCTCGAGTTTGGGGGGAACTTGGGCGTTGGCATGCTGAGCCCCCCTGAGAGAAAGTCAAGCTGACTTCACCCCTGGCTAACAGGAGCTGAGGTAAAGTCTGCTCAGGTTTCTCTTCAGTAAGTCCCTTCAATTGGGAAGTGTTGGGGGGTAAAGATTTTCAGTCACCAGCAGGAAAAATGGGTAACCCTCAGGAGAAAGTCTTTTTCCTGACTTCTCTCTTCGGCTTCTCAAGACCGAGAGCCTCCCTCCTCTCCCAGCCAGAGTCTCTCCTCCTCCGATTCCACTCCTGGGGCCCCTCCCCCGTCAAGGGGATCCATTTCACATACTCTTCAGCCTGGCACTTTTTCTTTGGTCCCAGCCTCTGTCACAGGCATTCGAGGCACAAGTCTGGGGACGAAGTCCCAGAATATCTCAACGTCTTTATAGATTCCAGAGGATGGTATTTCTCGTCACAGAGATGTGGCTTTGAATGAGTCTTCTGAAGGATAGACTACCGACTTCCCCAAAGGGAAAAAAGTCTTACCCCACGACTGTAAGACAGACGAATGGTCTGGATCTTTTCCTGCTCAACAAGGGATTTGGAAATTGGTAGCTAAGTAGGCTCAATGAAGATTTGCTCCTTCCCTCTTCAAGTCAAAGAGAAGAGACCAGCAGTCCCCAACTGATGTTCCTTTTCTTAGCGGGAATTTTCCATTCCCATCCCCCGTTGGTAGTCAGTGTTCCATCTCATTTCTTCATGAGATAACCTTGCAAAATCCAGTTATTGCATTCATCGTAGCATTTCTCTCTTCCACACTAATCCACTCTGCTATTTTCTTTTGTTTTATGGATCAGTTCATTCCATTCACATTCAGAGTTATGATAACCACTTCTGTGTTCCCCAATATTTTGACAACCTCTCCTAGTTCTGCCCTTTTCTTCTTTTGCTATACCTTTTTAAACCAGTGGTTTGCTTTTAACCAGTCCCCTTAATCCGCACCCTTATTATACTTCCCTTTCTGCCCCCTCCCTTTTTGTTCCCTTCTTATTATTTTAGTGTCTATTAAGTTTCCTCCCACCCTTTTCGTCCTTTTTTGGTACTCCCTGCCCCATTCCCCCCTTAGTTTTCCCTTTTCACTTTCCCTGTAGGGTAAGATAGAATTCTAAACCCCAATGGATCTAGATGCTCTTCCCTCTCAGAATTAATTTCACTGAGAGTAAGGTTTAAGTATTTCCTATTAGCACTGTCTTCCTCTCCTTCTTACAATAGTATTCTTCCCCTCCCCCTCCCATGTGCCTCTTTGTGTGATAATGATTTTCAAGTTTCTCTTGTTGCATCTTCTATTCCCCCCTCCCTTTTTCTTTTTTGTATTGCATATCATCTTAGACCACTTATTACCCCAATCTTTACCTATGAATTATTCTTCTAATTACTATAATAGTGAATATAATTTTTATAGTTACAAATAACATTTTTCCATATAGTAATATAAACAATTTGATCTTATTGAAGCCCTTAAAGAAGAAAATTTAAATAAAAACAATTTTTCCCTCTTTCCTCTCTCTTATTTTCCTTTTCACGGTTCTCTTGATATTTGTGTTTGGATATCAAACCTTCCACTTAGTTCTAGACTTTTCTTTATAAATACTTGGAAATCTTCTATTTTGTTGAATGCCCAAACTTTCCCCCAAAAGTATATAGTCAGTTTTGATGGGTAGGTGATCCTTGGTTGAAGACCAAGCTGGAAGCTGCCAGATCTCGTGTAATATTGATTGGTGCTCTTTGATATATGAATTGTCTCTTTTTAGCTTGTTGTAAAAATTTTCTCTTTAGCTTGGAAGCTCTTAAATTTGGCAATTACATTCCTGTTGGTTGTCTTTTGAGGATTTAGTGTAGAGTGTTCTCTGAACTCTTTCAATGTCTGTTTTGCCCTCTTGTTCAAGAACTGTAACAAGGGAATGAAAAAGTTGCAATTGATTGGCAGGTCTTAAGGCTTAGAATCTCTCATGAGCTGGCAGGGTAGGAGTGCTCTTGGAAGGAGGAATTTCCATAGAGAGCCTGGACCTGAAGGTGAAGCCTGAAGGGTGTGCGTAGCTGGACTTTACCTAGACAAGATCATCTTGGAAGCAGACTGCCTCTGAAATAAACAGTAAGGCTGAGAGGAAGATTTCCCATTCATTTCTGGTGGACAGAGTGTTTGAAGGAGGCTTCTCTCTCTCTTCTCTGGGACATCTGAGGACCCAGCAGCTGGACTCCTGTTACCTCCCTGTAAGGTACTCTGTTTGTGAGAGTCTGGTCCCTGTTGGATTTACTCCTTAGTAACTTGTAGTTTAGTTTAGTTAAGTTAAGGTTATTTATATTTATTACCCGGGTGGGTTATTAGTAGTACGACTCTCCTAAACCTCTTCTAATTCCCTTTACTCTTATTTAATTAAAAATACCCCTGTTATATATTTATTGGTGTTATCTTTTTTTACCCTTCCCTAAGACCTTCCCTAAACCCTTACTGTAACAGAACATCAGGGCAGTTTTCTTGAATAATTTCTTGTAGCATGATGTTACGGTTTCAGTTTATTTCTGCATTTTCAGGTAGACCAATGATTTTCAGATTGTTTCTTCTTGACCTGTTTTCTTGGTTAGTCATCTTCTCAGTGAGATATTTATGTTTCCTTCTATTTTGTTAATCTTTTGATTTTGCGTCATTAATTCTTGCAGTTTTGCAAGATCATTGGCTTCTAATTGCCCAATTCTGGTCTTCAAAGACTGGTTTTCCACCATAATCTTTTGATTTTCCTTTTCAGTTTGGTCTATCCTGCTTTTCGTGGCTCCCAGCTGTTTAATTTGGGTCTCTAATTTATCATTTCATTTGATTACTAGGTTTCTTTCTCTAATTGGGAGTTCTTGTCTTTTAAACTTATTTTCTTTCTTTTTTTTTTAGATGAGGCTTTCATATACTTTTTAAATTTAATTTTTGAAAATTTTATTTAATTAGTCAATTTAGAACATTATTACTTGGTTACAAGAATCATATTCTTTCCCTCCCCTCCCCCACCCCTTCCTGTTGTTGACACGCAATTCCACTGGGTTTTACATGTGTCCTTGATCAGAACCTATTAAACTTTTATTTTCTTTTTGAACTATTTCCCGTTTTTCTTGCCAATATTCTTTCATCTTTTTGATATGTTCTGATTTAAATTATTCAAGAGCTTGTGGCCAATTTGCATTGTTTTTGGAAGGTGTGGATGCATTTATTTGAAGGTCCTCTTTTGTAATTTCCTCTGTAGTCTTGATTTTCCCTCCATAAAAATTATGCAGCATCAACCCCTTCTCATTTTTCTTGGTATTGGGAAGTTGTTCCTGGATACTGTTTGCCATCACTATGGTGGGTTTTCCTTCCTTTTCCAGTCAGAAATCTGAGTGAGGATGGCAGGCTCTCTTTGTAAGGAGCTAAGGAGCAAGGATTTTGTCTGAGGCCACCTCTTGAGTCTCTGTAGCTTCTACTTGTCCTTCTCTGTGCTATCTCCCTGTGGGCACCCACAGTCTGTGCTCTTTAGCCTGGGGGGGGTTTCAGGTTTAGCTGCTCTCAGGGGTAGGTCTTTGGTGGTCTAAGTCAGCTGCCAAGGACCTAGAGGTGCCCCTCACTCACTCTAGAGGTCTGCCTCACTCACTCACTGATTCTAACAAGCATTTGCTCTGGCTCCGTAGGTGGGGTGGGGCATCAGCTTGCATTTTGTGATCCTGGAAAAATGCTCTAAATCAGGGGTCCCCAAACTATAGCCCGAGGGCCACATGAAGCCCCCTGAGGCCATTTATCTGGCCCCCACTGCACTTCCGGAAGGGGCACCTCTTTCATTGGTGGTCAGTGAGATGCATCCTGTGCTCCTGGAGTACTGTCTGGTAGCAACGAGCAGCGAAAAAGCTTGGCCTCTGTCACAGACAGTACTACGTCCAGTGCCATAATCCTTTGCATGGAGCCTTATTCTGAGAGTAACTGCATGAGATAATTTTGCCCAGAAAAGACCACAGCAGGGTTACTGCTATCTTTCCTCAGGAGAAGAAAGTTTTTCTTTTGAAGAGACTTACATCAAAGCCTTCAACAAGTGATAAATTAGAATTAGGGAAACCCCTTTTCCCTCTCTCCCAGTCTCCCCCACCCCTTACCTCCTTCCCCCAAGAGAATAAAGGTTGTTGTATTTAGAAGGAGGAACTGACTCACTATTTGTGAAGAGAACAGGAAGTGAAGGAGGTGCTTTGAAATCAGCTTCCTTCCTTCAAACTGTGTCCTGATGTTACATCTTTTGATTTCCCTTTTTATCTCTAACTTCCCTCTCTAATACACATTATTGATATATGCACTAGGGTGATCCTTTACGAGAATTGGGTTATTAATCCTGATGGCTTTCAGCCCTCTTTCCTCTGACTTTTGATGCTCTAGGAGGTGGTGACATTCAAGGATATGGCTGTGGACTTCACCTGGGAGGAGTGGTGCCTTTTGACCCCTCCCCAGAAGGAGCTGTACAAGGAGGTGATGCTGGAGAATGCCCGGAACCTGCTCTCTGTGGGTAAGGAGCCTCTCCCTGCTGCGAGTCTGCCATCCAAAGGAATATTTTCATCATTAATTGGCAGAATTTTGGAATATTTATCAATTATAAGGAAGGGAAAAGTGCTGGTATGCCGAGTCCCTCTGCTGCCTGATTTTCCTACAAACGTCTTTGCATTATGTAATGGGACCTCGGAGGTTCCCTTTGGTGCTCCTAAAGTCCAAGATCAAATCCATGTTGGAGAATCACAGACAAGAAAGTAATCTCACAGTTGGTTCCACCTCCCCTCTACCCAGCCTGGAATTGTGTCTCCCAAACCCATCTTGGTAGACTGTTCAGGCAGCTTTTCCTTCCAACCTCTTCCTCTCTAGGGCGGATCTACTATTTGGCATAGTTTTCTCTTTAACAATTCACAGCTCCTGGGTGTCCAGAGTAGAGCAGCTTTGTCCTTCATCTTCCTTCCTGTTGCCCTAAACCCCCAGCGCCACTGATGAGAAAGGGAAGGAAGGGAATAAGCATTTATACCTGCTCTTTGCCAGATACTCTGCCAAGGTTTTTCTTTAAATGATGTCACTTCTTCCTCACCGTAATCTTCCAGCATGATTATACCCATTTTACAATTGAGGAAATAGAGATTAGATTAAGAGACTTGCTCCAGGGCACACACATACTAATCCTATGTGGCCAGATTGAAGCTGAGGCCTTCTGGACTCTCAGGTCTCTGCCCACTACACTTCTAGCTGCCTCGAATTCTGTGAAAATGGACAGCTATGGAGTGAGTGCATCCTTCTACAAAGAAAATGCATCAGAACCAAATATTTTAATTCCAAATTGGCTTCATGATCTTGTTCCCCCTCCTCTCTCCCCCAAAATAAATGCTTTGGAAACTGTTCTTCAGGAGTCCTGGTAAGCGTCCTGTAGTCACTGCTTGCCTTCCTCTGTCGCTGTCAGGTCTGATTGAGTGGCGGAGAAACAGAGTTGGGGCCAAGAGGAGTGGCTGAGTTCCACAGCAGAAGAGGCCCAGAGTAACCAAAGTGACATTGCAAAGGTTTATAGGAGGTTCAGGGAGTGAGGAGCAGGTAGGGCGATGGGGCGGGAGCCGATCCCTCAAGGCCTCCTGTCTGAGACTTCAGATTGATCCAGAACAATAACCGTCTTGCCCAGCCTGGGCTTAGGAGTTCCTGCTGGAAGGGATTGGCTGTGAGGAGCGGGGCAGAGGATTTGGCTGCTGCTCACGGCAGAGGAACAGGCACCCCCTATCCTAGCATTGCAGACACTTAGGGTGAGTGCAGACTCATGTGGGGACCCCGTGAACCCCTCTCTAAATGGAGTCCCTGGATTCCCTTGGCTCTCCCAAAAGACAACTCAATGACAAGTTTCTTTCCATCCTCTTCCCTAACTGATTCCTGATGCCCAGGGCTTGCCGTTCCCAGAGATGTGATCTCTTATTTGGAGCAAAGGGAAGCCCCGTGGCTGCTGGAGCAGGAAGGCCTGAGGAGCTGCTCTCCAGGTGAGTGAGGTGAAAAGTGGTGTGTGAGAGCCGTGGTGAGCAGATGTTTCTCTGCTGTGGTGAAGCCTGAGAGGGAAGGAGCCCTAGAGAGCTCTAAAGGGGCTTCAGGAGAGCCAGACTGAGGATGCTGGGGGAAAGCATGGCGGAGAAAACAAGGGAAAGGCATCGGCACAGCTCACCGCCAATGGCCTTCGCTAGCAGTTTAGCCCAGAATCCGAGGACAGACATTGGACAGTATCTCACGGCATATAGAGATCAAGGGAGAGTGTTTGGAGGATCAAAGAGAAATGGCTTATTGGCTACAATAAGAAAAGAGTCATTAGGGAAAGAATGAACTTTTTTTTTGTTTTTAAAATATTTTATTTAGTCAATTTAGAGTATTTTTCCTTGGTTACAAGAGTCATGTTCTTTCCGTCCCCTCTCCCCACCCCCTCTTGTAGCCGACACAAATTTCCACTGGGTTTTACATGTGTCCTTGATAAAAACCCATTTCCATATTGTTGTGTTTGCACTAGGATAATAATTTGGTGTCTACACCCCCGGTCATATCCCCATCAAACCATGTGTTCAAGCAGTTGTTTTTCTTCTGTGTTTCTGTTCCCACAGTTTTTCCTCTGGATGTGGAGAGCATCTTTCTCATAAATTCCTCAGATTTGTTCTGGATCCCTGCATTGCTACTAGTAGAGAATTTCATTACGTTCTCTTGTACCACAGTGTATCAGTCTCTGTGTACAATGTACAATGTACAATGTGTGTTTCTTGTAGAGAACATATGATAGGATTTTGATTTCTAATCCACTCTCCTCTTTGTTTTCATTTTATGTGTGACTTCATCCCATTCACGTTCAAAGTTGTGATTGCCACTTGTGTATTCCCCAGCATTTTGATATCCTCTCCTAGTTCTGTCCTTTCTTCTTTTGCTATATCCTTTTAAACCAGTTGTTTGCTTTTAATCAGTCTCCCTAATCCCCACCCTTAATATGCTTTCCTTTTTGCCCCCTCATTTTTTGGTGCCTTCTTAATTTCTTAGGGTCTGTTAAGTTCCCTCTCCTCTCTCTTTCTCTCCATTTTTGTACTCCTCGCCCCCCTACCCCCTTCATTTTCACTTCTCACTTTCCCTGGAGGGTAAGATAAAATTCTATATTCCAATGAATCTAGATGCTATTCCATCACAGAATTGATTTCACTCAGAGTAAGGTTTAAGTATTACCTATTAGCACTCTGTTTTTCTCCTTATAATAGTATTCTTTTTTGTGTGATAAAGATTTTCCAATTCATCTTATTTCTTCAAGTTTCTCTTGGTGCCATCTTTGATTTTCCCATCCCTTTTTCTTTTTTTGCATTTCATCTTATACCACTTATTACCCCCAATCTCTTCATTTGAATGATTCTTAAAATTACTATAATAGTGAATATAATTTTTGAGAGTTAGAAATAAAATTTCCTCATATATTATTATAAACAATTTGATCTTATAAGAAAGTTTGAATAAAAAAACATTTTTCCCATTCCCCTCTCTTTCTTATTTACCTTTTCATGTTTCTCTTGATTTTTGTGTTTGGATATCAAACCTTCCAATTTGTTTTGGTCTTTTCTTTACAAATACCTGGAAATCTTGTATTTTGGTGAATGCTCAAACTTTCCTCCACAAGTATATAGTCAGTTTTGATGGGTAGGTCATCCTTGGTTGAAGACCCAATTCTCTTGCCTTTCTGAATATCATATTCCAAGTCTTGCAGTCTTTTACTTTGGAAGGTGCCAGATCTTGTGTAATTCTGATTGGTGCTCCTTGATATCTGAATTGTCTCTTTTTGACTTGTTGTAAAATTTTCTACTTAGGTTTGAAGTTCTTGAATTTGGCAATTGCATTCCTGGGAGTTGTCTTTTGAGGCTTTAGTGTAGAGGGTGTTTTATGAACTCTTTCCACGTCTGTTTTTCTCCCTTGTTCAAGAACATCAGGGCAGTTTTCTTGGATAATTTCTTGTAGTGTGATGTCCAGACTTCTATTTATTTCTGGATTTTTAGATAGACCAATGAATCTCAAATTGTCTCTTTGTGATTGGTTTTCCTGATCTGTCATCAGTGAAATTTTTTATGTTTTTTTTTTCTATTTTGTCAGTCTTTTGACTTTGCTTTATTAATTCTTGCTGTTTTGCAAGATCATTGGCTTCCATTTGTTTAATTCTGGTCTTTAAAGACTGGTTTTCCTTTTCGGTTTGGTCTATCCTGCTTTTTTGTGACTTCCAGCTGTTTCTCCAATTGAGAGTTCTTGTCGTTTAAGCTGTTATTTTCTTTTTCAACTATTTCCCACTTTTATTGCCAGAAGGCTTCCATCTTTTTGGTAAGCTCCAATTTAAATTCTTGAAGAGCTTATGGCCAATCCCCCCCCTACCCCCCCTTTTTTTTTTTTGGTGAATTTGTATTTCTTCTGGTGTTTTCTCTGTAGACTTGATTTTCCCTCTGTAAAAATCATCCAGGCTCAACCCCTTCTTCTTGTTTTTCTTGGTGTTGGGAAGTTTTTCCTGGCTACTGTTTGGCATCACTGTCGTGATTTTTCCTTTCTTTTTCAGTCAGAAATCTGAGTGAGGATGGCAGGCTCTCTTTGTAAGGAGCTAAGGAGCAAGGATTTTGTCTGAGGCCACCTCTTGAGTCTCTGTAGCTTCTATTTGTCCTTCTCTGTGCTATCTCCCTGTGGGCACCCACAGTCTGAGCTCTTTAGCCTGGGGGGGTTTCAGGGTTAGCTGCTCTCAGGGGTAGGTCTTTGGTGGTCTAAGTCAGCTGCCAAGGACCTAGAGGTGCCCCTCACTCTAGAGGTCTGCCTCGTTCTCTCACTGATTCTAACGAGCACTTGCTCTTACTCTGGCTCTGTAGGTGGGGTGGGGGAGGGTAGATCAGCTTGTATTTTGGTGGAAGCTTTTTCATCCCCTTATAGTGTGAAATGCCCATATCCTACTTAACTTCAGTGCTGTTCCCTACTGTAGAGTCCCTTTGGTATTTTGACGTAGTCTATATCAGTAGGTGCTGAGGAGAGGAAGAAACCTGTGTCTATACTGCTGCCATGTTTACCTGAAAGTCTAGAACATTTTCTATTAATGTCTGATTCTCCAATACATTTATTAGGGAGAGACTTTTTATGTAAACTCAGAGCCACAGTAACATGCTCTCAAGATAGTGCTATGATGCTAGAATTGCCCGAGGAATCTTTAATTCTACTTCCTGTATGTCTTTTAGACAGTCAGGAGGTGGACAAACCCACTTTTGAAATACCAGCTGATATACCTGAATCTTTCTCAGCTACATCTTCATGTGACGTAAGCCTACTCAAATCAGATGTTGTGCAAATGAAAACCAAAGGTGGCCCACCTCCTGCCATTTGTTAGTAACGTCTATCAGAAGAGGCAATTGAGGGAATTATTCCAGTGATTAATTCTTTAATTGAGCAAAAAGTAATTCCATGTAAATCTGAATATATCTATCTTGCCTGCTAAAAAGCCAAATTTAGATATAAATGGGAAACCTGTCTATTGATTTGTATAATATTTAAGGGCTGTAAACAATCCTGTCATCAAAAGACATCCTCCTGTGGCTCTGAGTCCATCCACAATAATTTCCTCCATTCCTAGCATGGTTTCATATTTTACGGTAGATTTGTGTTCAGCATTTTTCTCAATGCCCATGGTATTTTTTGCCCCAAGGGTATGTGGAGCATCCTCCTTTATTTTCATAGATTTTAACACAAGATTTAGAAAATATTAAGTTCAAAGAGTCTTTTAATACATTTTGTAGATGATTTGCTCTTGACCTCTCCAAATTCCACAGCATGCCAAGATGATAGCAAACATCTTTTGGAAATATTTGTGAGACTACAAGATCTCAAAGGCAAAAGTTCAGTGGTGTCTCCCCAAAGTAGAGTATTTAGGGTTTATTTTAAGTGCTGGTGCCTGCTTCATTTCCCCTAAGTATATTGAAGATATTAAAAAATTAAGTGCCCCCTCCATTAAGAAACAGTTCAGAGCAATTCTAAGAGCAGCAGGATTTTGTAGACAGTGGATTCCTTGCTGTGGGGAAATCATTAAACCCCTTATAGTACTGACAAAAAATTTAGTCACTGAACTGCTTTAGGTTAGTTATGTAACACCTGTCAAGCTCTTTCTACATTAAAACTTGTAAAAATTGTTGCTAAGGCATAGAACACAGGCATTTCCTGAGCAGATTCACAAGATATCAAGTAACCTTGTTAGGCAATGAAAATTTCACCTTAATACGAGGCACAACATAACACTGCCATTTTGCTTCCAGATTTACCAGTTATAGGAGAACCATTACACAATTGTGAATCTTTTCTGTCCATGGCTTTAAAAACTCGAGATAATCTCCTGGACATTCCTTTAGACACACCCCTAGTAGCCAAGTTCCTTGCAATTATCAGCACTTTAAGCAACTGACTTCCTCTTCTGACCACCTAAAGCTGGCCTCTTTATATTCCCTTCTTACCTCACTTCCTGTCTCTCTGATTTCTACTCAGTTTCACTGTGGGCTGGTTAATCCCTATACTTCTCTATGGTAAAAGGACTTCCAGGTTCTCAGTTAAATTAAAGAAAGGGATTAAAAATTCCTTTTTATATACCCAAGGAAATAGGATACAAAGTAGTCTATGTTTTTACAGTGAAGGGAAGGAGATGTGATTATAAATATGGATATGTAATTATGTATATTTTAGTATTTCTTTCAGGAGAGATCAGACCTGAAATGAGAGTTACTCCAATAGATACGAGCCTTTATGTGGAAGAAAGTGACCGACAAAGATTCATGAATGATGGTCCTGATAAATTATGTTGGAGAGAATTGTTTGTAGAATCCCAAAATTCAACTCTTATTGAATATCAAAGAGTGCACACTGAGCAAAAATCTTATGAATGCAATCAGTGCAGAAAGACATTCTGTCAGAGGTCTGGTCTTGCCCAACATCAGAGAATCCACACTGGGGAAAAGCCTTATAAATGCAAGGAATGTGGAAAGACATTCAGTCAGAGCTCCAGTCTTGGTCGACATCAGAGAAGCCACACCGGGGAGAAACCTTATGAATGCAAGCAATGTGGAAAGACATTCAGTCGGAGCTACAGTCTTGCTCAACATCAGAGAATCCACACTGGGGAGAAAGTTTATGAATGTAAGGAATGTGGAAAGATATTCCATGAGAACTATTTTGCTATACATCAGAGAATCCACACTGGGGAGAAACCTTATGAGTGCAATGAGTGTGGAAAGACATTCTGTCAGAGGTCTGGTCTTGTTCATCATCAGAGAAGCCACACTGGGGAGAAACCTTATGAATGCAAGGAATGTGGAAAGACATTCTTTCAGAGGTCTGGTCTTGCTGTACATCAGAGAATCCACACTGGTGAGAAGCCTTATAAATGCAAGCAATGTGGAAAGGCATTCAGACTGAGATCCAGTCTTGGTCAACATCAGAGAATCCACACTGGGGAGAAACCTTATAAATGCAAGCAATGTGGAAAGACATTCAGACTGAGATCCAGTCTTGCCCAACATCAGAGAGTCCACACTGGGGAGAAAGTTTATGAATGTAAGGAATGTGGAAAGATATTCTGTGAGAGATATTTTACAGTACATCAGAGAATCCACACTGGGGAGAAACCTTATGAATGCAATGAGTGTGGAAAGACATTCTGTCAAAGGTCTGGTCTTGCCCAACATCAGAGAAGCCACACTGGAGAGAAACCTTATGAATGCAAGCAATGTGGAAAGACATTCAGACTGAGATCCCGCCTTGCTGGACATCAGAGAAGCCACATGGGGGAGAAACCTTATGAATGCAAACAGTGTGGAAAGACATTCAGACTGAGATCCCGCCTTGCTGGACATCAGAGAATCCACACTGGGGAGAAACCTTATGAATGCAAGCAATGTGGAAAGACATTCAGACTGAGCTCCAGTCTTGCTCAACATCAGAAAATTCACACTGGGGAGAAACCTTATGACTGTAAGCAATGTGGAAAGACATTCAGACTGAGATCCAGTCTTGGTCAACATCAGAGAATCCACACTGGGGAGAAACCTTATGAATGTAAGCAATGTGGAAAAACATTCAGACTGAGGCCTGATTTTGCTGTACATCAGAGAATCCACACTGGGGAGAAACCTTATGAATGCAATGAGTGTGGAAAGACATTCACTCGGAGGTCCAGTCTTGTTTTACATCAGACAATCCACACTGGGGAGAAACCTTATGCATGCAAGGAATGTGGAAAGACATTCAGTCATAGGTCTGGTTTTGCTGTACATCACAGAATCCACACTGGGGAGAAACCTTATGAATGCAATGAGTGTGGAAAGACATTCACTCGGAGCTACAGTCTTGCTTTACATCAGAGAATCCACACTGGGGAGAAACCTTATGAATGCAAGCAATGTGGAAAGGCATTCAGGAAGAACTCCAGTCTTGCTTTACATCAGACAATCCACAATGGGGAGAAACCTTATGAATGCAAGCAATGTGGAAAGGCATTCAGGGAGAACTCCAGTCTTGCTATACATCAGAGAATTCACACTGGGGAGAAACCTTATGCATGCAAGGAATGTGGAAAGACATTTAGGCTGAGCTCCAGTCTTGCTATACATCTGAGAATTCACACTGGAGAGAAACCTTATGAATGCAAGCAATGTGGAAAGGCATTCAGGCTGAGCTCCAGTCTTGCTTTACATCAGACAATCCACACTGGAGAGAAACCTTATGAATGCAAGCAATGTGGAAAGGCATTCAGGCTGAGCTCCAGTCTTGCCTTACATCAGACAATCCACACTGGGGAAAAACCTTATGAATGTAAGCAATGTGGAAAGACATTCAGACTGCGATCCAGTCTTGCTGTTCATCAGAGAATCCATATTAGGGAGAAAGGTTATGAATGCGAATTTTAAAGGAATTTTCTTATTCTCTTCCTGTCTCCTTAAGAGGCTAGAGAACAGGATTTCTCATTAGATCAGAAGTGACAGGGTCAGTGAGCCACAGCTGAAGATACAATTTCCAGAGAGAGTAGGACTGAGGGGAGTTAGTAGACTGCTCTCTGACATGAAGTGAGGGGGTACAATTGGTCAGTGAGCGCAGAAATGAAGCAGCCATGGACAGGTGAGGTTCTTTTACCTATGGGATCTCTAGAGAGCAGGTTTGTGTCTGAGTCAAGGGGCTACTGACAGTTGGCTGCTGATTGTTGGGCTGCTTTAGAAAACTTAAATAGTGAGTTGTGGCTGTTTATTATTTTAGGGAGTTCGGTAGTGAGTAATTTATAGATAGAGTAGAATATATTAGACCTGGTGTACGAGGCAGAATCTGTCCTGAGTAGTGATAAGTTTTAGGAAATTTTAGGTAGTATTAGGCATTTTAGGTACATTGATAGGGTATAAAATTACCAATCTGTTTCCTATCTGTACTTTTTTCTTAAATTAAAGTTTCTGTTAAACATCTCACTTTGTCGATCTCATTAATTCAAACCGTACAATACTTGTTGAGCCAGCTAGTTTTATTAAATTTTTAGTCTGTTCTTAAATTTTTATAAGCAATTTCAGATGGTACTAGACATTATGGCACATGTAGTAAAGGGGGAGGTTCCAGCCTATCTTAAATGGGATCATTGATGAGCTGGCACAGCTCCCAGTTTCTGATTTTTCCAGGCTGTTATCATTTTGGGGAGTATTTTTTTTCTGATAGGATTTCTTCAAATATACCAAATTTACCAAATAATCTATCTAGTTCTCTCTAATGTGAATTTTAAAACTACTCCATCCTAGTCAGATTGTACTTTAGAAGATCTGATTTAGCTGTTTCCTGATTAGTAACAATAGAGATACTTGGTCTAACAGAATCGAGTCTACATTTCTCCATTTCTCTACCCTACGTAGTTTAACAAGGTCGGGAATGTCTGCACCATACTCAACGATTAAGTATCTGAGAAAATGGCCTTCAACAGACATGTGCAGAGACACCAGACACCCCTGGGCTGTCCTTTGTCAAGGTTTGGTAAATTGGTACAGATGAGATGCAGGAAAGTGACGTAAAACCATCTATATAGGGCACGTTACTTCCTCTCTTCAGTTTTTTTTCCTGGAGAGGCGTCTCTGGCTGGCAGCATGCTAAGGGCTCCTACATCTTGGCCTGGTGGCAGCTATTTGTCTGGGATTTCGTGGTGAGTTTTCCCTTGAGCTAATTCAGGTTCAGGCATCTTGGCTGAACCCTCTTGGAGTTCAGGCTGATTCCTTCCTCTTTTACTCTCCAAACCCTTACCTTCTAGAGCCTCTAAACTTTCCACCTGGCACAAGCCAGGCGGGAGAAATCTTATATCCTTTCCTTCTTTCTTAAATTTCCTTTCAACTATATTAAGTCACCATAAATTTCCAGATGGACTTGGGTAAATGTTTTTTTTTTATTATTATTTGGGATATCCATGGTGACCAATAATTAATATAGTTTAGGTCACAATGCTAAAATCATCCTTTACAGTTTTGGCTGACCATGTTGGTTGTGACGCAATACCCTCAATTTTCTTAACTTTCCTAAACCTTTTCTCTACTGTGACTATCCCTAAGTTCAGCTTTTAATAACTTATTTTGATCAGCTGTAGAGGTAAGTAAATTTTTTCCCCCTCTCCTTAGATAGAATACAGCTATTTTTTTTTTTTAATCCAAAGCAGCAGGACTAGGAAAGCTATTTAGCTACATATCCCCCTTCCATCAGTGAACAACTAGATTACTCTTAATTAGGAGTGAAGGGGACCTAAAGAGAATTTTGGCCTTGTCCTGCATCCCACGTGTTTTGTGAAGCCCGTTAGAAAAATAATTATGAAATATGTATAAAAATGAATACTACATTCTTTGACATTCATATGGCGATTGAAGAATTAGGGACATTGAGGAATTCAGCATACCTCCAATTTTTTATATTATTAGGTAATGTCATTTTTGTACTCAGTACTGTGTTTAGAGATACTAAAATAAAAAAAATTTGAAGCGGAAATTCAGAAAAACACAAAATTACAAAGCTAAAATACAAGAAATCATTCAAGAATGTGAAGCTGAAATACAGGAAATTATGCAAAAATCTGAAGATAAAACACAGGAAAACATAAAAAAACATGCAATATAAAACAGGAAAATATTGAAAAATTTGGGGCAAAAAATGCAGAACATGCAAGCCCAATTGGACAATTTAAAATGTTTCTTACAGGATCAATTGGCAAACATCCACCCCACCAGAAACAGGTCTGGACATGACAGAGCAATTTCTGAATCTCTAAATGAGGAAATTTACTTCCCCCAAATAGACATGGAAATCATGTTTCCTATAGGTCAGCTAACAGACTGGTTCTCTCATGGTCTGCAAATCTTGGCTGAACTTAATCCTCAAGACCCTTCTCCTGTTATCCCAGCTTCTCATGTTTCTTCTTCAAAAAACCAAATTCCAGCCCAAAGGAAATCTCTTCTTTCTAAAGAAACTCGTCTTAGTCAAACTGACCCACAGGTACCAAATTCAACTGGAGGTCTGTTTCTTCTAAGAGAAGTACCTGAAATAGGTTGGATCGGGGATGTGGTGACTTTAAGGCACAATATACCATTTACTCCCCAAGAAATAAAATGAATTTACATGAAATATCCCCACATATGAACAA
Organism: Monodelphis domestica; assembly: GCF_027887165.1. Lineage (NCBI taxonomy): Eukaryota > Metazoa > Chordata > Mammalia > Didelphimorphia > Didelphidae > Monodelphis > Monodelphis domestica. The sequence goes on from NC_077234.1 coordinate 260,785,510, forward strand.
GATCCCTTTTTAGTAACAAAAAAGATGACACATTTTTTTCAGTATAATTCATCTTATAAGGATGTTGAAAACTTGCTATAGGCTTTTTTAACTGAATGTGAGAAAAATAAAATAATTGCTCATATCAACAAAACCTGGGGGCGCAATGCAGAGATTGGCCATCTCAGAATCTTGAATGGGACTATAACGAGTCTGAGAATCTTTTACAACTATACTGTTGTAGAGAGGCCATCCTAAGAGCAATGAGAGAGTTTGTAGACAGTACATATAAGTGGATGGATCTTGAAAAAAATAAGCAAAATGAGGAAGAGACACCCTCCACATTCATGCACAGAATACTTGGGGGGGGGGTAGATACCTGGATTTTGACCTATCTAAAGAAAATTGCATAAGAAAACTTAGACTTGCAAAGTGATTCGAGATTATTTTAGAACACATTGTCCAAGATGGCCAGAGATGCACCTTGAAGAATTGTGGAAAACAGCTCTATGTTTCAAAGGGAAACAAAGAAAAGGAGGAAGAAAATAATGATGTCATGGAGGAAACAAAGAATTGAGATGTTTAAAAGATAATTTGGCTAAAACGGAAACTGGGCATGATACTCAACCAATGACACTTGCCCATCTCCAGGAATCGAATTATTGATCCATGACCTGCCAATTCTGTGAGAAGGGCCACAAAATGATAGAGTGTAGAACTTTACTCAAGATTATCAGAAGGAATACGCACGTTAATAACAACTACAGAAGTGATAATTATAGAAATAACTATAATAATGATAATGGAAACCACAACTTTAGGAATGATAACTATAGGAATAGATATTGGGAAAATAACTCCAACCAAATGACTCCACAACAATATAACTAGTGATGCTCGTCAAAAAATACTCGAGGTGCTAATGCCCCTCGGGGGTGTGTCCAAGGAATTTACCAAGTTCTATGAAGGTGCGTGTGTGTGTGTGGGGGGGGGGGGGGCTGGGGTAGAGGTATCAGAGGATACAACCTTTGATTTTCCAGACCCTGATGACCTACTACCCGTTGACCCTGTCCACTGCCCTCCCCATACTAATGAACCCCATGTTACCTTAAAGGTGGGTAACACCTATTATAATTGTCTATTAGACACCGGAGCTTCCTGGTCTGTATTAAAGAGAACACCTGATTTACAATGTTACTCTGTTGGCTCAGAGAAAGTAATGGGAGTATCAGGAATACCCCAAAGAGTTAAAAGACTTCCTCCTAGAATGGTGTCTGTAGGACCCCTAGGGGTACAATACTCCTTCCTTTTGATGCCTGACTCCCCTTTAAATTTGCTGGGGAGGGACCTTCTATGCAAACTCAGAGCCACAATAACTTGCTCCCAAGATGGTTCCTTATCACTGGAAGTACCAGAGGAATCTTTAAATTTACTCCCTGTAATTCTCTGAGAGAGTCAGTAGGGGAAAGAGCATCCCACCTTTGTAATACCTGAAGATATATCGGAGTCTCTTTTGGCCACATCTTCTTCCAGTGTAGGCTTACTTAAGTCGGCTGCTCCTGTGCAGATAAAAACTAAATCTAGCCCACCTCATTCCATACCTCAGTATCCCCTCCCAAAAGAGGCAATTGAGGGTATTACCCCTGTAATAAACTCATTGATCAGGGAATAATAATCCCTTGTAAATCTGAATTCAACACACACATCCTGCCCATTAAAAAAAACAAAAAAGGGGGCCATATTGGCAAGCACCTCTATAGATTAGTATAGAATCTGAGGGCTGTGAACAAGTAGTTTCCAGCATACCTATGATTATTTCTTCTATACCTATACATGTGCTCAGCCTTCTTTTCCATTCCCATACGAGAACTCCAGGTACATCTTTGCTTTCCACTGGAAGGGCTCTCAATATACATGGTTTCTTCTGTAAGGGTTACCTGGAAAGCCTAAGTTTACTTGCACAAATTTTATGGTTAAACACAGATAATATAACACTTACAAATAGCAAACCAATCAAATGTGAAGATGATCTTCAAAAGACGCAGAAGAATGTCAGGAAGATAGTAAGCACCTTCATTTGGAATTGTAAAAAATAGGACATAAGATCTCAAGGGTAAAGTTCAGTGGTATCTCATTAAGTAGAATATTTGGGGATCACCTTGACTGAAGGTGCTCGCTCTATTTCTCCCAAACAAATTGAGAATATTCAAAAATTAAGTGCTGCTACCAGTAAGAAAAAGTTGAGAGCAATTTTAGGAACAATGGTGTTTTCTAGACAATGGATTCCTTGTTATATGTTAGGGCTAGGGTTAGATATCCGCACGTATTTAAGGTTAGGGTGAGAAACCTATTTAGGATTAGGGTCGGGGAGAGGACAGAAATCCCTAGAAATCAGCAAATTAGGGTTAGGGTTAGGACAGAAGTCGGGACGAATTTAGATTTAGGGTTAGAAACGGATTTAGGGTTAGGTTTAGAAACAGCAGAAATTGGCACCTATTTAGGGTTAGGGTAAGGGTTAGAAACGAATTTAGGGTTAAAAAAGTATTTAGGGTTAAGGATAGGGTTAGAAACGAATTTAGGGTTAGGGTTAAGGTTAGAAACGTATTTAAAGTTAGGGTTAGGGCAGAAATCGGCACGGATTTAGGGTTAAGGTTAGGGTTAGGGTTAGGACAGAAATCGGCACGTATTTAGGGTTAGGGTTAGAAATCGGCAGAAATCGGCACGTGTTTAGGGTTAGGGTTAGGGTCAGAAATCGGCAGGACAGGACAGAAATCGGCATATATTTAGGGTTAGGGTTAGGGCAGAAATCGGCAGAATTTAGGGTTAGGGCAGAAATCGGCAACGTATTTAGGGTTAGAGACAAAAATCGGCACGTATTTAGGGTTAGGGTTAGGGTTAGGGTTAGAAATCGGTAGGACAGAAATCGGCAGGTATTTAGGGTTAGGGTTAGGGCACAAATCGGCAGGACAGAAATCGGCAACGTATTTAGGGTTAGAGACAAAAATCGGCACGTATTTAGGGTTAGGGTTAGGGTTAGAAATCGGTAGGACAGAAATCGGCAGGACAGAAATCGGCACGTATTTAGGGTTAGGGTTAAGGTTAGGGTTAGGGTTAGAAATCGGTAGGACAGAAATCGGCATGTATTTAGGGTTAGGGTTAGGGTTAGGACAGAAATCGGCACGTACTTAGGGTTAGGGTTAGGGTTAAGGTTAGGGTTAGGGTTAGAAAGGTATTTAGGGTTAGGGTTAAAAATGATAGAAATGCATTTAGGGTTAGGGTTAGAAAGGTATTTAGGGTTAGGGTTAAAAATGATAGAAATGCATTTAGGGTTAGGGTAAGGGTTAGGGATATGGTTAGAACCGTATTTAGGGTTAGAAATATTTAGGGTTAGGCTTAGGGTTAGGGTTAGAAATGACAGAAACGTATTTAGGGTTAGGGATATAAATGATAGAAACGTATTTAGGGTTAGGGTTAGAAATGACAGAAACATATTTAGGGTTAGGGTTAGGGCGGGGTGTATGGGGTGCTCAGGGAGGGGTAGTATCTCTGGTATGGAGGGCGTGTCATGCCCTCCTAGGGCAGTTCTCCAGCCTCTGACCCTCCTGACACCCCGCTCTCACGTGTGGCTTCCAGTAGCTGCTAGCATTCAACCACCAATGGTTCCCTCAAGAAAGGAAAGAGGAGTTTTACTGCTTGGGGGAAGGATCTGAAGTTAGGGAAGGAGCCTTTGTGGCTTCGGCCCAGGAATTCTCTTGCCCTTAGAACTGCCTATACATTGATCCTTGACTGCTCTGATCAAGTATTTAATACATCACCCATATTTCCATGCCTGGTAGGCTACAGTACCATATCAAAATCATTAGCAATCATCCCAAGTTGCATGCATCAACCCTTAGAATGAGTTTTAAGTGAAAATTGCTAACTGGCCCCGAGGCTGTGATTTGCAGGCTTTGTATACACTTTTAGGGTGTGGGGGAGGGGTGTGGAGACTGCCAGCAGTTCCCTCGAGAAAGGAAAGATAGGAGTTTTACCACTTTCGGGAAGGATCTGAAGTTAGGGAGGGATGGAAGAAAGAATCAACCACGAATCATATATGACTATCGAGCCCACAGATAAGCTCCTCAGCCCATCACTCATTTCCCAAGGACAGGAGACATGAGGTGGCTATAACCATGGAGATCAGAAGTGTGTTCAGAAATAGATCAAGAGCAAGGCCAGTCCCATGGAGCCTCGCTCCAAGCACGGACTTTTAAGGCTTAATGATAGGGGTTAGAGCAGTAGAGGTGAAAGAATGAGCATGGCCAGAGGCCTGCTCCATGAGAGAGAGAGAGAGATAGTAGTAAAGAAGAAAGATGAGTAGGTTAAGCTGGGCTGGGCCTGTGGGCTTGTCTATTTATTTATGATCATATGCAAAGATACATAATGCATAAATGACAGAGTGGATCATCATTGGTTTAGAGGTACATCATGAGAAGATATGGGCATCGCCCTTTCTCAGGCTGGTAAAACTAAGAAACGTGATTTCATGCCTAATCCTGGGGGATGCTGGGATCAATGGTCAGAGGCTTTACTTGCCCTGTGCAGGACTGAGAATGCTTTCTCCTAAGACAGCCTTTACATTTTAATTATTCCCCTTGACCATAGATAGGTGTGGACTGCTACATCTCCCCCTTTTTGTTTAACATCAAAACAAAGATGTGCAATATCAAAAGTGTGACAAAATTATAGCTTTAACAAATACAAACACACTGGTGCATAATCATATCCTGATTCAAAAGTGATAACCAAATCAAATTGTAAAACTTAGCTATAAAAACCAAGTGTCATCATCAGCAAGAACTGATTTAGTGATAAATCTAAAATACAAAACTGGTCCTCCTATCTACTTATATAAAAAATTAATGTAACAGTCTTAGCAATGAAAAAAATAGTCAGAAATTATTTTCCACTGTAGTGATCCTGGTTCTATGAGGTAGAAGTTTTTTAAATTGGAAATAACACAGAACTATTAGGTAGTCAGAAAAACCAAGTCTTTAATCAGGATAGGGAAATGTCCAATTTGGCCCTTTACTCAGAGTCAGAGCCACATCCTTTTCAGGGTGCAAACCCTGGACTCTGGGGATGTTATCCCTAGGGAGAGCCACAATGTTAGATGAAAACTCCGAGGAACAAAAGAATTTGGGGAACCTCTATATCCTTTGGGGAATCCAGGGGCAGGGAAAGATGATTGACATTACTATGGCTACAAGGAAAATGGGAGTGTTCAAACTACACTGACAAGATACAATCAATCTAGAAGCTAGGGTGCAAGATAAGGGGGCTGCTTACAAAGATACTAAAGGATTAGTTCATGCTCAGGTCTGACCTTCCTGAGAGACGATTTAATACAATAGAGGACACTACCTAAAACAAAGAATGTCCTTAGCATATGCTTATCTTACCCAACCATAATTATTATTTCCCTTCAGGGTAGATTCTCATTGGAACAGGGAACAAGGACAAGCTTTGGGGGTCTCCAATATACAAGCTAAATCTAAAATTGGGGTTCATCAGATCCCACTAGGTAACAAGTTTGGGATTCCTAGATTCCATGTTAACAAGTTCTATGGCTCACAGGACAGGTGCAATAATCAAACATGCCACCCTTCACAGTCAGGAGTATAAGAATCTGTCAGATCTTTCAACAGTTAACAAAAGACACTCTCTGGAGATGAAGGATAGATCCTTTCTTTCCCTCGTACTGATTCTGCATCTGAGCGATTTCCAGATGCCTGCCACATAGAACACTGGTTGGTAGTTTAGTGCTAGGACGACCAGTGAATGAGAGCTTCAAAACACCGCGTCCCTGCATCCCCAACCTTAAGCATCCATTTCATAGGGCATATTCATCGGTGTGTGGCTATGGCTGTCTGTTCCAAGAAGAGACACTCATTATGATTCCCTTTTAATGCAATCAGACATCACCTTCCAGAATAGTCATCTGAAGTTTAAGAAATGTTGTCATGTTCTTGTTGTCTCAGACTTTTGGGTGCATGAAACAGTAAAATTCTTGCACCTTTGTAGTCCAGGATCAGAGCATTAACGGTACTTGCCATGTACTAAAACTTTTGGCCATAGTTGAGCAAAAGGAAAATCAAAATTGAATAATAGAAAGTGAATCAAAAGTGTTCTAACAAGTAAGTGAAAATGCTGACATCTTTAAGATTCTTCTCCCTTTTTTTTTTGTTGGGAGAGATCCCTCCAAAGAAAAACATCCTCTCTAAACAATTCTGGAGGATCATGTATATAACATACCAAATCATCTGAGCAAATGATCTTGGAAATATGATCCCAAAATTAAAATAAAATTTTAGACTCTTGGCTCACGGTTTATGTGGCATGTTTGAAGCTGAGCCAATATGTAATATCAGCATTTACATTCCCAATGATTTCTAATTCCTGATCTAAATTGACTAAAACTCACCTTGTATATGAGCATAATTTTTCCACCATTAAAAGCTTTGTAAAAACATTAATACAACAATTATTGTGAAATTTTTAACAAATACCAACATTCCCATACACATTACATTCTGATTTGCAGTGTAAATACCCAGGATGATGATAATGAAGTGACGTTTCAAGTTTTGGCTGCGTATTTCGTATATCATCCTCATTTGAATTTCTGCTTGTATAAATAAACCCATCAATATGATAGCCAAGCATATAACATTACCAATATTTGGAAAATTCATTCCACCAAACCAATGTTTGGGTAAATAGAAGCTTAAGTTGTTTTTCATGTAGAAACAATTTCTACAGTTTCTTGAACTTGTCGAATTTGGTGTAGCTTGTTCTTTCCTGGTTGTTAATGTATAATATTCAATGTGCTTTTTCTACAAGCTTATCCGTGCCTATTGTGTCATATTTTCAATACCTACTCCAAAAAAGGGAACCTTAGATCATAGTTTGTCCTTGCTTCATGTATGTGTGTGATAACTTGTTCCACCTAGGAGAGTCAATAACTGCGCATCCACAGAAATTGTCCAACCCAGAGCACTCAGATTACCACTGAGGCTTTGCTTTCAAATACCAGAACGTCTTCCAGTATTAGAATGGGAAGCCAATAGACCCCGAATCCAGTGGCCTGCCTGAATTCTGGGACTATTGGGAGGGAGCAAGAAACCGTTCCCATAAAGATATTACCCCAAAAGACAGGGTTTCCGGAGTATTGGTTAACAATGGTACTAACACTCAAGTACACCCACGGTGGTTGGCACGTAACGTCCACCTAGGTATTGGCAGGAGCATAATCTTTGCATGTTTGTAAATTATCTTTTTCAATAACTTAGGTTCCTGATTAAAGATTTCAGAGTGCATTTTGCCTGATGTCTCAGACCTTTTTTCGAGAGTAACATCAGGATCATCTGTCCATTAAACCTGCCTGTGTAGCATTTTCTGCCTTGTACCTCACTTTTTGTTGTCAGACGTATCAGATCTATGCTATGAGTGAAAGTTTTCCATCTCCTCCTCTTTGGAGAGTCATACCAAGGTCTATACCCTTGGTGATAGTAGCATTTCTTACAATACAAGTAGTAGTTTTACAATGTATCCTTTGGACAGTATCATAGACATACAAAATGAAAGGTATACATTCACGTCTAAACAAGTGTAGCTATTTTGTTTCGATTCCATAACAAAGACCTCGGAGTGTGGGATTTATCTGATGTCTTAGACAGACACAAGTGTGGTTTAGTCCTTCTGAGTTAGCATTCTTGCTCTTGGTTTGGGTACACTATATCAATTGATGTCAGCCGGACAAGTGTCCCACAGTAGTCTTATAGCAAATGTCACTAATAGTGTAATGTCAGTCTTCTGGAGTGATCTTAGTCAGCGGTGAAGTGTCCTTCCAGCGTGCCTGGATAGTGGCTGGCTTGTAGTTAGCTGATGTCAACAGCATTAGTCTGCTTCTCTTCCTGGTCTTGTGTTGGCTGGCATGATGTGCTTTGTGGGTGACCAGATGTTTCCACTCTCTGTCAACATACAGACAAGACCTCGACCCAACGTTATCATCCCCTTGGGTCCCTCACAGTCTTAATTTCTTGGTAATATTCAACCCAATTCAGATATATCCTACAATGTAATCTTTAGCATTCAAACTGTTATTGCATAGTTTTAACTTATGTTCGTTTTAGAGTGTGGAAGAGATAGATGGTTAGTGATACCGTTTCCACCCTTCTTTATTATGAAAGTTGAAATGCTACAGCTGAACAAAATTGACTTTTAGATAAGTCTGATACGAAGAAAGACATGCTGTTGTTTGCCAATATAATGTACCCTTGAAGACAATGATCACATATACATTTTGGACGATTGTAACAAATCGTACTGCAATTGGACAGTATTTATGGTACTGTCATAACCTTCCCAATTGTACCATTTGATATTTGATCATATTTGGGTAATGTGGAACAATTCCACAAAAGTAATTTTAAGTTACATGTTATGCCAATACCATTTGAAATTTTCAGGTATGTGATAACATTTGATCTTATAACAAATACCCATAAATCTGTAGCACAGAATATCTGTCAGTGACTTAACAATACTCTTCTGTAGGCAAATTGTTTTTCATACAATGACATGTTCGTGGATAGTGTGTTAGACCTGCCTATAGGGCAGTGATGATCTTTCCAGCTCATTTGCTGTTTTTCCAGGTGTCCTGTGCCAGACACCTTTGCAGTCTGTCCTTTTTCTGGTGAGATTTTCTTGCCATTGGATGCTTTCAGTCATCCTCCATTGACTTCTTGTATCAGAGGAAATAAACAGAAAGTTTTGACCCCAAATGAAAGCCTCATTGGATCTTATGAAGTTAGAAAGTAACTGAACATATACACCTTCAATTTTTGAACCTTGGGGCTTATCAGTTCCTTTGAGCTCTTTTTGCCATAACTTGCATATAAGCCATGAGCTATCCAATTCAGCCCATTTGTTGCTATTAAAAGCACTGCTATCCCAAGATGTTTGGAATAGACAACTGTGCACAATTATTTATAAGTTCTGTAATCACTTTGGTCACTTCTTCATTTGAGCTTAATGCCATAAACCAGGAGAGTAACTATCTCCCATCCCCTTTCAGTGTTTAACTTTTGATCTCAGGAGCATGTTGGAATGCATCCTTTGTTCCAAAATGTGTAGTGGATATTTTTTCAGAGGTGAACATAATCCACAACATTTTGCACTGGCTTTGAAACGTTTTACTCTTGACTTTGCAAGACTGCATACATAGATGCTTAATCTTTGCTTTTCTACATCAATAATCCTAAAACATCATACCATAAATCACGTATGATTTTACCAATGTGTGCTGTGATCTTAAGCATTTGTCTATTTGCACACAATTTTTTGCTCTATGCAAAAATTTATCTTGTGCAATCATTAACATTACGGCACTGTCTTATGTTGTAAAAGTGTGCGCAGCTTTATCAGGCAGTTGCCTAGGTGTTATATTTAACCTATAATAGTTAAATTCATAACTAAAACTATTTCAGTACTGTGACTAGAGTTATTAGTTTCATTCCTAAACTTTTATAAAATTTCACTGTAAAAATAGGTCACATTGTGCAGGTAGCATTTGAATTTGCATTATTATCATAGGTTTTAAATTAATATTATGATCAGCTTCAATATCTGTAATTTGATTGAGTGGCAGTATTGCCCATTTTAAATCACCAATAAATCATGTTACTGGTTAACAAATTACTCAATAACCTTGATAATTAACTACTGGTTAACAGATTGAATCCTTCCAACCATGTGTCCACTCTGCTGAGAGTTTCTCATTTTTATAATTGAAGCTATACTAATTATCAATAATTTGCTTTCTGGATGAAGTCGCATTAATATGCCTCATAAAAAGTTTCTGAACTGTATAAGGTTGTTGAAATAATCTCTGCCAATTTTTTATTTTTGCTGTTCTTATATCATGCTCAAGAAATTTTTTTATAATTCACACATATTTAAAATTTGAATGTATTAGAAACTTCTTTAAAACATATTCCAGTTTATGCTAGGCATTTCTTAGTATTAAATTGCCTTCTAGCCAATTCCAGTGTTTGTGCTAAAAGCTTGTAACCTCAGGTGTAGGGATGCTTCCGTCTAGGTGGGTTAGGTAAACCACGTGGCTGAGAGGGAAAAAAAAAGTTCCATGCAGTTTTATATCTGATTCAAACCTTAAAAATCCTGTTTGCACCTTGGTGGTTAATTTACAATTAAAATTTCATTGCAGATAAAACATCTCTTGTCCCGATATTCTGTAGCATATGCCCAAAGTCAGATAGAGATTTTTAGCTTTTTAACTATCTCTATCAAGAAATATAATCAGACATTCCTTTATAACTTTGTCATGTCCAATCTAAATGAGAAAGATTTAATTTTTAAATTTTACTTCACTGTAATTTCATCCTGTTGTAATGATCTTTTTAAAGTCTGATTTTCCCTCCTGCCTTTACACACCAGCTTCCCTGGAGTCTCTGGCAGAACCTCAAAGAAAAGACTTCCTAGATCTAGATCCCCTTTTAGATGCTAAAGTGGTGGAGAGGTTTGCTGAGAAAAGCTGTTTGCTCTGTCGGACTATAGAACTGCAAGATATCTTTTCAAAATAGGCTTTTCTGAATTTTAAAATAACTCAGGATTATGACCTTGATTTACTGATTTTCCTCAGACCTGTGATTTTATTAGAAAAAAAATTTTTTTTCAGAAATTATCTCTGTTGTTAATTGATTCTGATTCTTAAAAGCATGCAGCTTTGCTAGAGTCAAAGCAACCATTTGTACTTCCTTTCCTTTGAACAATGCCCTAATTAGCCATTCAAATTTACCTGTGTCTGATAACTTCTGCTGGATAACACAGAGTTAAGGCCCATGATTTTTTTTTACTATTTTTGTCTTGTTCCTGGCATAACTTTTTCAATGAGAAATGTTTAATTTAAGAACTCTTTTGCAGTCTTATATATGCAGTAGCTTCTCCCTTGTTTGTTTTATCTAGCCTTTTATCCTTTGGCTAAAAGAACTTGATTAACATACTGCCTGCTCTTGCATAAGAACAGAAGCCTGGATCTCCAACATTTTAGGGCACAGTAAATTTGACTTTGCATTTTCAAAATCAAATCTTAATTCCCATTGGAGAAGCCTTTTTACCTGTGTATTTCTTCTATAGATGTAAAGCCATTATTATACTGCCTTAAACATTTTATTAGAAAGGAAAAAGATGAAATCAAGCAGGGTAATGGAGTTGCCCACTCCTGCAGTGAGCTGGCATTGGGGGAGGGGATATGTAAAGAAGATAGCAAGAGTTCTGTGTTAGTCACTAGGTAGGAAAACGTTTTGGGAGGAGAAACTCGAGAAGTGAGCTATTGCCCCCGGTTGAAGGCAGTATCTCAATAGGTGCCTCTAAAATTCTCCCATGCCATATTAAAGAATATGACTGGGAAAGCTGGAACATCCTCCTTGTCCTTCTCTAGATTTTTGGGAGGACTTTTTTACTGTGTATACAGACTTTGTAATCTCAGGAGATTCATGTGGGGGAGGGGAGTGGTCACAGCAGAGCATTGCCTGGGCTGCCCTGGTGGTGGGGGAGGGGAGTGGCATTCCTTAGCTGTGATAGGATGAGTAGGAGAGGAAATTTCTGAACTTGTAAATTAGTCTTTTGTTTAGTAAAATCCCAGCAGCTCTGGGCGGCTCCTGTTTGTTTCTGCTTTCAGCCTCTGCTGAAGCCCTGAAACTGTTTTCTAAAGCCTGTTCTTTTGTAACTGGAGTTTGCCAGGCTGCCTTTTCTCTAGTATCAGAAGTTAGAACAGATTGATCCATCGAACCCATTCTTATAAACACCCACGAATTAAACATTATTTTACCAATTCGGTGGCCTTCCTTCCTATGTCCTCTCAGGTCCCACTCTTCTTTTGAGACCTTATTTCTGCTATTCTCAATTACCGACATTAATAGTCTGAGATAGCAGGGTTGAGATGACAAAATTTGCTGACCCCTGACAGAAGTCTTACCTCGGATCCCTCCTGAGGGGGAAGGCTTTCAAACTTCAGCCCTTCGTCCTTGCTATGCTCTCAAGCTTCGGAGCTTTCACTGTAAACCTCTGTGCTTGAAAAGAAAGGTAGGAGTCCACGTAGGTGCCAGGTGAGGGAGACCTCCAACAGTTCCCTCAAGAAATGAAAGATAGCAGTTTTACCACTTGGGGGAAGGATCTGAAGTTAGGGACGGATGGAATAAAGAATCAACCATGAATCATATATGACAATTGAGTCCACAGATAAGCTCCTCAGTCCATCAATCATTTCCCAAGGAGAGGAGACATGAGGTGGCGATAACCATGGAGAACAGAACTGTGTTCAGAAATAGATAAAGAGCAAGGCCAGTCCCATGGAGCCTCGCTCCAAGCACGGACTTTTTCGGCTTAATGATAGGGGTTAGAGCAGTAGAGGGGAAAGAATGAGCATGGCCAGAGGCCTGCTCCATGAGAGAGAGAGACAGACAGAGAGAGAGAGAGAGAGAGAGAGAGAGAGAGTGTGTGTGTGTGTGTGTGTGTGTGTGAGAGAGAGAGAGAGAGAGAGAGAGAGAGAGAGAGTGTGTGTGTGTGAGAGAGAGAGAGAGAGAGAGATAGCAGTAAAGAAGAAAGATGAGTAGGTAAAGCTGGGCTGGACCTGTGGGCTCGTCTATTTATTGATGATCATATGCAAAGATACATAATGCATAGTAATTAATGACAGAGTAGATCATCATTGGTTTAGAGGTACATCACTAATTTCTGAAACCTGATTTCGCGCCTAATCCTGGGCGATGCTGGGATCAAGGGTCAGAGGCTTTACCTGCCTTGCGCAGGACTGAACATGCTCTCTCCTAAGACAGCCTTTACATTTAAATTATTCCCCTTGACCATAGATAGGTGTGGACTGCTACAGGGGAGTAGAGAGCAATTCCTGGGGGGGTGGGGGGGAGTGAACGGGAACACCTGGGGCTGGTGTCCTGAAACCCAGGTGCCAAAAGGGAAGACACATCAATCTTAGCCTTTGGTACCCAGATTTTAACTTATGGTCATGGTGACAGAGGTTAGGTCATTGAATCCTGAGATCATCTATCTTAGTGAAACCTGGGATAACATATCCTCGTGAAACCACATGACTAAGGACATGTCAACCTTAGTTCTGGGGACTAGGAGCCCATTCGGGATTAATCTGGAGGGCAAGTTCCCATGATATTAGTCTGTTTCTCCAAAGGACAGGAAGGGGACCTTGTTTGGATAAGAGGGCATTTCTATGATCTAGGAGGTACAGGAAGCTTCCTTTCATTCCTTCTTTCTTTTCCTCAATTTTTTTGTCCCCCTCCATCCTTTCCTTCCTTTCTCCATCTCTCCCTCCCATATGTCCTCCTTCCCTCCCTCTCCCCATCCTTCCTTTTCATTCCAGCTCAGTGGAGGACATTTGTCTAAGATGGGTCCTGGAAAGTCAGTTTGACTAATCTCCCTCACTCCTCTCTGTCCAATAGAAGGCCGTCTCAGCCTTGCAGGCAGATTCAAGCAATGGGAGATTTTTCAGGGCCAGACTTGGCCCTCCAGGAATGATACCCCTGCTCCATTTCCTTGCATGCTCAGGAGGTTCCCACCTCCTCCCCATGTCCTGGCTAGGTCTTGGAAGTAAGAGAGACAGGCCAAGAATGCAGGGGAGGTTGCGGGTTGGCTTGCTGCGGGGAGAAATGCCTGCCTTGAGGCAGAGCTGGATGAAGCATGCAGGGTAAGCGGGCCACTCTAGGCGATGCCATGGTTGGTCACATGAGGCACCTCTGCCTAGGGGAGGAGGCTTTGGGGGTGGCTGTTGCCGCGGAGCCCGCCTCCTGCCTCTTCCTCTGGGTTCTTCAGTAGTCCCGCCTGCTGCCTGTACTGGTCAGCTCCATAGGCAGGCCTACCCCTGAAAGCTGCCCCTCCCTCTCAATTGCCCGCCTCCCACACTGCCCCTCCTCTCCCTGGGGGACACCCACCAGAAAGTCCCCTCCTTCAGTAGCCCCACTCCCAGGTCCCCAACTTCCTCAGGTGCTCAGCTCCCCCTCCCCCACCCCCTTCGCCTCTTGGTCTCCCTCTTGAGGCCACATATTGGTATTGCATCCGAGGAGGGTTTTTTTTTTTTTTAAATGGTTTTGAAATAAGCTTTTAGAGCTCTGTGCAAGTTGGACCCCAAGCCTCGTACACATCCTGACGTCTCAGGCATAAATATGAGTGGACCTTGGCCGTGAGTGGCCCACTTTGCCTTAGAGCAGTCACACACCTGCCTTCCACCCTGTGCTCTCAGTATTCTCCTTCCATAGCGGATGCAGAAATGATTAAGGAAGTTCTTTCTGCTCTCCCACTGCCTGAAGCCCTCGCTCTAGTTCACTGCTGTGCCCATAGAGGTGACACTGACCCTGTCTCCAGGGGACATGACTGAGCAGATGCTGCTGCCAAGCTAGCAGCCATAGGAGGGCCTGAACTACTTTGAACATGAACACTGATGACTTAAATTGATCACTTTCCTATAATGAAAAGGAAGTGGAGAAATGGAAAGGAAAATTCAAAGCAAAACCAATTCATGGAGTGTGGGTGTCACCTGAAGGAAAACCCCTGCTCCCTAGAAGTTTCCATCACCAAATTTACCAATCTGTTCATCCTAATGGCCACTTTGATACCCCGGGCATGGTGGACTCTGTTAAGAGAGTCTGGCTGGCCCCTGGTATAACTACCAGAGCCCCAAAAGTGTGTTCAGCCTGCTCTTCCTGCCAGTCAGATCACCAACATGCCTTTGGTGGAAAAGCCTTTGGTGGGCGTCCTCTGGCTTACACACCTTGTGAGCGTTCTTTGTAAGGGAAGTGTCTCCTTTGGAGTGGTGTCGATGGAGGATCTGGAGGGATAGAGGAGGCAAAGGCAAGTCCTGTGTGACCCTGGAGGCATGACCCTCCCCTGCAAGCATGCCCATTCCTCCAGCCATGCATCCCTCCTCACCTCAAAAGGGGGGAAGTGTCGTTCCTGGCAACATAGGGTGGACCTTGTCCTTGCAGGGATGAGACAGCTGTCCCTTTTACCGGCACGTTCACTATTCTCCTTGGTCCTCACCATGTCCTGGCTAGGTCTGTGAAAGGAGTGAAGCAGGTAGAGAATACACTAGACGCTGCTGGCTGGCTGACTGGCTGGCTGGCTGACTGTGTGCTGGCATCAGTGCCTGCCTAGATAGAGAGATGGCTGGAACCTATAGGGTAGCCTGGTCACTCTTGGGCTCCACTTGTACCTTGTGTTCTTGGCTCTCCCTCAGAATGTGATGCCACAGAGCGGTCAGCTGTAGCACAAAGAGCAGCAGCAGCAGCAGCAGTGGTAAGGCAGCTCTTCTGTTCCGTTTCTAGGACTCCTGCCTTTTGGGTTGAAGGTATAATGACCGATTCTGGCTCAGAATCCATGGAGGACACACACACACACACACACACACACACACACACACACAGGGTAATGCAACACACAAGAGGTACTTTATTGAGCAAAATATAGCTTGGTGCCGAGGACCTAAAGTGCTGGCCCAGAGGCTGCGATTTGCAGGTGTTTTATACACTTTTAGGGTACAGGGAGTAAAAAGGAATTCCTGGGGTGGGGGGGAGTGAACCGAAACTCCTGGGGCTGGGGTCCTGAAGACACAGCAATCTTAGTCTTCGGTACCCATATGTTTCACGTATGGTCATGGTGACCGAGGTTAGGTCAGTGAATCGTGAGATGATATATCTTTGTGAAACCTGGGATAAGAGTCCAACCTGCGGCTGCTACATAATGTATGTCCTTAGTGGGTTTGGGCTCGAGAAGGAGAAAGGAGTCGGAGAAAATGGGTGATAAATCAAGAGACACAGAGAAGTGAATTGAAATGGGAGCGGTGATGGCCCCTGATACTATTTTCCTTAGAAAAACCATGAAAGGAAAATCTGAGACATAAGAGACCAAGCGGAGGTAAGAATTCTGAGATAGAAGGACGTGGCCAATAGTGGCGCTAGGACAGATAAAGAGAGACAGCAGGGAGAACTCCTAGGTTGCAGGAAAGAAGAGAAAAAGCAGGGGGCCTCACCCCAGCCTTTATTGTGGATTGAGAGGTGATCAATGAATACGTGACATAGTACATAGTTCTTAACTTTGGTTGCATAGACAATGACAAGATCAGAGGAGACGGGGATTCTCCTGACATGAGCTTTTCAGAGGAACGAGGTTTGACAAGGTGAGGGCTAAGCCTTTGTGGCTCAGGCCCAGGAATTCTCTTGCCCTTAGAACTGCCGATACATCGATCGTGAATGGATCTGATCAAGTATTTCATGCATCAACCATGCCCCCATGCCTGGTAGGTTATATATCCACCCCCCTTTTTTTTTTTTACAAAAATTAAATAAGAGGGTATCCTGTTACAATGAAATTGTAAACTTAATCAACAAACAGGAATACTAGTGAGCTATCAGATAAAGAATCAAAAATGAATTCACAATCCAATTTCAAAATGAAGTATAACTTAGCAATACTGCTGTAAAAATGATAAGAATGATCTTCATTTCCATTTAGCAATGTCAAGCGTAACAATTTTCATCATCCAAGATCACAAGTTATAATATAAAATAATAAGAAAATGATGTTCACTCCTTAGTGATCCTGAATTAAGGTGATAAAGTAATCATAGGACAGGTGCATGGACATATCATATTGCCCATGTATAGCCAGGATTATAAGAAGTTGTCACATCTTCAATAGTTAAAGAAAAAGACTTCCTCTCGAGATGAGAGGGAATCCTTGTCTTTCCCTTGTTCTGATTATGCGTAGTCTTTGGGATATATAATCCAAGATGCCTGCCACATAGAGATATGGTTGCAGGGTTGGTACCATGGCCTGTGAATGAGGGTGTCTGTAACCTGGTCGTGGTGGTTACAAAAAGGGATTTTTCCTTTGTGGGCTGGGACTCGAGAAGAAGGAGCAAGGAGTCTGAGAATATGGGTGAAGAATGACAGACAGAGGCAAGTCAAAGTAATAGATAGGGCAGGCGTGATCCCCTCTGCTTTTTTCCTTGGTCAAAGAATTTTAAAATTAAAAAATTTAAATTTTTTTTAAATTTAAATTTAAAATTTAAATGTAAAATTAAAAAGAAAATATGAGAAGCTTGCAGACAGGTGGAAGTAAGACAGGTGGCCCAGAGAGGCCTTAGTAAAGAGACAGTAGTGAAGCTTTAAGATTGCTGGAACAAGAGAGGGAATCACGCCTTGACCCCAGGCTTTCTTGGGGATAGCCAGGATCAATGACCAGATAAGAAAGCATAGATAATTCAGATTGGATGGGAAGGTAATGATGACACCTTTTGGGTGTGTTGACCTCAACCCGCCCTTTTACCAAGGAATTGGAGTCCTCACCAAATGTCAATGCACCAAATGTTAATGAGTTTGCATGGCTAGGTCAAGAGTCCACCCACAAATGTCAGAGTTCCAACCTTGTGTCTGAAGACACAATATCCATATATCAGTTATATTTCTTAGATGTGAATATGCTTGGAATGCTACATATCCCCCCTTTTTGGTTTAAAAAAATAAGATGAAGGGCGAGTGATATAAAAATACGAGAAAAATTTGACTCAAATTAAAAATATAAAAATCATGTAGCATCATCAAATGATACTTCAAGTGATTCAAAATAGACAACCAAAACTTATTGCAAAAAGTTTGGATGTAAAAAGTAAGTGTGATTGTCAAGAACAATGAAGATTTAACTCTCAACTTATTGATAATTTGATAATGATGAAAATGATCTTCTTACATAACATACCAAATCATCTGAGCAAATGATCTTGGGAATATGATTCCAAAATTAAAAGAAAATTTTAGACTCTCTTTTCACTGTTTATGTGGCATGTTTGAAGCCGAGCCAATATGTAATATCAGAATTTACATTCCCAATGATTTCTCATTCCTGATCTAAATTGACTAAAACTCTCCTTGTACAGGAGCATAATTTTTCCACCATTAAAAGCTTTGTAAAAACATGAATACAACAATTATTGTGAAATTTTTAACAAATACCAACATTCCCAAACACATTACATTCTGATCTGCAGTCTAAATACCCAGGATGATGATAATGAAGTGACATTTCAAGTTTTGGCTGCATATTTCATATATCATCCTCATTTAAATTTCTGCTTTTATCAATAAACCCATCAATATGATAGCCAAGCATATCACATTACCATTATTTGGAAAATTCATTCCACCAAACCAATGTTTGGGTAAATAGAAGCTTAAGTTGTTTTTCATGGAGAAAGAATTTCTACAGTTTCTGGAACTTGTCGAATTTGGTGTAGCTTGTTCTTTCCTGGTTGTTAATGTATAATATTCCATGTGCTTTTTCTACAAGCTTATCCGTGCCTATTGTGTCATATTTTCAATACCTACTCCAAAAAAGGAAAACTTAGATCATACTTTGCCCTTGCTCCATGTATGTGTGTGATAACTCGTTCCACCTAGGAGAGTCAATAACTGCGCGTCCACAGAAATTGTCCAACCTAGCGCACTCAGATGACCACTGAGGCTTTACTTTCAAATACCAGAACGTCTTCCAGTATTTGGATGGGAAGCCAATAGACCCCGAATCCAGTGGCCGGCCTGAATTCTGGGACTATTGGTAGAGAGCAAGAAACCGTTCCCATAAAGATATTACCCCAAAAGACAGGATTTCAGGACTAATGGTTAACAATGGTATTAACACTCAAGTACACCCACGGTGGTTGGCATGTCACGTCCACCTAGTTATTGGCAGGAACATCATCTTTGCATGGTTGTCAATGATCTTTTTCAATACCTTAGGTTCCTGATGAAAGGTTTCAGAGTGCATTTTGGCTGATCTCTCATCCCTTTTTTCCAGAGTCACATCAGGATCATCTGTCCATTAAACCTGCCTGTGTAGCATTTTCTGCCTGGCACCTCCCTTTTTGTTGTCCGAGGTATCAGATCTATGCTATGAGTGAAAGTTTTCGATCTCCTCCTCTTTGGAGAGTCATACCAATGTCTATACCCTCGGGGATAGCAGCATTTCTTACAATACTAGTAGTAGTTTTACAATGTATCCTTTTGACAGTATCATAGACATACAAAATGAAAGGTATACATTCACGTCTAAACAAGTGTAGCTATTTTGTTTTGATTCCATAGGAAAGACCTCGGAGTGTGGGATTTATCTGATGTCTTAGACAGACACAAGTGTGGTTTAGTCCTTCTGAGTTAGCATCCTTGCTCTTGGTTTGGGTACACTATATCAATGGATGTCAGCCGGACAAGTGTCCCACAGTAGCCTAATAGCTAATGTCACTGATAGTGTCATGTCAGTCTTCTGGAGTGATCTTAGTCAGCGGTGAAGTGTCCTTCCAGCGTGCCTGGATAGTGGCTGGCGTGTAGTTAGCTGATGTCAACAGCGTTGGTCTGCTTCTCTCCCTGGTCTTGTGTTGGCTGGCATGATGTGCTTAGTTGGTGACCAGATGTTTCCACTCTCTGTCAACATACAGACAAGACCTCGACCCAACGTGATCATCCCCTTGGGTCCCTCACAGTCTTAATTTCTTGGTAATATTCAACCCAATTCAGATATATCCTACAATGTAATCTTTAGCAGGACATTCAAACTGTTATTGCAAAGTTTTAACTGATGTTCGTTTTAGAGTGTGGAAGAGATCGATGGTTAGTGATACCGTTTCCACCCTTCTTTCTTATGAAAGTTGAAATGCCACAGCTGAACAAAATTGACTTTTCGATAAGTCTGATACGAAGAAAGACATGCTGTTGTTTGCCAATATAATGTACCCTTGAAGACAATGATCACATATACATTTTGGACAAATCGTACTGCAATTGGACAGTATTTATGGTACAGTCATAACCTTCCCAATTGTACCATTTGATATTTGATCATATTTGGGTAACGTGGAAGAATTCCACAAAAGTAATTTTCAGTTCCTTGTTATGCCAATACCATTTGGAATTTTCAGGTATGTGATAACGTTTGATCTTATAACCAATACCCATCAATCTGTAGTCCAGAATATCTGTCAGGGACTTCACGATATTCTTCTGGAGGCAAATTGTGTTTCATACAATGACATGTGTGTGGATAGTGTGTTAGACCTGCCTATAGGGCAGTGATGATCTTTCCAGCTCATTGGCTGTTTTTTCCATGTGTCCTGTGCCAGACACCTCTGCAGTCTGTCCTTTTTCTGGTGAGATTTTCTTGCCATCGGATAGCTTGCATATAAGCCATGAGCTATCCAATTCAGCCCATTTATTGCTATTAAAAGCACTGCTCTCCCAAGATGTTTGGAATAGACAACCGTGCACAATTATTCCTAAGTTCTGTAATCGCTTTGCTCACTTCTTCATTTGAGCTTAATGCCATCAACCAGGAGAGTAAGCATGCCCCATCCCCTTTCACCCTGGGACTCCTTTGGGCATTGTAGGTCAATACCAAATAGGTTTTTGTTTTTTGTTTTCCCTCCACCGAACCCGGGCTTTTTGTAAGGGATAGATGTGAGGCAAGGCCAGTCCCAGGTCGGAGGTGTGGGGGTGGGGACTGAGCCCTTTCCCCTGGTTGCTGGTGGTGTATCCCTTAATGTGTGTTTGGAGCCCGAACCCCAATTGCAGAGTGTGGCAAAAGCAAGGGCTCCAGCTGAAGGGAGGGGTGGAGGAAGGAGGTGTGTGGAAGAGCTGCGCAGGCCCAGAGTAAAAGGCAGGCCAGGAGGCTTGGAGCGCAGGCGCTCAGGGGCAGGCAGGTGGCACGCAGGCACAGTAGGGGCAGGCAGGCGGCACGTGGCGGAGGGGGAGGGGAGCGGAAAGTTCCCGCCTTTTCTGTCAGAGCCTCCCTGTGTCGCTGTGCCTAGCATTAAGGTCCGCCAAGGCAAAAGACTGGAAGTTGCCTGTGGACTGTGTGAGGTAGGGGAGCAGCACTTGGGCCGAAGTTCGTCACATGAGGCACCTCTGCCTAGGGGAGGAGGCTTTGGGGGTGGCTGCTGCCGCAGAGCCCACCTCCTGCCTCTTCCTCTGGGTTCTTCAGTAGTCCCGCCTGCTGCCTGTACTGGTCAGCTCCATAGGCAGGCCTACCCCTGAAAGCTGCCCCTCCCTCTCAATTGCCCGCCTCCCACACTGCCCCTCCTCTCCCTGGGGGACACCCACCAGAAAGTCCCCTCCTTCAGTAGCCCCACTCCCAGGTCCCCAACTTCCTCAGGTGCTCAGCTCCCCCTCCCCCACCCCCTTCGCCTCTTGGTCTCCCTCTTGAGGCCACATATTGGTATTGCATCCGAGGAGGGTTTTTTTTTTTTTTTAATGGTTTTGAAATAAGCTTTTAGAGCTCTGTGCAAGTTGGACCCCAAGCCTCATACACATCCTGACGTCTCAGGCATAAATATGAGTGGACCTTGGCCGTGAGTGGCCCACTTTGCCTTAGAGCAGTCACACACCTGCCTTCCACCCTGTGCTCTCAGTATTCTCCTTCCATAGCGGATGCAGAAATGATTAAGGAAGTTCTTTCTGCTCTCCCGCTGCCTGAAGCCCTGGCTCTAGTTCACTGCTGTGCCCATAGAGGTGACACTGACCCTGTCTCCAGGGGACATGACTGAGCAGATGCGGCTGCCAAGCTAGCAGTCATAGGAGGGCCTGAACTACTTTGAACATGAACAACCACTGATGACTTAAATTGATCACTTTCCTATAATGAAAAGGAAGTGGAGAAATGGAAAGGAAAATTCAAAGCAAAACCAATTCATGGAGTGTGGGTGTCATCTGAAGGAAAACCCCTGCTCCCTAGAAGTTTCCATCACCAAATTTACCAATCTGTTCATCCTAATGGCCACTTTGGTACCCCGGGCATGGTGGACTCTGTTAAGAGAGTCTGGCTGGCCCCTGGTATAACTACCAGAGCCCCAAAAGTGTGTTCAGCCTGCTCTTCCTGCCAGTCAGATCACCAACATGCCTTTGGTGGAAAAGCCTTTGGTGGGCGTCCTCTGGCTTACACACCTTGTGAGCGTTCTTTGTAAGGGAAGTGTCTCCTTTGGAGTGGTGTCCACCGAGGATCTGTAGGGATAGAGGAGGCAAAGGCAAGTCCTGTGTGACCCTGGAGGCATGACCCTCCCCTGCAAGCATGCCCATTCCTCCAGCCATGCATCCCTCCTCACCTCAAAAGGGGGGAAGTGTCGTTCCTGGCAACATAGGGTGGACCTTGTCCTTGCAGGGATGAGACAGCTGTCCCTTTTACCGGCACGTTCACTATTCTCCTTGGTCCTCACCATGTCCTGGCTAGGTCTGTGAAAGGAGTGAAGCAGGTAGAGAATACACTAGACGCTGCTGGCTGGCTGACTGGCTGGCTGGCTGACTGTGTGCTGGCATCAGTGCCTGCCTAGATAGAGAGATGGCTGGAACCTATAGGGTAGCCTGGTCACTCTTGGGCTCCACTTGTACCTTGTGTTCTTGGCTCTCCCTCAGAATGTGATGCCACAGAGCGGTCAGCTGTAGCACAAAGAGCAGCAGCAGCAGCAGCAGTGTCAAGGCAGCTCGTCTGTTCCGTGTCTAGGACTCCTGCCTTTTGGGTTGAAGGTATAATGACCGATTCTGGCTCAGAATCCATGGAGGACACACACACACACACACACACACACACAGGGTAATGCAACACACAAGAGGTACTTTATTGAGCAAAATATAGCTTGGTGCCGAGGACCTAAAGTGCTGGCCCAGAGGCTGCGATTTGCAGGTGTTTTATACACTTTTAGGGTACAGGGAGTAAAAAGGAATTCCTGGGGTGGGCGGGAGTGAACCGAAACTCCTGGGGCTGGGGTCCTGAAGACACAGCAATCTTAGT
This sequence comes from Monodelphis domestica, assembly GCF_027887165.1. Classification (NCBI taxonomy): domain Eukaryota; kingdom Metazoa; phylum Chordata; class Mammalia; order Didelphimorphia; family Didelphidae; genus Monodelphis; species Monodelphis domestica. The sequence goes on from NC_077234.1 coordinate 260,808,400, forward strand.
CTTCGGTACCCATATGTTTCACGTATGGTCATGGTGACCGAGGTTAGGTCAGTGAATCGTGAGATGATATATCTTTGTGAAACCTGGGATAAGAGTCCAACCTGCGGCTGCTCCATAATGTATGTCCTTAGTGGGTTTGGGCTCGAGAAGGAGAAAGGAGTCGGAGAAAATGGGTGATAAATCAAGAGACACAGAGAAGTGAATTGAAATGGGAGCGGCGATGGGCCCTGATACTATTTTCCTTAGAAAAACCATGAAAGGAAAATCTGAGACATAAGAGACCAAGCGGAGGTAAGAATTCTGAGATAGAAGGACGTGGCCAATAGTGGCGCTAGGACAGATAAAGAGAGACAGCAGGGAGAACTCCTAGGTTGCAGGAAAGAAGAGAAAAAGCAGGGGGCCTCACCCCAGCCTTTATTGTGGATTGAGAGGTGATCTATGAATACGTGACATAGTACATAGTTCTTAACTTTGGTTGCATAGACAATGACAAGATCAGAGGAGGCGGGGATTCTCCTGACATGAGCTTTTCAGAGGAACGAGGTTTGACAAGGTGAGGGCTAAGCCTTTGTGGCTCAGGCCCAGGAATTCTCTTGCCCTCAGAACTGCTGATACATCGATCGTGAATGGATCTGATCAAGTATTTCATACATCAACCATACCCCCATGCCTGGTAGGTTATATATCCACCCCCTTTTTTTTTTTTTTACAAAAATTAAATAAGAGGGTATCCTGTTACAATGAAATTGTAAACTTAATCAACAAACAGGAATACTAGTGAGCTATCAGATAAAGAATCAAAAATGAATTCACAATCCAATTTCAAAATGAAGTATAACTTTAGCAATACTGCTGTAAAAATGATAAGAATGATCTTCATTTCCATTTAGCAATGTCAAGCGTAACAATTTTCATCATCCAAGATCACAAGTTATAATATAAAATAATAAGAAAATGATGTTCATTCCTTAGTGATCCTGAATTAAGGTGATAAAGTAATCATAGGACAGGTGCATGGACATATCATATTGCCCATGTATAGCCAGGATTATAAGAAGTTGTCACATCTTCAATAGTTAAAGAAAAAGACTTCCTCTCGAGATGAGAGGGAATCCTTGTCTTTCCCTTGTTCTGATTATGCGTAGTCTTTGGGATATATAATCCAAGATGCCTGCCACATAGAGATATGGTTGCAGGGTTGGTACCATGGCCTGTGAATGAGGGTGTCTGTAACCTGGTCGTGGTGGTTACAAAAAGGGATTTTTCCTTTGTGGGCTGGGACTCGAGAAGAAGGAGCAAGGAGTCTGAGAATATGGGTGAAGAATGACAGACAGAGACAAGTGAAAGTAATAGATAGGGCAGGCGTGATCCCCTCTGCTTTTTTCCTTGGTCAAAGAATTTTAAAATTAAAAAATTTAAATTTTTTTTTAAATTTAAATTTAAAATTTAAATGTAAAATTAAAAAGAAAATATGAGAAGCTTGCAGACAGGTGGAAGTAAGACAGGTGGCCCAGAGAGGCCTTAGTAAAGAGACAGTAGTGAAGCTTTAGGATTGCTGGAAGAAGAGAGGGAATCACGCCTTTACCCCAGGCTTTCTTGGGGATAGCCAGGATCAATGACCAGATAAGAAAGCATAGATAATTCAGATTGGATGGGAAGGTAATGATGACACCTTTTGGGTGTGTTGACCTCAACCCGCCCTTTTACCAAGGAATTGGAGTCCTCACCAAATGTCAATGCACCAAATGTTAATGAGTTTGCATGGCTAGGTCAAGAGTCCACCCACAAATGTCAGAGTTCCAACCTTGTGTCTGAAGACACAATATCCATATATCAGTTATATTTCTTAGATGTGAATATGCTTGGAATGCTACATATCCCCCCTTTTTGTGTTAAAAAAATAAGATGAAGGGCGAGTGATATAAAAATACGAGAAAAATTTGACTCAAATTAAAAATATAAAAATCATGTAGCATCATCAAATGATACTTCAAGTGATTCAAAATAGACAACCAAAACTTATTGCAAAAAGTTTGGATGTAAAAAGTAAGTGTGATTGTCAAGAACAATGAAGATTTAACTCTCAACTTATTGATAATTTGATAATGATGAAAATGATCTTCATACATAACATACCAAATCATCTGAGCAAATGATCTTGGGAATATAATTCCAAAATTAAAAGAAAATTTTAGACTCTCTTTTCACTGTTTATGTGGCATGTTTGAAGCCGAGCCAATATGTAATATCAGAATTTACATTCCCAATGATTTCTCATTCCTGATCTAAATTGACTAAAACTCTCCTTGTACAGGAGCATAATTTTTCCACCATTAAAAGCTTTGTAAAAACATGAATACAACAATTATTGTGAAATTTTTAACAAATACCAACATTCCCAAACACATTACATTCTGATCTGCAGTCTAAATACCCAGGATGATGATAATGAAGTGACATTTCAAGTTTTGGCTGCATATTTCATATATCATCCTCATTTAAATTTCTGCTTTTATCAATAAACCCATCAATATGATATATCACATTACCAATATTTGGAAAATTCATTCCACCAAACCAATGTTTGGGTAAATAGAAGCTTAAGTTGTTTTTCATGGAGAAAGAATCTCTACAGTTTCTGGAACTTGTCGAATTTGGTGTAGCTTGTTCTTTCCTGGTTGTTAATGTATAATATTCCATGTGCTTTTTCTACAAGCTTATCCGTGCCTATTGTGTCCTATTTTCAATACCTACTCCAAAAAAGGAAAACTTAGATCATACTTTGCCCTTGCTCCATGTATGTGTGTGATAACTCGTTCCACCTAGGAGAGTCAATAACTGCGCGTCCACAGAAATTGTCCAACCTAGCGCACTCAGATGACCACTGAGGCTTTACTTTCAAATACCAGAACGTCTTCCAGTATTTGGATGGGAAGCCAATAGACCCCGAATCCAGTGGCCGGCCTGAATTCTGGGACTATTGGTAGAGAGCAAGAAACCGTTCCCATAAGATATTACCCCAAAAGACAGGATTTCAGGACTAATGGTTAACAATGGTATTAACACTCAAGTACACCCACGGTGGTTGGCATGTCACGTCCACCTAGTTATTGGCAGGAACATCATCTTTGCATGGTTGTCAATGATCTTTTTCAATACCTTAGGTTCCTGATGAAAGGTTTCAGAGTGCATTTTGGCTGATCTCTCATCCCTTTTTTCCAGAGTCACATCAGGATCATCTGTCCATTAAACCTGCCTGTGTAGCATTTTCTGCCTGGCACCTCCCTTTTTGTTGTCCGAGGTATCAGATCTATGCTATGAGTGAAAGTTTTCGATCTCCTCCTCTTTGGAGAGTCATACCAATGTCTATACCCTCGGGGATAGCAGCATTTCTTACAATACTAGTAGTAGTTTTACAATGTATCCTTTTGACAGTATCATAGACATACAAAATGAAAGGTATACATTCACGTCTAAACAAGTGTAGCTATTTTGTTTTGATTCCATAAGAAAGACCTCGGAGTGTGGGATTTATCTGATGTCTTAGACAGACACAAGTGTGGTTTAGTCCTTCTGAGTTAGCATCCTTGCTCTTGGTTTGGGTACACTCTATCAATGGATGTCAGCCGGACCAGTGTCCCACAGTAGCCTAATAGCTAATGTCACTGATAGTGTCATGTCAGTCTTCTGGAGTGATCTTAGTCAGCGGTGAAGTGTCCTTCCAGCGTGCCTGGAGAGTGGCTGGCGTGTAGTTAGCTGATGTCAACAGCGTTGGTCTGCTTCTCTTCCTGGTCTTGTGTTGGCTGGCATGATGTGCTTTGTGGGTGACCAGATGTTTCCACTCTCTGTCAACATACAGACAAGACCTCGACCCAACGTGATCATCCCCTTGGGTCCCTCACAGTCTTAATTTCTTGGTAATATTCAACCCAATTCAGATATATCCTACAATGTAATCTTTAGCAGGACATTCAAACTGTTATTGCAAAGTTTTAACTGATGTTCGTTTTAGAGTGTGGAAGAGATCGATGGTTAGTGATACCGTTTCCACCCTTCTTTCTTATGAAAGTTGAAATGCCACAGCTGAACAAAATTGACTTTTCGATAAGTCTGATACGAAGAAAGACATGCTGTTGTTTGCCAATATAATGTACCCTTGAAGACAATGATCACATATACATTTTGGACAAATCGTACTGCAATTGGACAGTATTTATGGTACAGTCATAACCTTCCCAATTGTACCATTTGATATTTGATCATATTTGGGTAACGTGGAAGAATTCCACAAAAGTAATTTTCAGTTCCTTGTTATGCCAATACCATTTGGAATTTTCAGGTATGTGATAACGTTTGATCTTATAACCAATACCCATCAATCTGTAGTCCAGAATATCTGTCAGGGACTTCACGATATTCTTCTGGAGGCAAATTGTTTTTCATACAATGACATGTGCGTGGATAGTGTGTTAGACCTGCCTATAGGGCAGTGATGATCTTTCCAGCTCATTGGCTGTTTTTTCCATGTGTCCTGTGCCAGACACCTCTGCAGTCTGTCCTTTTTCTGGTGAGATTTTCTTGCCATCGGATAGCTTGCATATAAGCCATGAGCTATCCAATTCAGCCCATTTATTGCTATTAAAAGCACTGCTCTCCCAAGATGTTTGGAATAGACAACCGTGCACAATTATTCCTAAGTTCTGTAATGGCTTTGCTCACTTCTTCATTTGAGCTTAATGCCATAAACCAGGAGAGTAAGCATGTCCCATCCCCTTTCACCCTGGGACTCCTTTGGGCATTGTAGGTCAATACCAAATAGGTTTTTGTTTTTTGTTTTCCCTCCACCGAACCTGGGCTTTTTGTAAGGGATAGATGTGAGGCAAGGCCAGTCCCAGGTCGGAGGTGTGGGGGTGGGGACTGAGCCCTTTCCCCTGGTTGCTGGTGGTGTATCCCTTAATGTGTGTTTGGAGCCCGAACCCCAATTGCAGAGTGTGGCAAAAGCAAGGGCTCCAGCTGAAGGGAGGGGTGGAGGAAGGAGGTGTGTGGAAGAGCTGCGCAGGCCCAGAGTAAAAGGCAGGCCAGGAGGCTTGGAGCGCAGGCGCTCAGGGGCAGGCAGGTGGCAGGCAGGCGCAGTAGGGGCAGGCAGGTGGCACGTGGCGGAGGGGGAGGGGAGCGGAAAGTTCCCGCCTTTTCTGTCAGAGCCTCCCTGTGTCGCTGTGCCTAGCATTAAGGACCGCCAAGGCAAAAGACTGGAAGTTGCCTGTGGACTGTGTGAGGTAGGGAAGCAGCACTTGGGCCGAAATTGGTCACATGAGGCACCTCTGCCGAGGGGAGGAGGCTTTGGGGGTGGCTGCCGCCGGGGAGCCCGCCTCCTGCCTCTTCCTCTGGGTTCTTCAGTAGTCCCGCCTGCTGCCTGTACTGGTCAGCTCCATAGGCAGGCCTACCCCTGAAAGCTGCCCCTCCCTCTCAATTGCCCGCCTCCCACACTGCCCCTCCTCTCCCTGGGGGACACCCACCAGAAAGTCCCCTCCTTCAGTAGCCCCACTCCCAGGTCCCCAACTTCCTCAGGTGCTCAGCTCCCCCTCCCCCACCCCCTTCGCCTCTTGGTCTCCCTCTTGAGGCCACATATTGGTATTGCATCCGAGGAGGGTTTTTTTTTTTTTTTTAATGGTTTTGAAATAAGCTTTTAGAGCTCTGTGCAAGTTGGACCCCAAGCCTCGTACACATCCTGACGTCTCAGGCATAAATATGAGTGGACCTTGGCCGTGAGTGGCCCACTTTGCCTTAGAGCAGTCACACACCTGCCTTCCACCCTGTGCTCTCAGTATTCTCCTTCCATAGCGGATGCAGAAATGATTAAGGAAGTTCTTTCTGCTCTCCCGCTGCCTGAAGCCCTGGCTCTAGTTCACTGCTGTGCCCATAGAGGTGGCACTGACCCTGTCTCCAGGGGACATGACTGAGCAGATGCTGCTGCCAAGCTAGCAGCCATAGGAGGGCCTGAACTACTTTGAACATGAACAACCACTGATGACTTAAATTGATCACTTTCCTATAATGAAAAGGAAGTGGAGAAATGGAAAGGAAAATTCAAAGCAAAACCAATTCATGGAGTGTGGGTGTCATCTGAAGGAAAACCCCTGCTCCCTAGAAGTTTCCATCACCAAATTTACCAATCTGTTCATCCTAATGGCCACTTTGGTACCCCGGGCATGGTGGACTCTGTTAAGAGAGTCTGGCTGGCCCCTGGTATAACTACCAGAGCCCCAAAAGTGTGTTCAGCCTGCTCTTCCTGCCAGTCAGATCACCAACATGCCTTTGGTGGAAAAGCCTTTGGTGGGCGTCCTCTGGCTTACACACCTTGTGAGCGTTCTTTGTAAGGGAAGTGTCTCCTTTGGAGTGGTGTCCACCGAGGATCTGTAGGGATAGAGGAGGCAAAGGCAAGTCCTGTGTGACCCTGGAGGCATGACCCTCCCCTGCAAGCATGCCCATTCCTCCAGCCATGCATCCCTCCTCACCTCAAAAGGGGGGAAGTGTCGTTCCTGGCAACATAGGGTGGACCTTGTCCTTGCAGGGATGAGACAGCTGTCCCTTTTACCGGCACGTTCACTATTCTCCTTGGTCCTCACCATGTCCTGGCTAGGTCTGTGAAAGGAGTGAAGCAGGTAGAGAATACACTAGACGCTGCTGGCTGGCTGACTGGCTGGCTGGCTGGCTGTGTGCTGGCATCAGTGCCTGCCTAGATAGAGAGATGGCTGGAACCTATAGGGTAGCCTGGTCACTCTTGGGCTCCACTTGTACCTTGTGTTCTTGGCTCTCCCTCAGAATGTGATGCCACAGAGCGGTCAGCTGTAGCACAAAGAGCAGCAGCAGCAGCAGCAGTGTTAAGGCAGCTCTTCTGTTCCGTTTCTAGGACTCCTGCCTTTTGGGTTGAAGGTATAATGACCGATTCTGGCTCAGAATCCATGGAGGACACACACACACACACACACACACACACACACACACACACACACACGGTAATGCAACACACAAGAGGTACTTTATTGAGCAAAATATAGCTTGGTGCCGAGGACCTAAAGTGCTGGCCCAGAGGCTGCGATTTGCAGGTGTTTTATACACTTTTAGGGTACAGGGAGTAAAAAGGAAAATTCCTGGGGTGGGGGGGAGTGAACCGAAACTCCTGGGGCTGGGGTCCTGAAACCCAAGTGCCCAAAGGGAAGACACAGCAATCTTAGTCTTCGGTACCCATATGTTTCACGTATGGTCATGGTGACCGAGGTTAGGTCAGTGAATCGTGAGATGATATATCTTTGTGAAACCTGGGATAAGAGTCCAACCTGCGGCTGCTACATAATGTATGTCCTTAGTGGGTTTGGGCTCGAGAAGGAGAAAGGAGTCGGAGAAAATGGGTGATAAATCAAGAGACACAGAGAAGTGAATTGAAATGGGAGCGGCGATGGCCCCTGATACTATTTTCCTTAGAAAAACCATGAAAGGAAAATCTGAGACATAAGAGACCAAGCGGAGGTAAGAATTCTGAGATAGAAGGACGTGGCCAATAGTGGCGCTAGGACAGATAAAGAGAGACAGCAGGGAAAACTCCTAGGTTGCAGGAAACAAGAGGAAGAGCAGCATGCCTCACCCCAGCCTTTATTGTGGATTGAGAGGTGATCAATGAATAGGTGACATAGTACCTAGTTCTTAACTTTGGTTGCATAGACAATGACAAGATCAGAGGAGGCGGGGATTCACCTGACATGCGTTTTTCAGAGGAATGAGGTTTGTAAAGGTGAGGGCTAAGCCTTTGTGGCTCAGGCCCAGGAATTCTCTTGCCTTTAGAACTGCCAATACATTGATCATGAACGGATGTGATCAAGTACTTCATACATCAACCATACTTCCATGCCTGGTAGGTTACATATCCCCCCCCCTCTTTATTTTAAATAAAATAAGAGGGCATCCTGTTACAATAAAATTAGAAACTTAGTCAACAAACAGGAATACTAGTGAGCATAGTCATATAACGAATCAAAAATGAATTCCGAATCAAATATCAAAATGAAACATCACTTAGCAATAATGCTGTAAAAATGATAAGAATGATCTTCATTTTCGTTAAGCAAACTCAAGTGTAACAATTTTCATCCAAGATCAGAAGTAATAATGTAAAATAATAAGAAAATGATCTTCACTCCTTAGTGATCCTGAGTTAATGTGATATTAATTATAGGACAGGTGCATGGACATATCATATTGCCCATGTATAGCCAGGACTATAAGAAGTTTTCAGATCTTCAATAATTAAAGAAAAAGACTTCATCTCGATATGCGATGGAATCCTTGTCTTTCCCTTTTCTGATTATGCATAGTCTTCAGGATATATAAGCCAAGATGCCTGCCACATAGAAATATGGTTGCAGGGTTGGTACCAGGGTGACCTGTGAATGAGGGTGTCTGTAACCTGGTAGTGGTGGTCACAAAAAGGGATTTTTCCTTGGTGGGTTGGGATTGGAGAAGTAGAATGACAGACAGAGATAAGTCAAAGTAATAGATAGGGCAGGCGTGATCCCCTATGGTATTTTCCTTGGTCAAAGAATTAAAGGAAAATATGATATGCTTGCTGATATGTGGAAGTAAGGATTCCGAGATAGAAAGCATGTGACCAAGAGAGGCCTTAGAAAAGAGACAGTAGTGAAGCTTTAAGATTGCTGGAGCAAGAGAGGGAATCACGCCTTTACCCCAGGCTGTCTTGGGGATAGCCAGGATCAATGATCATGTAACAAAGCATAGATAATTCAGATTGGATGGGAAGGTAATGATGACATGTTATGGGCATGTTGACCTCAACCCACTCTTTTACCAAGGAATTTGAGTCCACACCAAATGTTAATGAGTTTGCATGGCTAGGTCAAGAGTCCACCCAGAAATGTCAGAGTTCCAACCTTGTGTCTGAAGACACAATATCCATATATCAGTTATATTTCTTAGATGTGAATATGCTTGGAATGCTACATATCTCCCTTTTTGTTTTAAAAAAAACTAAAATGAAGGGCGAGTGATATAAAAATACAAGAAAAATTGTGACTCAAATTAAAAATATAAAAATCATGTAGCATCATCAAATGATACTTCAAGTGATTCAAAATAGACATCCAAAACATATTGCAAAAACTTTGGATGTAAAAAGGAAATGTGATTGTCAACAACAATGAAGATTTTATCTCTACTTAATAATTTGATAATGATGAAAATGAATGATAAAAGTCTCATAATAAATTAAAAATAATGATAAAAAGTAATAAGAAAATAATCTTACTTCAAAATTTATGAAAAGAAAAACAACATAGGATAATCAAAATATTCAGAGAAAATAAAGTAAAAGAACATCAAATCCAAATTGCTGAATTGAAATGAAAATGGTATAAAGATATTCTTAAAAATACTTTCTCTCTTCCCCCCCCTTTTTTTTGAATAGCATAACAAATAGATTAGCATGTTATACATTTTTCAAACATTAGTGCAAACATCAATTCAAGTGTCAATATTCCCATAAACATTACATATTGATTTGTTGTTTAAACAACAAGAGTGAAGCTAATGAAGCGATATGGCAACTTTTGGCTGCACATTTCTCATATAAGCCTTATTGGTATGTACAAAAATAAAATTTCAGATTCATATATCAGGATTAGAGCATTAGTTGTACTTACAATGTACTTCTAGTTTTTCAAAGAAAATATATGGGAAAAATAACCTGAGAAAATGACCATGAAATGAATGCAAAATTTTAAAGTAATGGCTCACCTTTCATGTGGTATCGTTGTAGCTGAGCCAATGTCATGTCAGAATTTACATTCAAACATGATTTCTATTTCCCTAATCAATGTTGACCAAGATTGACATTGTAAAACTTTTACACAACTATAAATGTAAAAATTAGTGTAAATTCTTAACAAGTACCAATATTCCCATTAACTTTACATTCTGATTTGTTGCATTAATATGCCTTATATGAAGTTTCTGAATGTCATTCAGGCTTTTTAAACAATATCTGCTCATTTCTATCCTTGCTGACCTCATGCCCTGTTTAAAAAAATAATAGTTCCTACATATTTAAAATTTGAATGTATTAGAAATTTCTCTAAATCATATACCAATTCATGCTTGTCATTTAAACACTTGCACTTAGTATTAACTTTCCTTTTGACCAATTCCAGTACTTGTAATTAAACCTTATAACCTAATTCAGGCTATGGGCATTGAAACCCTGACTTCTATAGAAAGATAAGACCTTCATCCCTGAAGGCTTCTTTTCTTATGCAGCCTTCCCCCATCCCCACAGAACTCTGCAAGCCAAAACAGCATTAAGGAGGCTACAGATAGCCCCCTGCAAACAAGAAGCAGGATTTCTAGCTTGAGCTATAGCATGCAAAACTATTGGAAGCTCTCACCATTATAGAGCTGATTAAAACCCTTTATAAGCAAAATTTTTACACCATATGATTGGAAATTAAGAAAAGTATTACCTGCTGTTAAGAGCAAATGGATTCTTATTAAAATGCTACATTAAACAAGGAGGATTGACTTATCTCTCAGTCTTTTGCCCTTCCCTTCACTTATGATACTAACAATATACTTAACTCACTTCCCTTAACTGACTTTCCTATCCTTGCTATCTTTCCCCTGCCTGTTGCTGCAGAAACAGACAGAGATATTCCATGTCAACCTCTGCCTCCACCCATGCTTAATGTAGTATTATGATCATTTTAAATTCATAGAAATAATCAGGTAGAAATGCTTCTCCAACAAAAATCAGTAATGATTCGAATAGTGCAAGCTCAGATTTAATTCAGGCTATGGGCATTAAAATCCTGACTAATATAGAAATTCAAAGCAGAATAATTCATACTGTGAATCAAGTTCCTTTGACTAAAGAATATGGGGCTAGATAACACTGAGACCTACAGGTCCTAAGGCAAAATCATTCTTATCAATTAAATATAAGTTTATCGCAAGGAATTTCTCTACTTGAACATTGCTTATTTCAAAAGTTGTGCAAGGCAGAAGCCAAAAATCGTAACAGATACTCATGTACCATATCTCTGTGTTATATACAGAAATTATCTAGCACAGGTAAATTGTGAAAGCTTAATAAGTAATGGTTAAACGCAGAACAAAACTTTAGCTTAAAGAGTGTTTTGAGGAGAGAATTCCTCAGAAAAGGACTATAAGATCTTATCAAAGCTTGAAAACCATGTCTCCAAAACCTAAAGGAAGACGAGCTTTAAAAAAAGGAGAGCACATGTTTGCCCTAACTAGGCAGCAAACAGACATTTTTGCTCTCAAGAAAACAACCAGAGGAAAAGGCTTTTTTTTTTAAATCAGCAAAACTCTCCACCAGTTTAGCATATCGAAAAGAAACAAGCTTTTTAAAACACAGCCAGAGAATGTAGGAGGACTATTGTTTAAACGTAAAGGTCTAAACTTGATATGTCTTTCAAACAGATCTTTGCTAAGACATGGTATTACCATGAAGCAAAGTTCCAAAATTAAATTGTCTTAATTTGGATTAGACATGGCAAATTTATATAGCAATGTCTGATTATATTTCTTGATAGGAAAAGTTTTACAGTTAAAAATCTTTATCTGACTTTTGTTACATGCTACAAGAGATATTTTATCTGTAATAATATTTTAAAATGAATTATAGTACAAGTGTAGGTTAAATACCAAGGTATAAACACTATTTTTCCAAGGCTTTTAGAGGTAAATCCACATGGACTCTTGCAACCATGTGACTCACTGCCACAACTATTTGGATCTGGAAAGGAAACTTCATCCAGCAGTTTGATCAATTGATCCTGCCATATAGAGGGCAATATTCCTACACCTCAGGTTACAAGTTTTTATGACAAGTATTGAATATTATCAAAAGCAAAATTAATAATCAGTGCAATTTTTTAATTGACTAGCATCAATTGGCATATGCTTTAGAGAAATTTCTAATATATTCAAATTTTAAATATGTAGGTATCATTAAATTTTCAAACAGGATATAAGGTCAGCAAGGATAAAAATTAGCAGCCGTTATTTAAAAACCTGAATGAAGTTCAAAATTGTATGTAAGGCACATTATTGCAACTTTATCCAAAAGGCAAATTATTTAGAATCATTCAATCTGAAAAGAATATAAAATCAATTCTCAATATGAGACACATTCTCAACATTGCAAGGCATCAAAGTAAAAACAGCGCTGGAAGGCTTCAAATTGTTAATCAGCAGTAAATTATGAAGGTTATTAATTAATTTGTTAACCAGTAACAGTGACTTATGTGTGGTTTAGAATTGGCAACACTACCACTTGTTCAAATTGCATATATCGATCCTGAGCATTATTGCAGTCTAAAACCAATTACTAGTATCCAAGCTCAAATATTACTTGCACAATGTGGTCGATTTTGGCAACAGAATTTTGTAAAACACATAGGCGAAATTGATAATTCCATTCATATTATCAAAATCTTTTCAGTCATGAATTTAAATTTGATAGTTTAAAAATAATAACGTCACTGCAATTGCTGTGCTTCCATTTACTGCATGTATTTAGGGTACAGCAGATATTGATGCATGCACAGTATAAGTTTATACAAAAGCAAAAGTTACATGCAGATAGGCTACTGCTTAAGATCACAGTACAAGCTGGTCAAATCAAATGTGATTTATGGTATAATGCTTTTATGATTATTGGTTTAAAACGTGAATATTAAACATCTATGTATGCCATATTGCAAAGCCAAGGTGAAATCATTATCAAAGGCAAAAGGCCTTGAGGACACTACTTTTTAGCAGACACAGATCACTTGCACTCTCTGACACATCAGAGTGCCAAGTCCATTATTCCTCAATATTTTATGGACACAAGGGAAATTGCCTATTATTATATGTTATTTTTCTTTTCTCATATTTTGAAGTATATTTCAAGTACTTTTAACACTCTAATCCTGAGCAATGAAGGTGCAAATTTTTCTCTTTATATGTACCCAACAGAATGAGATTATAAGAACATGACAGCATTTGTTAAGTTGCAGGTGACTACCCTGGGAAACCATCACTGATTGCATAAAAAGAGAATGCAGAGGACACCTCAATGGTCCAGACAGCCAAAGCCACACACCCAGACATATATTCCATAAGAGATGGATATACGTGGGCTGCTGAGATTGGAGGTACTGCGACACGGTGTTTGACACCCTCATTCACAGGTGGCTCGGGTATCAAAGTCCAACCATATTGCCATGTAGCAGGCATCTAGGTGGGTATATCCCTAAAATGCATAATCAGTACAAGGGAGAATAAGGAAATTCCCCTTCATATCCAGACACAGTGATCTTTTCTTTGGCTATGAAAGCTCTGGCAACTTCTTATACTCCTAACTGTGTGTGGGCGATAAGCTAATGCACCTGTCCTATGTTCTATGGGGCTACTTCCTCAATAATTCATGAAAATGAGAGTGAAAACTATTTTCTTATTACTCTTTGTCATTATTTTTAATCTTTTATGAAACCTTTATCTTTGATTTTGATTACTAAGTATTAAGATCACATTTTATTTTTATATTTTAATTTTAGTCACAAATTTTGTTACATTTTTATGTCACTCAACCTTCACTTCTTTTTATTTTTAAAACAAAAAAGGGGGATATGTAGCATTCCAAGCATATTCACATCTATGAAATATAAATGATTGTACGATTACTGTATCTTCAGGCACAAGGTTATACCAATGATATTCCTGGGTAGTCCCTTGAACTGGCCATGAGGCCTGTTGCCTAGGACAAACTCATTAACATTATCAGAGTATTCCCTTGGGAAAGTGGGGGTTGATTAACATGATCAGAGCATTCCTTTGAGAAAGGGCAGGTTGAAATCCACACGCCCAAAGCTGTTACCTCTACCTTACCGACCAATCTTATTTGTCAGTGCTTGGTGATGTGATTGCTAGGTCCTTGGAAGTAAGGCCCAGACCAGATAGGAATAAAAACAGAGGCAACTTTGTGATAGGTCTCTTGGAACTTCCTCTCCCCTTTCTTGGACCTCTGCTCTGCTCCTAATCCTCTCTCTCTCTTTCTCTCTCTATCTTAATCTCTTCCTCCCCCGAGGCTCTAGCCCCTCTCGGCTATGTATTCTCTGCCCACTCTCCTTCTCTACCTCGTATTCCAGTGATCCTCATATTCTCCTTCCAAGAAGAATATCATAGGGCTTTTCTTGCCCTATTTAAACGCTGACGTGTCCGTGTCTGTCATTCTTCACCCTGGTTCCCCGATTTCCTACCTCTCCTCGGGTCCCTACCACAAAGGACAACCTACTCTTTGTAGACCCTGTTTATCAGGACTCTACAAATGCTGCCCTCCACATGGCAGGATCAACTTATCAATGTGCTGGAGTAACTTTCCTTCTAATACCCAAATAGCCAAAAAGGGTTAGAAGCAAGTCACGTGGCTGGAGCAGTCCATTTGGCTTCACCTCTAGAAGCCTTGAAAAATACTGTTTACACCTTGGTACTTAACCTACAGTTACACTAGAATTGATATTAAAATTGTATTTCAGATAAGATATCTCTTGTCCAGATATTCTGTAGTATATGACAAAAGTCAGATAAAGATTTTGAACTTTCCCTATCAAGAAATATAATCAGACATTCCTATATAATTTTGCCATGTCCAATCTAAATTAGAACAATTTAATTTTTTTTTTATTAAATGTGACCTACCTACAGTATCTCCATATTTTAGCAACGATCTTTTGAAAGCCAGATTTTCACCCTTTTGTTTTACACATTAGCTTGCCTGGATTCTCTGGCAGTCCTTCAAAGAGTTTCTTGCAGCTGGTATTTTGATATGCTAACATAGTGATACACTTTACTGAGAAGAGTGAAGCCTGTTGCCCTGGCTATCTGCAGGATAGCAAAATATCTGTTCAAACTAGCCTTTTCTGAATTTTAAAGTAACTCAGGATTATTTCATCGACTTACCAATTTTGCTTAAGCCTGTGGTCTTAGTAGAAAAAGTTTTTAGAAATGATCTTTGCTGTAAATTGACCTGATCCTTTGAAGTGTCCAGCTTTGCTGGAAGCAAAGCAAAGAGGTGTTCTTTCTTTCAAATGGAATTGCATTCAAATTCCTGAGTACGAAAGTTCAAGGCTTGTTCTGTCTTATTAAATCCTTCAAAATTTACCTGTGCCAGATAACTTCTGAGAGATAATGGGCACATGTATTCCCTCATGATTTTTATTTTGTTCCTGGCATCACTTTTGAAAGAAGCAATCTTTAAGTAAAGAAATCCCTGGCAATGAACTTAGAATCAATTGATACTAATGATCTGGCCCTGGAACTTGCTGGCCTTATCTAGCCCAGTATTCTTTAGTTAAAAGCACTTGATTAACATACTGAATCAGCCTGCTTAGAATTTCTTTAGAAGCCAGGATATCAATACCCATAGTCTGAACTAAATTTATGTTTGCACTTTTCGAATCTCTAGTTTTTCCTGGAGAAGTATTTCTACCTGATTTTTTTTGCCTATTTTATAAATTTTAAATGATTGTAATACTGCATTAAGTATTTGTGGAGGCAGAGGTTGAAATGAATGATTCTGTCTATTTCTGCAGCAAGCAGACAGAGGAATAATAGCATGAATAGATAAGAGTCAGTTAAAGGAAGGGGGTTAAGTATTTTGTTTGTAGCATTAGTGGAAGGAAGGGCAAAAGTCTGAGGGATAAGTCAATGCTTAATGCAGCATATTAATTAGAGTCCATTGGCTCTCAAGTGTAGGTATTGAGATTCTTAATCAGCCATATAGTGCTGAGAGCCTCCAAGCATTTTGAATAGTACAGGGGAAGCTAGAAATCCTGCTTCCTTCTTTGTAGGGGTTATCTGCATCCTCACTAACACTCTTTTGACTGGTAGAGTTCTGTGGGGAAAGGAGCAGGATGCATTTGAAAAGAAGCATTAAAAGATGAAGGTGGCTGAAGAGAGCTAAAAGCCTCGAGGAAGTAACATCTTCTTGAATTTGTAAAGCTTTTTCTACCATATCATTGGAATGCTGGAATGGCTTTGTATATAATGCCATTTGCCTAATTTCCCACGTACTGTTATTGACTTGTGGTATTTTCTGCTTCTCTTTCTTATACTGCCTCAATTTATCTCCATCTAGATCCAATTGTGGCACATTCAGAACTGCCCTTGCTGGAAATTCAGGATATGCTTTCCATACTAGCTTGAGTAATGCTTCAAAGATCTTAATACCTTTCTTTTCAATGAAAGACATTAACAGTCTAATAGAATAGGTATGATATGAGGCAGTTTGACCCATCTTTCTAAAACAAAAGTCGTGTTTACCACAGAGGCCACCTGCAGGTTCTGTCTTTTTTTGGCTCCAGGCTCCAATAATGCTTCTCAAGCTGTGCACACTTGAACTGATAAAGCCTGTAAGGGAGGTTTGTTCCTAAGCCGGGGGTGCCCATTATAACAGGCGTCCAGGGGCTGTCATAAAAAAGGATATTTATTTGTGGGTTTGGGCTCGATCAGGAGCAAGGACTCTGAGAAAATGGGTGAAGAATAAGGGACACAGAGAAGTCAATATTTTTTGGAAGGGAAGGCGTGAATCCCTGAGGAAATTTTCTTTTGAAAGAGAATTAAAGGAAAATGTGAGAAGCAACGTGCAGACACGTGGTAGTAATAATTCTGAGATAGAAAGGACTGAGCATGCTCTCTCTTAGAAAGCCTTGACATTTTAATTATTCCTCTTGACCATATATAGGTTTAGACTGCTACAGTGGACTAGAGAGGATTTCCTGGGGTGGGGGGGGGGAGTGAACAGGAACTCCTGGGGCTGGGGTCCTGAAACCCAGGTGCCAAAAGGGAAGACACATCAATCTTAGCCTTTGGTACCCAGATGTTTAACCTATAGTCATGGTGACCGAGTTTAGGTCAGTGAATCGTGAGATGATATATCTTTGTGAAACCTGGGATAGCAGTCTACCTGCGGCTGCTATATAACGTATTTCCTTAGTGGGTTTGGGCTTGAGAAGGAGAAAGGAGTCGGAGAAAATGGGTGATAAATCAAGAGACACAGAGAAGTGAATTGAAATGGGGAGTGACGATGGCCCCTGATACTATTTTCCTTAGAAAAATCATGAAAGGAAAATCTGAGACATAAGAGACCTTGTGGAAGTAAGAATTCCGAGATAGAAAACACATGGCCAAGAGTGGTGATAGGACAGATAAAGAGAGAAAGCAGGGAGAACTCCAAGGTTGCAGGAAACAAGAGGAAGAGCAGCATGCCTCACCCCAGCCTTTATTGTGGATTGAGAGGTGATCAATGAATACGTGTCATAGCATGTAGTTCTTAAGTTTGGTTGCATAGACAATGACAAGTTTAGAGTAGGTGGGGATTCCCCTGACATGTGCTTTTCAGAGGAATGAGGTTTGTCAAGGTGAGGGCTAAGCCTTTGTGGCTCAGGCTCAGGAATTCTCTTGCCCTTAGAACTGCTGATATATTGATCATGAAAGGACAGCCTTTAAATTTTAATTATTCCCCTTGACCATACATAGGTGTGGACTGCTACAGGGGAGTAGAGAGAGGAATTCCTGGGGTGGGGACGAGTGAACAGGAACCCCTGGGGCTGAGGTCCTGAAACCCAGGTGCCAAAAGGGAAGACACATCACTCTTAGCCTTTGGAACCCAGATGTTTAAGCTATGGTCATGGTGACCAAGGTTAGATCAGTGAATCGTGAGATGATCTATCTTTTTGAAACCTGGGATAACATATCCTCGTGAAACCACATGACTAAGGACATGTCAACCTTAGTTCTTGGGACTAGGGGCCTATTCGGGATTAGTATGGAGGGCAAGTTCCCATGATATTAATCTGTTTCTTCAAAGGTTAAGAAGAGGACCTTGTTTGGATGAGAGGGCATTTCTATGATCTAGGAGGTACACGAAGCTTCCTTTCCTTCCTTCTTTCTTTTCCTCAAATTTTTTGGTCCCCCTCCATCCCTTCCTTCCTTTCTCCATCTCTCCCTCCCATATGTCCTCCTTCCCTTCCTCTCCCCATCCTTTCTTTTCATTCCAGCTCAGTGGAGGACATTTGAGTAAGATGGGGCCTGGAAAGTCGGTTTGTCTAACCTCCCTCATTCCTCTCTGTCCAATAGAGGGCCCTCACAGGCTTGCAGGCAGATTCAAGCAATGGGAGATTTTTCAGGGCCAGACTTGGACCGCCAGGAATGATACCCCTGCTCCATTTCCTTGCATGCTCAGGAGGTTCCCACCTCCTCCCCATGTCCTGGCTAGGTCTTGGAAGTAAGAGAGCTAGGCCAAGAATGCAGGGGAGGTTGCGGGTTGGCTTGCTGCGGGGAGAAATGCCTGCCTTGAGGCAGAGCTGGATGAAGCATGCAGGGTAAGCGGGCCACTCTAGGCGATGCCATGGAGTGGTCAGGAGAAAGGGCAGCAGCAGTAGCATTAAGGCACAAATCTGTTCTGCCATCGAAGCCTTGTTCCTGTCAGCCTAAATGGGGAGGAAGAAGATGGTCTCTGGGTGAGAGGGCATGCATCTTGTAGAGCTAGTAGGTGAAGCTCCTGCACCTTTCTTTTCATTTCTACCACAGTTTTTCTCTCTGCCCTTGCCTTCCTTCCTGCTTTCTTCCCTCCCTGGTGAAATGAAGGTCCCGTCATGAAGGTGCTTCTGGAAGGTAAGTCTAATGAATCCATTTCCGCTCACCTTCCTTGTGGTGTTGGATGCCAGAAGACTGGGTAGGGTGCTGCCCCCTTCCCCAGGGGGTCCATGCCAGGGTGGGAGGGAGTTGTGTGTCAAGAGTAGCAGCAGCAGCTGAATAGCTCCGCTGGTGACCTACCACAGTCTCCCCTTTGGGGACTACTTTGGCGATTTCGGGCCATGTGATTTGCGGGTTTTTCTTTGTTTTTGGCGAAGCTTCTTTACACAGGTCTCCCCCTTCGGAAGGCGAAGGGGAACACTGGGACTCCTTTGGGCATTGTAGGTCAGTACCAAAGACGGTTGTTGTTTTTTTTTTTGTTTTGTTTTGTTTTACCTCCCCGGAACCTGGGCTTTTTGTAAGGGATAGATGTGAGGCAATGCAGTCCCAGGTCGGAGGTATGTGTGTGTGTGTGGGGGGGGGGCTGAGCCTTTTCCCCTGGCTGCTGGTGGTGTATCCCTTAATGTGCATTTGGAGCCCAAACCCCAATTGCAGAGTGTGGCAAACTCAAGGGGTCCAGCTGAAGGGCGGGGGTAGAGGACTGAGGTGTGTGGAAGAGCTACGCAGGCGCAGAGTAAAAGGCAGGCCAGGAGGCTTGGAGGGCAGGCACACAGGGGCAGGCAGGCGGCATGTGGCGGAGGGGGAGGCCTCACCCCAGCCTTTATTGTGGATTGAGAGGTGATCAACGAATACGTGACATAGTACATAGTTCTTAACTTTGGTTGCATAGACAATGACAAGATCAGAGGAGGCGGGGATTCTCCTGACATGAGCTTTTCAGAGGAATGAGGTTTGACAAGGTGAGGGCTAAGCCTTTGTGGCTCAGGCCCAGGAATTCTCTTGCCCTTAGAACTGCCGATACATCGATCGTGAATGGATCTGATCAAGTATTTCATACATCAACCATACCCCCATGCCTGGTAGGTTATATATCCACCCCCTTTTTTTTTTTTACAAAAATTAAATAAGAGCGTATCCTGTTACAATGAAATTGTAAACTTAATCAACAAACAGGAATACTAGTGAGCTATCAGATAAAGAATCAAAAATGAATTCACAATCCAATTTCAAAATGAAGTATAACTTAGCAATACTGCTGTAAAAATGATAAGAATGATCTTCGTTTCCATTTAGCAATGTCAAGCGTAACAATTTTCATCATCCAAGATCACAAGTTATAATATAAAATAATAAGAAAATGATGTTCACTCCTTAGTGATCCTGAATTAAGGTGATAAAGTAATCATAGGACAGGTGCATGGACATATCATATTGCCCATGTATAGCCAGGATTATAAGAAGTTGTCACATCTTCAATAGTTAAAGAAAAAGACTTCCTCTCGAGATGAGAGGGAATCCTTGTCTTTCCCTTGTTCTGATTATGCGTAGTCTTTGGGATATATAATCCAAGATGCCTGCCACATAGAGATATGGTTGCAGGGTTGGTACCATGGCCTGTGAATGAGGGTGTCTGTAACCTGGTCGTGGTGGTTACAAAAAGGGATTTTTCCTTTGTGGGCTGGGACTCGAGAAGAAGGAGCAAGGAGTCTGAGAATATGGGTGAAGAATGACAGACAGAGACAAGTCAAAGTAATAGATAGGGCAGGCGTGATCCCCTCTGCTTTTTTCCTTGGTCAAAGAATTTTAAAATTAAAAAATTTAAATTTTTTTTTAAATTTAAATTTAAAATTTAAATGTAAAATTAAAAAGAAAATATGAGAAGCTTGCAGACAGGTGGAAGTAAGACAGGTGGCCCAGAGAGGCCTTAGTAAAGAGACAGTAGTGAAGCTTTAAGATTGCTGGAACAAGAGAGGGAATCACGCCTTTACCCCAGGCTTTCTTGGGGATAGCCAGGATCAATGACCAGATAAGAAAGCATAGATAATTCAGATTGGATGGGAAGGTAATGATGACACCTTTTGGGTGTGTTGACCTCAACCCGCCCTTTTACCAAGGAATTGGAGTCCTCACCAAATGTCAATGCACCAAATGTTAATGAGTTTGCATGGCTAGGTCAAGAGTCCACCCACAAATGTCAGAGTTCCAACCTTGTGTCTGAAGACACAATATCCATATATCAGTTATATTTCTTAGATGTGAATATGCTTGGAATGCTACATATCCCCCCTTTTTGTGTTAAAAAAATAAGATGAAGGGCGAGTGATATAAAAATACGAGAAAAATTTGACTCAAATTAAAAATATAAAAATCATGTAGCATCATCAAATGATACTTCAAGTGATTCAAAATAGACAACCAAAACTTATTGCAAAAAGTTTGGATGTAAAAAGTAAGTGTGATTGTCAAGAACAATGAAGATTTAACTCTCAACTTATTGATAATTTGATAATGATGAAAATGATCTTCTTACATAACATACCAAATCATCTGAGCAAATGATCTTGGGAATATGATTCCAAAATTAAAAGAAAATTTTAGACTCTCTTTTCACTGTTTATGTGGCATGTTTGAAGCCGAGCCAATATGTAATATCAGAATTTACATTCCCAATGATTTCTCATTCCTGATCTAAATTGACTAAAACTCTCCATGTACAGGAGCATAATTTTTCCACCATTAAAAGCTTTGTAAAAACATGAATACAACAATTATTGTGAAATTTTTAACAAATACCAACATTCCCAAACACATTACATTCTGATCTGCAGTCTAAATACCCAGGATGATGATAATGAAGTGACATTTCAAGTTTTGGCTGCATATTTCATATATCATCCTCATTTAAATTTCTGCTTTTATCAATAAACCCATCAATATGATATATCACATTACCAATATTTGGAAAATTCATTCCACCAAACCAATGTTTGGGTAAATAGAAGCTTAAGTTGTTTTTCATGGAGAAAGAATCTCTACAGTTTCTGGAACTTGTCGAATTTGGTGTAGCTTGTTCTTTCCTGGTTGTTAATGTATAATATTCCATGTGCTTTTTCTACAAGCTTATCCGTGCCTATTGTGTCCTATTTTCAATACCTACTCCAAAAAAGGAAAACTTAGATCATACTTTGCCCTTGCTCCATGTATGTGTGTGATAACTCGTTCCACCTAGGAGAGTCAATAACTGCGCGTCCACAGAAATTGTCCAACCTAGCGCACTCAGATGACCACTGAGGCTTTACTTTCAAATACCAGAACGTCTTCCAGTATTTGGATGGGAAGCCAATAGACCCCGAATCCAGTGGCCGGCCTGAATTCCGGGACTATTGGTAGAGAGCAAGAAACCGTTCCCATAAAGATATTACCCCAAAAGACAGGATTTCAGGACTAATGGTTAACAATGGTATTAACACTCAAGTACACCCACGGTGGTTGGCATGTCACGTCCACCTAGTTATTGGCAGGAACATCATCTTTGCATGGTTGTCAATGATCTTTTTCAATACCTTAGGTTCCTGATGAAAGGTTTCAGAGTGCATTTTGGCTGATCTCTCATCCCTTTTTTCCAGAGTCACATCAGGATCATCTGTCCATTAAACCTGCCTGTGTAGCATTTTCTGCGTGGCACCTCACTTTTTGTTGTCCGAGGTCTCAGATCTATGCTATGAGTGAAAGTTTTCGATCTCCTCCTCTTTGGAGAGTCATACCAATGTCTATACCCTCGGGGATAGCAGCATTTCTTACAATACTAGTAGTAGTTTTACAATGTATCCTTTTGACAGTATCATAGACATACAAAATGAAAGGTATACATTCACGTCTAAACAAGTGTAGCTATTTTGTTTTGATTCCATAAGAAAGACCTCGGAGTGTGGGATTTATCTGATGTCTTAGACAGACACAAGTGTGGTTTAGTCCTTCTGAGTTAGCATCCTTGCTCTTGGTTTGGGTACCCTATATCAATGGATGTCAGCCGGACAAGTGTCCCACAGTAGCCTAATAGCTAATGTCACTGATAGTGTCATGTCAGTCTTCTGGAGTGATCTTAGTCAGCGGTGAAGTGTCCTTCCAGCGTGCCTGGATAGTGGCTGGCGTGTAGTTAGCTGATGTCAACAGCGTTGGTCTGCTTCTCTTCCTGGTCTTGTGTTGGCTGGCATGATGTGCTTTGTGGGTGACCAGATGTTTCCACTCTCTGTCAACATACAGACAAGACCTCGACCCAACGTGATCATCCCCTTGGGTCCCTCACAGTCTTAACTTCTTGGTAATATTCAACCCAATTCAGATCTATCCTACAATGTAATCTTTAGCAGGACATTCAAACTGTTATTGCAAAGTTTTAACTGATGTTCGTTTTAGAGTGTGGAAGAGATCGATGGTTAGTGATACCGTTTCCACCCTTCTTTCTTATGAAAGTTGAAATGCCACAGCTGAACCAAATTGACTTTTCGATAAGTCTGATACGAAGAAAGACATGCTGTTGTTTGCCAATATAATGTACCCTTGAAGACAATGATCACATATACATTTTGGACAAATCGTACTGCAATTGGACAGTATTTATGGTACAGTCATAACCTTCCCAATTGTACCATTTGATATTTGATCATATTTGGGTAACGGGGAACAATTCCACAAAAGTAATTTTCAGTTCCTTGTTATGCCAATACCATTTGGAATTTTCAGGTATGTGATAACGTTTGATCTTATAACCAATACCCATCAATCTGTAGTCCAGAATATCTGTCAGGGACTTCACGATATTCTTTTGGAGGCAAATTGTGTTTCATACAATGACATGTGCGTGGATAGTGTGTTAGACCTGCCTATAGGGCAGTGATGATCTTTCCAGCTCATTGGCTGTTTTTTCCATGTGTCCTGTGCCAGACACCTCTGCAGTCTGTCCTTTTTCTGGTGAGATTTTCTTGCCATCGGATAGCTTGCATATAAGCCATGAGCTATCCAATTCAGCCCATTTATTGCTATGAAAAGCACTGCTCTCCCAAGATGTTTGGAATAGACAACCGTGCACAATTATTCCTAAGTTCTGTAATGGCTTTGCTCACTTCTTCATTTGAGCTGAATGCCATAAACCAGGAGAGTAAGCATGTCCCATCCCCTTTCACCCTGGGACTCCTTTGGGCATTGTAGGTCAATACCAAATAGGTTTTAGTTTTTTGTTTTCCCTCCACCGAACCCGGGCTTTTTGTAAGGGATAGATGTGAGGCAAGGCCAGTCCCAGGTCGGAGGTGTGGGGGTGGGGACTGAGCCCTTTCCCCTGGTTGCTGGTGGTGTATCCCTTAATGTGTGTTTGGAGCCCGAACCCCAATTGCAGAGTGTGGCAAAAGCAAGGGCTCCAGCTGAAGGGAGGGGTGGAGGAAGGAGGTGTGTGGAAGAGCTGCGCAGGCCCAGAGTAAAAGGCAGGCCAGGAGGCTTGGAGCGCAGGCGCTCAGGGGCAGGCAGGTGGCACGCAGGCGCAGTAGGGGCAGGCAGGCGGCACGTGGCGGAGGGGGAGGGGAGCGGAAAGTTCCCGCCTTTTCTGTCAGAGCCTCCCTGTGTCGCTGTGCCTAGCATTAAGGTCCGCCAAGGCAAAAGACTGGAAGTTGCGTGTGGACTGTGTGAGGTAGGGGAGCAGCACTTGGGCCGAAGTTGGTCACATGAGGCACCTCTGCCGAGGGGAGGAGGCTTTGGGGGTGGCTGCCGCCGGGGAGCCCGCCTCCTGCCTCTTCCTCTGGGTTCTTCAGTAGTCCCGCCTGCTGCCTGTACTGGTCAGCTCCATAGGCAGGCCTACCCCTGAAAGCTGCCCCTCCCTCTCAATTGCCCGCCTCCCACACTGCCCCTCCTCTCCCTGGGGGACACCCACCAGAAAGTCCCCTCCTTCAGTAGCCCCACTCCCAGGTCCCCAACTTCCTCAGGTGCTCAGCTCCCCCTCCCCCACCCCCTTCGCCTCTTGGTCTCCCTCTTGAGGCCACATATTGGTATTGCATCCGAGGAGGGTTTTTTTTTTTTTTAATGGTTTTGAAATAAGCTTTTAGAGCTCTGTGCAAGTTGGATCCCAAGCCTCGTACACATCCTGACGTCTCAGGCATAAATATGAGTGGACCTTGGCCGTGAGTGGCCCACTTTGCCTTAGAGCAGTCACACACCTGCCTTCCACCCTGTGCTCTCAGTATTCTCCTTCCATAGCGGATGCAGAAATGATTAAGGAAGTTCTTTCTGCTCTCCCGCTGCCTGAAGCCCTGGCTCTAGTTCACTGCTGTGCCCATAGAGGTGGCACTGACCCTGTCTCCAGGGGACATGACTGAGCAGATGCTGCTGCCAAGCTAGCAGCCATAGGAGGGCCTGAACTACTTTGAACATGAACAACCACTGATGACTTAAATTGATCACTTTCCTATAATGAAAAGGAAGTGGAGAAATGGAAAGGAAAATTCAAAGCAAAACCAATTCATGGAGTGTGGGTGTCATCTGAAGGAAAACCCCTGCTCCCTAGAAGTTTCCATCACCAAATTTACCAATCTGTTCATCCTAATGGCCACTTTGGTACCCCGGGCATGGTGGACTCTGTTAAGAGAGTCTGGCTGGCCCCTGGTATAACTACCAGAGCCCCAAAAGTGTGTTCAGCCTGCTCTTCCTGCCAGTCAGATCACCAACATGCCTTTGGTGGAAAAGCCTTTGGTGGGCGTCCTCTGGCTTACACACCTTGTGAGCGTTCTTTGTAAGGGAAGTGTCTCCTTTGGAGTGGTGTCCACCGAGGATCTGTAGGGATAGAGGAGGCAAAGGCAAGTCCTGTGTGACCCTGGAGGCATGACCCTCCCCTGCAAGCATGCCCATTCCTCCAGCCATGCATCCCTCCTCACCTCAAAAGGGGGGAAGTGTCGTTCCTGGCAACATAGGGTGGACCTTGTCCTTGCAGGGATGAGACAGCTGTCCCTTTTACCGGCACGTTCACTATTCTCCTTGGTCCTCACCATGTCCTGGCTAGGTCTGTGAAAGGAGTGAAGCAGGTAGAGAATACACTAGACGCTGCTGGCTGGCTGACTGGCTGGCTGGCTGACTGTGTGCTGGCATCAGTGCCTGCCTAGATAGAGAGATGGCTGGAACCTATAGGGTAGCCTGGTCACTCTTGGGCTCCACTTGTACCTTGTGTTCTTGGCTCTCCCTCAGAATGTGATGCCACAGAGCGGTCAGCTGTAGCACAAAGAGCAGCAGCAGCAGCAGCAGTGTTAAGGCAGCTCTTCTGTTCCGTTTCTAGGACTCCTGCCTTTTGGGTTGAAGGTATAATGACCGATTCTGGCTCAGAATCCATGGAGGACACACACACACACACACACACACACACACACACACACACAGGGTAATGCAACACACAAGAGGTACTTTATTGAGCAAAATATAGCTTGGTGCCGAGGACCTAAAGTGCTGGCCCAGAGGCTGCGATTTGCAGGTGTTTTATACACTTTTAGGGTACAGGGAGTAAAAAGGAATTCCTGGGGTGGGCGGGAGTGAACCGAAACTCCTGGGGCTGGGGTCCTGAAGACACAGCAATCTTAGTCTTCGGTACCCATATGTTTCACGTATGGTCATGGTGACCGAGGTTAGGTCAGTGAATCGTGAGATGATATGTCTTTGTGAAACCTGGGATAAGAGTCCAACCTGCGGCTGCTACATAATGTATGTCCTTAGTGGGTTTGGGCTCGAGAAGGAGAAAGGAGTCGGAGAAAATGGGTGATAAATCAAGAGACACAGAGAAGTGAATTGAAATGGGAGCGGCGATGGCCCCTGATACTATTTTCCTTAGAAAAACCATGAAAGGAAAATCTGAGACATAAGAGACCAAGCGGAGGTAAGAATTCTGAGATAGAAGGACGTGGCCAATAGTGGCGCTAGGACAGATAAAGAGAGACAGCAGGGAGAACTCCTAGGTTGCAGGAAACAAGAGAAAAAGCAGGGGGCCTCACCCCAGCCTTTATTGTGGATTGAGAGGTGATCAATGAATACGTGACATAGTACCTAGTTCTTAACTTTGGTTGCATAGACAATGACAAGATCAGAGGAGGCGGGGATTCTCCTGACATGAGCTTTTCAGAGGAATGAGGTTTGACAAGGTGAGGGCTAAGCCTTTGTGGCTCAGGCCCAGGAATTCTCTTGCCCTTAGAACTGCAGATACATCGATCGTGAATGGATCTGATCAAGTATTTCATACATGAACCATACCCCCATGCCTGGTAGGTTATATATCCACCCCCTTTTTTTTTTTTTTTACAAAAATTAAATAAGAGGGTATCCTGTTACAATGAAATTGTAAACTTAATCAACAAACAGGAATACTAGTGAGCTATCAGATAAAGAATCAAAAATGAATTCACAATCCAATTTCAAAATGAAGTATAACTTAGCAATACTGCTGTAAAAATGATAAGAATGATCTTCATTTCCATTTAGCAATGTCAAGCGTAACAATTTTCATCATCCAAGATCACAAGTTATAATATAAAATAATAAGAAAATGATGTTCACTCCTTAGTGATCCTGAATTAAGGTGATAAAGTAATCATAGGACAGGTGCATGGACATATCATATTGCCCATGTATAGCCAGGATTATAAGAAGTTGTCACATCTTCAATAGTTAAAGAAAAAGACTTCCTCTCGAGATGAGAGGGAATCCTTGTCTTTCCCTTGTTCTGATTATGCGTAGTCTTTGGGATATATAATCCAAGATGCCTGCCACATAGACATATGGTTGCAGGGTTGGTACCATGGCCTGTGAATGAGGGTGTCTGTAACCTGGTCGTGGTGGTTACAAAAAGGGATTTTTCCTTTGTGGGCTGGGACTCGAGAAGAAGGAGCAAGGAGTCTGAGAATATGGGTGAAGAATGACAGACAGAGACAAGTCAAAGTAATAGATAGGGCAGGCGTGATCCCCTCTGTTTTTTCATTGGTCAAAGAATTAAAATTAAAAAATTTAAATTTTTTTTTAATTTAAATTTTAAATTTAAATGTAAAATTAAAAAGAAAATATGAGAAGCTTGCAGACAGGTGGAAGTAAGACAGGTGGCCCAGAGAGGCCTTAGTAAAGAGACAGTAGTGAAGCTTTAAGATTGCTGGAACAAGAGAGGGAATCACGCCTTTACCCCAGGCTTTCTTGGGGATAGCCAGGATCAATGACCAGATAAGAAAGCATAGATAATTCAGATTGGATGGGAAGGTAATGATGACACCTTTTGGGTGTGTTGACCTCAACCCGCCCTTTTACCAAGGAATTGGAGTCCTCACCAAATGTCAATGCACCAAATGTTAATGAGTTTGCATGGCTAGGTCAAGAGTCCACCCACAAATGTCAGAGTTCCAACCTTGTGTCTGAAGACACAATATCCATATATCAGTTATATTTCTTAGATGTGAATATGCTTGGAATGCTACATATCCCCCCTTTTTGTGTTAAAAAAATAAGATGAAGGGCGAGTGATATAAAAATACGAGAAAAATTTGACTCAAATTAAAAATATAAAAATCATGTAGCATCATCAAATGATACTTCAAGTGATTCAAAATAGACAACCAAAACTTATTGCAAAAAGTTTGGATGTAAAAAGTAAGTGTGATTGTCAAGAACAATGAAGATTTAACTCTCAACTTATTGATAATTTGATAATGATGAAAATGATCTTCATACATAACATACCAAATCATCTGAGCAAATGATCTTGGGAATATGATTCCAAAATTAAAAGAAAATTTTAGACTCTCTTTTCACTGTTTATGTGGCATGTTTGAAGCTGAGCCAATATGTAATATCAGAATTTACATTCCCAATGATTTCTCATTCCTGATCTAAATTGACTAAAACTCTCCACGTACAGGAGCATAATTTTTCCACCATTAAAAGCTTTGTAAAAACATGAATACAACAATTATTGTGAAATTTTTAACAAATACCAACATTCCCAAACACATTACATTCTGATCTGCAGTCTAAATACCCAGGATGATGATAATGAAGTGACATTTCAAGTTTTGGCTGCATATTTCATATATCATCCTCATTTAAATTTCTGCTTTTATCAATAAACCCATCAATATGATAGCCAAGCATATCACATTACCAATATTTGGAAAATTCATTCCACCAAACCAATGTTTGGGTAAATAGAAGCTTAAGTTGTTTTTCATGGAGAAAGAATCTCTACAGTTTCTGGAACTTGTCGAATTTGGTGTAGCTTGTTCTTTCCTGGTTGTTAATGTATAATATTCCATGTGCTTTTTCTACAAGCTTATCCGTGCCTATTGTGTCCTATTTTCAATACCTACTCCAAAAAAGGAAAACTTAGATCATACTTTGCCCTTGCTCCATGTATGTGTGTGATAACTCGTTCCACCTAGGAGAGTCAATAACTGCGCGTCCACAGAAATTGTCCAACCTAGCGCACTCAGATGACCACTGAGGCTTTACTTTCAAATACCAGAACGTCTTCCAGTATTTGGATGGGAAGCCAATAGACCCCGAATCCAGTGGCCGGCCTGAATTCTGGGACTATTGGTAGAGAGCAAGAAACCGTTCCCATAAGATATTACCCCAAAAGACAGGATTTCAGGACTAATGGTTAACAATGGTATTAACACTCAAGTACACCCACGGTGGTTGGCATGTCACGTCCACCTAGTTATTGGCAGGAACATCATCTTTGCATGGTTGTCAATGATCTTTTTCAATACCTTAGGTTCCTGATGAAAGGTTTCAGAGTGCATTTTGGCTGATCTCTCATCCCTTTTTTCCAGAGTCACATCAGGATCATCTGTCCATTAAACCTGCCTGTGTAGCATTTTCTGCCTGGCACCTCCCTTTTTGTTGTCCGAGGTATCAGATCTATGCTATGAGTGAAAGTTTTCGATCTCCTCCTCTTTGGAGAGTCATACCAATGTCTACACCCTCGGTGATAGCAGCATTTCTTACAATACTAGTAGTAGTTTTACAATGTATCCTTTTGACAGTATCATAGACATACAAAATGAAAGGTATACATTCACGTCTAAACAAGTGTAGCTATTTTGTTTTGATTCCATAAGAAAGACCTCGGAGTGTGGGATTTATCTGATGTCTTAGACAGACACAAGTGTGGTTTAGTCCTTCTGAGTTAGCATCCTTGCTCTTGGTTTGGGTACCCTATATCAATGGATGTCAGCCGGACAAGTGTCCCACAGTAGCCTAATAGCTAATGTCACTGATAGTGTCATGTCAGTCTTCTGGAGTGATCTTAGTCAGCGGTGAAGTGTCCTTCCAGCGTGCCTGGATAGTGGCTGGCGTGTAGTTAGCTGATGTCAACAGCGTTGGTCTGCTTCTCTTCCTGGTCTTGTGTTGGCTGGCATGATGTGCTTTGTGGGTGACCAGATGTTTCCACTCTCTGTCAACATACAGACAAGACCTCGACCCAACGTGATCATCCCCTTGGGTCCCTCACAGTCTTAATTTCTTGGTAATATTCAACCCAATTCAGATCTATCCTACAATGTAATCTTTAGCAGGACATTCAAACTGTTATTGCAAAGTTTTAACTGATGTTCGTTTTAGAGTGTGGAAGAGATCGATGGTTAGTGATACCGTTTCCACCCTTCTTTCTTATGAAAGTTGAAATGCCACAGCTGAACCAAATTGACTTTTCGATAAGTCTGATACGAAGAAAGACATGCTGTTGTTTGCCAATATAATGTACCCTTGAAGACAATGATCACATATACATTTTGGACAAATCGTACTGCAATTGGACAGTATTTATGGTACAGTCATAACCTTCCCAATTGTACCATTTGATATTTGATCATATTTGGGTAACGTGGAAGAATTCCACAAAAGTAATTTTCAGTTCCTTGTTATGCCAATACCATTTGGAATTTTCAGGTATGTGATAACGTTTGATCTTATAACCAATACCCATCAATCTGTAGTCCAGAATATCTGTCAGGGACTTCACGATATTCTTCTGGAGGCAAATTGTGTTTCATACAATGACATGTGCGTGGATAGTGTGTTAGACCTGCCTATAGGGCAGTGATGATCTTTCCAGCTCATTGGCTGTTTTTTCCATGTGTCCTGTGCCAGACACCTCTGCAGTCTGTCCTTTTTCTGGTGAGATTTTCTTGCCATCGGATAGCTTGCATATAAGCCATGAGCTATCCAATTCAGCCCATTTCTTGCTATGAAAAGCACTGCTCTCCCAAGATGTTTGGAATAGACAACCGTGCACAATTATTCCTAAGTTCTGTAATGGCTTTGCTCACTTCTTCATTTGAGCTGAATGCCATAAACCAGGAGAGTAAGCATGTCCCATCCCCTTTCACCCTGGGACTCCTTTGGGCATTGTAGGTCAATACCAAATAGGTTTTTGTTTTTTGTTTTCCCTCCACCGAACCTGGGCTTTTTGTAAGGGATAGATGTGAGGCAAGGCCAGTCCCAGGTCGGAGGTGTGGGGGTGGGGACTGAGCCCTTTCCCCTGGTTGCTGGTGGTGTATCCCTTAATGTGTGTTTGGAGCCCGAACCCCAATTGCAGAGTGTGGCAAAAGCAAGGGCTCCAGCTGAAGGGAGGGGTGGAGGAAGGAGGTGTGTGGAAGAGCTGCGCAGGCCCAGAGTAAAAGGCAGGCCAGGAGGCTTGGAGCGCAGGCGCTCAGGGGCAGGCAGGTGGCACGCAGGCGCAGTAGGGGCAGGCAGGCGGCACGTGGCGGAGGGGGAGGGGAGCGGAAAGTTCCCGCCTTTTCTGTCAGAGCCTCCCTGTGTCGCTGTGCCTAGCATTAAGGTCCGCCAAGGCAAAAGACTGGAAGTTGCGTGTGGACTGTGTGAGGTAGGGGAGCAGCACTTGGGCCAAAGTTGTCACATGAGGCACCTCTGCCGAGGGGAGGAGGCTTTGGGGGTGGCTGCCGCCGGGGAGCCCGCCTCCTGCCTCTTCCTCTGGGTTCTTCAGTAGTCCCGCCTGCTGCCTGTACTGGTCAGCTCCATAGGCAGGCCTACCCCTGAAAGCTGCCCCTCCCTCCCAATTGCCCGCCTCCCACACTGCCCCTCCTCTCCCTGGGGGACACACACCAGAAAGTCCCCTCCTTCAGTAGCCCCACTCCCAGGTCCCCAACTTCCTCAGGTGCTCAGCTCCCCCTCCCCCACCCCCTTCGCCTCTTGGTCTCCCTCTTGAGGCCACATATTGGTATTGCATCCGAGGAGGGGTTTTTTTTTTTTTTTTAATGGTTTTGAAATAAGCTTTTAGAGCTCTGTGCAAGTTGGACCCCAAGCCTCGTACACATCCTGACGTCTCAGGCATAAATATGAGTGGACCTTGGCCGTGAGTGGCCCACTTTGCCTTAGAGCAGTCACACACCTGCCTTCCACCCTGTGCTCTCAGTATTCTCCTTCCATAGCGGATGCAGAAATGATTAAGGAAGTTCTTTCTGCTCTCCCGCTGCCTGAAGCCCTCGCTCTAGTTCACTGCTGTGCCCATAGAGGTGGCACTGACCCTGTCTCCAGGGGACATGACTGAGCAGATGCTGCTGCCAAGCTAGCAGCCATAGGAGGGCCTGAACTACTTTGAACATGAACAACCACTGATGACTTAAATTGATCACTTTCCTATAATGAAAAGGAAGTGGAGAAATGGAAAGGAAAATTCAAAGCAAAACCAATTCATGGAGTGTGGGTGTCATCTGAAGGAAAACCCCTGCTCCCTAGAAGTTTCCATCACCAAATTTACCAATCTGTTCATCCTAATGGCCACTTTGGTACCCCGGGCATGGTGGACTCTGTTAAGAGAGTCTGGCTGGCCCCTGGTATAACTACCAGAGCCCCAAAAGTGTGTTCAGCCTGCTCTTCCTGCCAGTCAGATCACCAACATGCCTTTGGTGGAAAAGCCTTTGGTGGGCGTCCTCTGGCTTACACACCTTGTGAGCGTTCTTTGTAAGGGAAGTGTCTCCTTTGGAGTGGTGTCCACCGAGGATCTGTAGGGATAGAGGAGGCAAAGGCAAGTCCTGTGTGACCCTGGAGGCATGACCCTCCCCTGCAAGCATGCCCATTCCTCCAGCCATGCATCCCTCCTCACCTCAAAAGGGGGGAAGTGTCGTTCCTGGCAACATAGGGTGGACCTTGTCCTTGCAGGGATGAGACAGCTGTCCCTTTTACCGGCACGTTCACTATTCTCCTTGGTCCTCACCATGTCCTGGCTAGGTCTGTGAAAGGAGTGAAGCAGGTAGAGAATACACTAGACGCTGCTGGCTGGCTGACTGGCTGGCTGGCTGACTGTGTGCTGGCATCAGTGCCTGCCTAGATAGAGAGATGGCTGGAACCTATAGGGTAGCCTGGTCACTCTTGGGCTCCACTTGTACCTTGTGTTCTTGGCTCTCCCTCAGAATGTGATGCCACAGAGCGGTCAGCTGTAGCACAAAGAGCAGCAGCAGCAGCAGCAGTGTTAAGGCAGCTCTTCTGTTCCGTTTCTAGGACTCCTGCCTTTTGGGTCGAAGGTATAATGACCGATTCTGGCTCAGAATCCATGGAGGACACACACACACACACACACACACACACACACACACAGGGTAATGCAACACACAAGAGGTACTTTATTGAGCAAAATATAGCTTGGTGCCGAGGACCTAAAGTGCTGGCCCAGAGGCTGCGATTTGCAGGTGTTTTATACACTTTTAGGGTACAGGGAGTAAAAAGGAATTCCTGGGGTGAGGGGGGAGTGAACCGAAACTCCTGGGGCTGGGGTCCTGAAACCCAAGTGCCCAAAGGGAAGACACAGCAATCTTAGTCTTCGGTACCCATATGTTTCACGTATGGTCATGGTGACCGAGGTTAGGTCAGTGAATCGTGAGATGATATATCTTTGTGAAACCTGGGATAAGAGTCCAACCTGCGGCTGCTACATAATGTATGTCCTTAGTGGGTTTGGGCTCGAGAAGGAGAAAGGAGTCGGAGAAAATGGGTGATAAATCAAGAGACACAGAGAAGTGAATTGAAATGGGAGCGGCGATGGCCCCTGATACTATTTTCCTTAGAAAAACCATGAAAGGAAAATCTGAGACATAAGAGACCAAGCGGAGGTAAGAATTCTGAGATAGAAGGACGTGGCCAATAGTGGCGCTAGGACAGATAAAGAGAGACAGCAGGGAAAACTCCTAGGTTGCAGGAAACAAGAGGAAAAGCAGGGGGCCTCACCCCAGCCTTTATTGTGGATTGAGAGGTGATCAATGAATACGTGACATAGTACCTAGTTCTTAACTTTGGTTGCATAGACAATGACAAGATCAGAGGAGGCGGGGATTCACCTGACATGAGTTTTTCAGAGGAATGAGGTTTGTAAAGGTGAGGGCTAAGCCTTTGTGGCTCAGGCCCAGGAATTCTCTTGCCTTTAGAACTGCCAATACATTGATCATGAACGGATGTGATCAAGTACTTCATACATCAACCATACTTCCATGCCTGGTAGGTTACATATCCCCCCCCCCTCTTTATTTTAAATAAAATAAGAGGGCATCCTGTTACAATAAAATTAGAAACTTAGTCAACAAACAGGAATACTAGTGAGCATAGTCATATAACGAATCAAAAATGAATTCCGAATCAAATATCAAAATGAAACATCACTTAGCAATAATGCTGTAAAAATGATAAGAATGATCTTCATTTTCGTTTAGCAAACTCAAGTGTAACAATTTTCATCCAAGATCAGAAGTAATAATGTAAAATAATAAGAAAATGATCTTCACTCCTTAGTGATCCTGAGTTAATGTGATATTAATTATAGGACAGGTGCATGGACATATCATATTGCCCATGTATAGCCAGGACTATAAGAAGTTTTCAGATCTTCAATAATTAAAGAAAAAGACTTCATCTCGATATGCGATGGAATCCTTGTCTTTCCCTTTTCTGATTATGCATAGTCTTCAGGATATATAAGCCAAGATGCCTGCCACATAGAAATATGGTTGCAGGGTTGGTACCAAGGTGACCTGTGAATGAGGGTGTCTGTAACCTGGTAGTGGTGGTCACAAAAAGGGATTTTTCCTTGGTGGGTTGGGATTGGAGAAGTAGAATGACAGACAGAGATAAGTCAAAGTAATAGATAGGGCAGGCGTGATCCCCTATGGTATTTTCCTTGGTCAAAGAATTAAAGGAAAATATGATATGCTTGCTGATATGTGGAAGTAAGGATTCCGAGATAGAAAGCATGTGACCAAGAGAGGCCTTAGAAAAGAGACAGTAGTGAAGCTTTAAGATTGCTGGAGCAAGAGAGGGAATCACGCCTTTACCCCAGGCTTTCTTGGGGATAGCCAGGATCAATGATCATGTAACAAAGCATAGATAATTCAGATTGGATGGGAAGGTAATGATGACATGTTATGGGCATGTTGACCTCTACCCACTCTTTTACCAAGGAATTTGAGTATACACCAAATGTTAATGAGTTTGCATGGCTAGGTCAAGAGTCCACCCAGAAAGGTCAGAGTTCCAACCTTGTGTCTGAAGACACAATATCCATATATCAGTTATATTTCTTAGATGTGAATATGCTTGGAATGCTACATATCTCCCTTTTTGTTTTAAAAAAAACTAAAATGAAGGGCGAGTGATATAAAAATACAAGAAAAATTGTGACTCAAATTAAAAATATAAAAATCATGTAGCATCATCAAATGATACTTGAAGTGATTCAAAATAGACATCCAAAACATATTGCAAAAAGTTTGGATGTAAAAAGGAAATGTGATTGTCAACAACAATGAAGATTTTATCTCTACTTAATAATTTGATAATGATGAAAATGAATGATAAAAGTCTCATAATAAATTAAAAATAATGATAAAAAGTAATAAGAAAATTATCTTACTTCAAAATTTATGAAAAGAAAAACAACATAGGATAATCAAAATATTCAGAGAAAATAAAGTAAAAGAACATCAAATCCAAATTGCTGAATTGAAATGAAAATGGTATAAAGATATTCTTAAAAATACTTTCTCTCTTTCCCCCCCTTTTTTTTGAATAGCATAACAAATAGATTAGCATGTTATACATTTTTCAAACATTAGTGCAAACATCAATTCAAGTGTCAATATTCCCATAAACATTACATATTGATTTGTTGTTTAAACAACAAGAGTGAAGCTAATGAAGCGATATGGCAACTTTTGGCTGCACATTTCTCATATAAGCCTTATTGGTATGTACAAAAATAAAATTTCAGATTCATATATCAGGATTAGAGCATTAGTTGTACTTACAATGTACTTCTAGTTTTTCAAAGAAAATATATGGGAAAAATAACCTGAGAAAATGACCATGAAATGAATGCAAAATTTTAAAGTAATGGCTCACCTTTCATGTGGTATCGTTGTAGCTGAGCCAATGTCATGTCAGAATTTACATTCAAACATGATTTCTATTTCCCTAATCAATGTTGACCAAGATTGACATTGTAAAACTTTTACACAACTATAAATGTAAAAATTAGTGTAAATTCTTAACAAGTACCAATATTCCCATTAACTTTACATTCTGATTTGTTGCATTAATATGCCTTATATGAAGTTTCTGAATCTCATTCAGGCTTTTTAAACAATATCTGCTCATTTCTATCCTTGCTGACCTCATGCCCTGTTTAAAAAAATAATAGTTCCTACATATTTAAAATTTGAATGTATTAGAAATTTCTCTAAATCATATGCCAATTCATGCTTGTCATTTAAACACTTGCACTTAGTATTAACTTTCCTTTTGACCAATTCCAGTACTTGTGATTAAACCTTATAACCTAATTCAGGCTATGGGCATTGAAACCCTGACTTCTATAGAAAGATAAGACCTTCATCCCTGAAGGCTTCTTTTCTTATGCAGCCTTCCCCCATCCCCACAGAACTCTGCAAGCCAAAACAGCATTAAGGAGGCTACAGATAGCCCCCTGCAAACAAGAAGCAGGATTTCTAGCTTGAGCTATAGCATGCAAAACTATTGGAAGCTCTCACCATTATAGAGCTGATTAAAACCCTTTATAAGCAAAACTTTTACACCGGATGATTGGAAATTAAGAAAAGTATTACCTGATGTTAAGAGCAAATGGGTTCTTATTAAAATGCTACATTAAACAAGGAGGATTGACTTATCTCTCAGTCTTTTGCCCTTCCCTTCACTTATGATACTAACAATATACATAACTCACTTCCCTTAATTGACTTATCTATCCTTGCTATCTTTCCCCTGTCTGTTGCTGCAGAAACAGATAGAAATATTCAATTTCAACCTCTGCCCCACCCATGCTTAATGTAGTATTATGATCATTTTAAATTCATAGAAATAATCAGGTAGAAATGCTTCTCCAACAAAAATCAGTAATGATTCGAATAGTGCAAGCTCAGATTTAATTCAGGCTATGGGCATTAAAATCCTGACTAATATAGAAATTCAAAGCAGAATAATTCATACTGTGAATCAAGTTCCTTTGACTAAAGAATATGGGGCTAGATAACACTGAGACCTACAGGTCCTAAGGCAAAATCATTCTTATCAATTAAATATAAGTTTATCACAAGGAATTTCTCTACTTGAACATTGCTTATTTCAAAAGTTGTGCAAGGCAGAAGCCAAAAATCGTAACAGATACTCATGTACCATATCTCTGTGTTATATACAGAAATTATCTAGCACAGGTAAATTGTGAAAGCTTAATAAGTAATGGTTAAACGCAGAACAAAACTTTAGCTTAAAGAGTGTTTTGAGGAGAGAATTCCTCAGAAAAGGACTATAAGATCTTATCAAAGCTTGAAAACCATGTCTCCAAAACCTAAAGGAAGACGAGCTTTAAAAAAAGGAGAGCACATGTTTGCCCTAACTGGGCAGCAAACAGACATTTTTGCTCTCAAGAAAACAACCAGAGGGGGGCAGCTGGGTTGCTCAGTGGATTGAGAACCAGGCCTAGAGACGGGAGGTCCTAGGTTCAAATCTGGCCTCAGTCACTTCCTAGCTGTGTGACCCTGGGCAAGTCACTTGACCCCCATTGCCTAGCCCTTACCACTCTTCTGCCTTGGAGCCAATACACAGTATTGACTCCAAGACAGAAGGTAAGGGTTAAAAAAAAAAAAAAAAAAAAAAAAAAAAAAAAAAAAAACAACCAGAGGAAAAGGCTTTTTTTTTTAATCAGCAAAACTCTCCACCAGTTTAGCATATCGAAAAGAAACAAGCTTTTTAAAACACAGCCAGAGAATGCAGGAGGACTATTGTTTAAACGTAAAGGTATAAACTTGATATGTCTTTCAAACAGATCTTTGCTAAGACATGGTATTACCATGAAGCAAAGTTCCAAAATTAAATTGTCTTAATTTGGATTAGACATGGCAAATTTATATAGCAATGTCTGATTATATTTCTTGATAGGAAAAGTTTTACAGTTAAAAATCTTTATCTGACTTTTGTTACATGCTACAAGAGATATTTTATCTGTAATAATATTTTAAAATGAATTATAGTACAAGTGTAGGTTAAATACCAAGGTATAAACACTATTTTCCCAAGGCTTTTAGAGGTAAATCCACATGGATTCTTGCAACCATGTGACTCACTGCCACAACTATTTGGATCTGGAAAGGAAACTTCATCCAGCAGTTTGATCAATTGATCCTGCCATATAGAGGGCAATATTCCTACACCTCAGGTTACAAGTTTTTATGACAAGTATTGAATATTATCAAAAGCAAAATTAATAATCAGTGCAATTTTTTAATTGACTAGCATCAATTGGCATATGCTTTAGAGAAATTTCTAATATATTCAAATTTTAAATATGTAGGTATCATTAAATTTTCAAACAGGATATAAGGTCAGCAAGGATAAAAATTAGCAGCCGTTATTTAAAAACCTGAATGAAGTTCAAAATTGTATGTAAGGCACATTATTGCAACTTTATCCAAAAGGCAAATTATTTAGAATCATTCAATCTGAAAAGAATATAAAATCAATTCTCAATATGAGACACATTCTCAACATTGCAAGGCATCAAAGTAAAAACAGCGCTGGAAGGCTTCAAATTGTTAATCAGCAGTAAATTATGAAGGTTATTAATTAATTTGTTAACCAGTAACAGTGACTTATGTGTGGTTTAGAATTGGCAACACTACCACTTGTTCAAATTGCATATATCGATCCTGAGCATTATTGCAGTCTAAAACCAATTACTAGTATCCAAGCTCAAATATTACTTGCACAATGTGGTCGATTTTGGCAACAGAATTTTGTAAAACGCATAGGCGAAATTGATAATTCCATTCATATTATCAAAATCTTTTCAGTCATGAATTTAAATTTGATAGTTTAAAAATAATAACGTCACTGCAATTGCTGTGCTTCCATTTACTGCATGTATTTAGGGTACAGCAGATATTGATGCATGCACAGTATAAGTTTATACAAAAGCAAAAGTTACATGCAGATAGGCTACTGCTTAAGATCACAGTACAAGCTGGTCAAATCAAATGTGATTTATGGTATAATGCTTTTATGATTATTGGTTTAAAACGTGAATATTAAACATCTATGTATGCCATATTGCAAAGCCAAGGTGAAATCATTATCAAAGGCAAAAGGCCTTGAGGACACTGCTTTTTAGCAGACACAGATCACTTGCACTCTCTGACACATCAGAGTGCCAAGTCCATTATTCCTCAATATTTTATGGACACAAGGGAAATTGCCTATTATTATATGTTATTTTTCTTTTCTCATATTTTGAAGTATATTTCAAGTACTTTTAACACTCTAATCCTGAGCAATGAAGGTGCAAATTTTTCTCTTTATATGTACCCAACAGAATGAGATTATAAGAACATGACAGCATTTGTTAAGTTGCAGGTGACTACCCTGGGAAACCATCACTGATTGCATAAAAAGAGAATGCAGAGGACACCTCAATGGTCCAGACAGCCAAAGCCACACACCCAGACATATATTCCATAAGAGATGGATATATGTGGGCTGCTGAGGTTGGAGGTACTGCGACACGGTGTTTGACACCCTCATTCACAGGTGGCTCGGGTATCAAAGTCCAACCATATTGCCATGCAGGCATCTAGGCGGGTATATCCCTAAAATGCATAATCAGTACAAGGGAGAATAAGGAAATTCCCCTTCATATCCAGACACAGTGATCTTTTCTTTGGCTATGAAAGCTCTGGCAACTTCTTATACTCCTAACTGTGTGTGGGCGATAAGCTAATGCACCTGTCCTATGTTCTATGGGGCTACTTCCTCAATAATTCATGAAAATGAGAGTGAAAACTATTTTCTTATTACTCTTTGTCATTATTTTTAATCTTTTATGAAACCTTTATCTTTGATTTTGATTACTAAGTATTAAGATCACATTTTATTTTTATATTTTAATTTTAGTCACAAATTTTGTTACATTTTTATGTCACTCAACCTTCACTTCTTTTTATTTTTAAAACAAAAAAGGGGGATATGTAGCATTCCAAGCATATTCACATCTATGAAATATAAATGATTGTACGATTACTGTATCTTCAGGCACAAGGTTATACCAATGATATTCCTGGGTAGTCCCTTGAACTGGCCATGAGGCCTGTTGCCTAGGACAAACTCATTAACATTATCAGAGTATTCCCTTGGGAAAGTGGGGGTTGATTAACATGATCAGAGCATTCCTTTGAGAAAGGGCAGGTTGAAATCCACACGCCCAAAGCTGTTACCTCTACCTTACCGACCAATCTTATTTGTCAGTGCTTGGTGATGTGATTGCTAGGTCCTTGGAAGTAAGGCCCAGACCAGATAGGAATAAAAACAGAGGCAACTTTGTGACAGGTCTCTTGGAACTTCCTCTCCCCTTTCTTGGACCTCTGCTCTGCTCCTAATCCTCTCTCTCTCTTTCTCTCTCTATCTTAATCTCTTCCTCCCCCGAGGCTCTAGCCCCTCTCGGCTATGTATTCTCTGCCCACTCTCCTTCTCTACCTCGTATTCCAGTGATCCTCATATTCTCCTTCCAAGAAGAATATCATAGGGCTTTTCTTGCCCTATTTAAACGCTGACGTGTCCGTGTCTGTCATTCTTCACCCTGGTTCCCCGATTTCCTACCTCTCCTCGGGTCCCTACCACAAAGGACAACCTACTCTTTGTAGACCCTGTTTATCAGGACTCTACAAATGCTGCCCTCCACATGGCAGGATCAACTTATCAATGTGCTGGAGTAACTTTCCTTCTAATACCCAAATAGCCAAAAAGGGTTAGAAGCAAGTCACGTGGCTGGAGCAGTCCATTTGGCTTCACCTCTAGAAGCCTTGAAAAATACTGTTTACACCTTGGTACTTAACCTACAGTTACACTAGAATTGATATTAAAATTGTATTTCAGATAAGATATCTCTTGTCCAGATATTCTGTAGTATATGACAAAAGTCAGATAAAGATTTTGAACTTTCCCTATCAAGAAATATAATCAGACATTCCTATATAATTTTGCCATGTCCAATCTAAATTAGAACAATTTAATTTTTTTTTTATTAAATGTGACCTACCTACAGTATCTCCATATTTTAGCAACGATCTTTTGAAAGCCAGATTTTCACCCTTTTGTTTTACACATTAGCTTGCCTGGATTCTCTGGCAGTCCTTCAAAGAGTTTCTTGCAGCTGGTATTTTGATATGCTAACATAGTGATACACTTTACTGAGAAGAGTGAAGCCTGTTGCCCTGGCTATCTGCAGGATAGCAAAATATCTGTTCAAACTAGCCTTTTCTGAATTTTAAAGTAACTCAGGATTATTTCATCGACTTACCAATTTTGCTTAAGCCTGTGGTCTTAGTAGAAAAAGTTTTTAGAAATGATCTTTGCTGTAAATTGACCTGATCCTTTGAAGTGTCCAGCTTTGCTGGAAGCAAAGCAAAGAGGTGTTCTTTCTTTCAAATGGAATTGCATTCAAATTCCTGAGTACGAAAGTTCAAGGCTTGTTCTGTCTTATTAAATCCTTCAAAATTTACCTGTGCCAGATAACTTCTGAGAGATAATGGGCACATGTATTCCCTCATGATTTTTATTTTGTTCCTGGCATCACTTTTGAAAGAAGCAATCTTTAAGTAAAGAAATCCCTGGCAATGAACTTAGAATCAATTGATACTAATGATCTGGCCCTGGAACTTGCTGGCCTTATCTAGCCCAGTATTCTTTAGTTAAAAGCACTTGATTAACATACTGAATCAGCCTGCTTAGAATTTCTTTAGAAGCCAGGATATCAATACCCATAGTCTGAACTAAATTTATGTTTGCACTTTTCGAATCTCTAGTTTTTCCTGGAGAAGTATTTCTACCTGATTTTTTTGCCTTTTTTATAAATTTTAAATGATTGTAATACTGCATTAAGTATTTGTGGAGGCAGAGGTTGAAATGAATGATTCTGTCTATTTCTGCAGCAAGCAGACAGAGGAATAATAGCATGAATAGATAAGAGTCAGTTAAAGGAAGGGGGTTAAGTATTTTGTTTGTAGCATTAGTGGAAGGAAGGGCAAAAGTCTGAGGGATAAGTCAATGCTTAATGCAGCATATTAATTAGAGTCCATTGGCTCTCAAGTGTAGGTATTGAGATTCTTAATCAGCCATATAGTGCTGAGAGCCTCCAAGCATTTTGAATAGTACAGGGGAAGCTAGAAATCCTGCTTCCTTCTTTGTAGGGGTTATCTGCATCCTCACTAACACTCTTTTGACTGGTAGAGTTCTGTGGGGAAAGGAGCAGGATGCATTTGAAAAGAAGCATTAAAAGATGAAGGTGGCTGAAGAGAGCTAAAAGCCTCGAGGAAGTAACATCTTCTTGAATTTGTAAAGCTTTTTCTACCATATCATTGGAATGCTGGAATGGCTTTGTATATAATGCCATTTGCCTAATTTCCCACGTACTGTTATTGACTTGTGGTATTTTCTGCTTCTCTTTCTTATACTGCCTCAATTTATCTCCATCTAGATCCAATTGTGGCACATTCAGAACTGCCCTTGCTGGAAATTCAGGATATGCTTTCCATACTAGCTTGAGTAATGCTTCAAAGATCTTAATACCTTTCTTTTCAATGAAAGACATTAACAGTCTAATAGAATAGGTATGATATGAGGCAGTTTGACCCATCTTTCTAAAACAAAAGTCGTGTTTACCACAGAGGCCACCTGCAGGTTCTGTCTTTTTTTGGCTCCAGGCTCCAATAATGCTTCTCAAGCTGTGCACACTTGAACTGATAAAGCCTGTAAGGGAGGTTTGTTCCTAAGCCGGGGGTGCCCATTATAACAGGCGTCCAGGGGCTGTCATAAAAAAGGATATTTATTTGTGGGTTTGGGCTCGATCAGGAGCAAGGACTCTGAGAAAATGGGTGAAGAATAAGGGACACAGAGAAGTCAATATTTTTTGGAAGGGAAGGCGTGAATCCCTGAGGAAATTTTCTTTTGAAAGAGAATTAAAGGAAAATGTGAGAAGCAACGTGCAGACACGTGGTAGTAATAATTCTGAGATAGAAAGGACTGAGCATGCTCTCTCTTAGAAAGCCTTGACATTTTAATTATTCCTCTTGACCATATATAGGTTTAGACTGCTACAGTGGACTAGAGAGGATTTCCTGGGGTGGGGGGGGGGAGTGAACAGGAACTCCTGGGGCTGGGGTCCTGAAACCCAGGTGCCAAAAGGGAAGACACATCAATCTTAGCCTTTGGTACCCAGATGTTTAACCTATAGTCATGGTGACCGAGTTTAGGTCAGTGAATCGTGAGATGATATATCTTTGTGAAACCTGGGATAGCAGTCTACCTGCGGCTGCTATATAACGTATTTCCTTAGTGGGTTTGGGCTTGAGAAGGAGAAAGGAGTCGGAGAAAATGGGTGATAAATCAAGAGACACAGAGAAGTGAATTGAAATGGGGAGTGACGATGGCCCCTGATACTATTTTCCTTAGAAAAATCATGAAAGGAAAATCTGAGACATAAGAGACCTTGTGGAAGTAAGAATTCCGAGATAGAAAACACATGGCCAAGAGTGGTGATAGGACAGATAAAGAGAGAAAGCAGGGAGAACTCCAAGGTTGCAGGAAACAAGAGGAAGAGCAGCATGCCTCACCCCAGCCTTTATTGTGGATTGAGAGGTGATCAATGAATACGTGTCATAGCATGTAGTTCTTA
The DNA here is from genome assembly GCF_027887165.1 of Monodelphis domestica. Classification (NCBI taxonomy): domain Eukaryota; kingdom Metazoa; phylum Chordata; class Mammalia; order Didelphimorphia; family Didelphidae; genus Monodelphis; species Monodelphis domestica. Next base: position 260,852,252 of record NC_077234.1, read on the forward strand.
AGTTTGGTTGCATAGACAATGACAAGTTTAGAGTAGGTGGGGATTCCCCTGACATGTGCTTTTCAGAGGAATGAGGTTTGTCAAGGTGAGGGCTAAGCCTTTGTGGCTCAGGCTCAGGAATTCTCTTGCCCTTAGAACTGCTGATATATTGATCATGAAAGGACAGCCTTTAAATTTTAATTATTCCCCTTGACCATACATAGGTGTGGACTGCTACAGGGGAGTAGAGAGAGGAATTCCTGGGGTGGGGACGAGTGAACAGGAACCCCTGGGGCTGAGGTCCTGAAACCCAGGTGCCAAAAGGGAAGACACATCACTCTTAGCCTTTGGAACCCAGATGTTTAAGCTATGGTCATGGTGACCAAGGTTAGATCAGTGAATCGTGAGATGATCTATCTTTTTGAAACCTGGGATAACATATCCTCGTGAAACCACATGACTAAGGACATGTCAACCTTAGTTCTTGGGACTAGGGGCCTATTCGGGATTAGTATGGAGGGCAAGTTCCCATGATATTAATCTGTTTCTTCAAAGGTTAAGAAGAGGACCTTGTTTGGATGAGAGGGCATTTCTATGATCTAGGAGGTACACGAAGCTTCCTTTCCTTCCTTCTTTCTTTTCCTCAAATTTTTTGGTCCCCCTCCATCCCTTCCTTCCTTTCTCCATCTCTCCCTCCCATATGTCCTCCTTCCCTTCCTCTCCCCATCCTTTCTTTTCATTCCAGCTCAGTGGAGGACATTTGAGTAAGATGGGGCCTGGAAAGTCGGTTTGTCTAACCTCCCTCATTCCTCTCTGTCCAATAGAGGGCCCTCACAGGCTTGCAGGCAGATTCAAGCAATGGGAGATTTTTCAGGGCCAGACTTGGACCGCCAGGAATGATACCCCTGCTCCATTTCCTTGCATGCTCAGGAGGTTCCCACCTCCTCCCCATGTCCTGGCTAGGTCTTGGAAGTAAGAGAGCTAGGCCAAGAATGCAGGGGAGGTTGCGGGTTGGCTTGCTGCGGGGAGAAATGCCTGCCTTGAGGCAGAGCTGGATGAAGCATGCAGGGTAAGCGGGCCACTCTAGGCGATGCCATGGAGTGGTCAGGAGAAAGGGCAGCAGCAGTAGCATTAAGGCACAAATCTGTTCTGCCATCGAAGCCTTGTTCCTGTCAGCCTAAATGGGGAGGAAGAAGATGGTCTCTGGGTGAGAGGGCATGCATCTTGTAGAGCTAGTAGGTGAAGCTCCTGCACCTTTCTTTTCATTTCTACCACAGTTTTTCTCTCTGCCCTTGCCTTCCTTCCTGCTTTCTTCCCTCCCTGGTGAAATGAAGGTCCCGTCATGAAGGTGCTTCTGGAAGGTAAGTCTAATGAATCCATTTCCGCTCACCTTCCTTGTGGTGTTGGATGCCAGAAGACTGGGTAGGGTGCTGCCCCCTTCCCCAGGGGGTCCATGCCAGGGTGGGAGGGAGTTGTGTGTCAAGAGTAGCAGCAGCAGCTGAATAGCTCCGCTGGTGACCTACCACAGTCTCCCCTTTGGGGACTACTTTGGCGATTTCGGGCCATGTGATTTGCGGGTTTTTCTTTGTTTTTGGCGAAGCTTCTTTACACAGGTCTCCCCCTTCGGAAGGCGAAGGGGAACACTGGGACTCCTTTGGGCATTGTAGGTCAGTACCAAAGACGGTTGTTGTTTTTTTTTTTGTTTTGTTTTGTTTTACCTCCCCGGAACCTGGGCTTTTTGTAAGGGATAGATGTGAGGCAATGCAGTCCCAGGTCGGAGGTATGTGTGTGTGTGTGTGTGGGGGGGGCTGAGCCTTTTCCCCTGGCTGCTGGTGGTGTATCCCTTAATGTGCATTTGGAGCCCAAACCCCAATTGCAGAGTGTGGCAAACTCAAGGGGTCCAGCTGAAGGGCGGGGGTAGAGGACTGAGGTGTGTGGAAGAGCTACGCAGGCGCAGAGTAAAAGGCAGGCCAGGAGGCTTGGAGGGCAGGCACACAGGGGCAGGCAGGCGGCATGTGGCGGAGGGGGAGGCCTCACCCCAGCCTTTATTGTGGATTGAGAGGTGATCAATGAATACGTGACATAGTACATAGTTCTTAACTTTGGTTGCATAGACAATGACAAGATCAGAGGAGGCGGGGATTCTCCTGACATGAGCTTTTCAGAGGAATGAGGTTTGACAAGGTGAGGGCTAAGCCTTTGTGGCTCAGGCCCAGGAATTCTCTTGCCCTTAGAACTGCCGATACATCGATCGTGAATGGATCTGATCAAGTATTTCATACATCAACCATAACCCCATGCCTGGTAGGTTATATATCCACCCCCTTTTTTTTTTTTTTACAAAAATTAAATAAGAGGGTATCCTGTTACAATGAAATTGTAAACTTAATCAACAAACAGGAATACTAGTGAGCTATCAGATAAAGAATCAAAAATGAATTCACAATCCAATTTCAAAATGAAGTATAACTTAGCAATACTGCTGTAAAAATGATAAGAATGATCTTCATTTCCATTTAGCAATGTCAAGCGTAACAATTTTCATCATCCAAGATCACAAGTTATAATATAAAATAATAAGAAAATGATGTTCACTCCTTAGTGATCCTGAATTAAGGTGATAAAGTAATCATAGGACAGGTGCATGGACATATCATATTGCCCATGTATAGCCAGGATTATAAGAAGTTGTCACATCTTCAATAGTTAAAGAAAAAGACTTCCTCTCGAGATGAGAGGGAATCCTTGTCTTTCCCTTGTTCTGATTATGCGTAGTCTTTGGGATATATAATCCAAGATGCCTGCCACATAGACATATGGTTGCAGGGTTGGTACCATGGCCTGTGAATGAGGGTGTCTGTAACCTGGTCGTGGTGGTTACAAAAAGGGATTTTTCCTTTGTGGGCTGGGACTCGAGAAGAAGGAGCAAGGAGTCTGAGAATATGGGTGAAGAATGACAGACAGAGACAAGTCAAAGTAATAGATAGGGCAGGCGTGATCCCCTCTGTTTTTTCATTGGTCAAAGAATTAAAATTAAAAAATTTAAATTTTTTTTTAATTTAAATTTTAAATTTAAATGTAAAATTAAAAAGAAAATATGAGAAGCTTGCAGACAGGTGGAAGTAAGACAGGTGGCCCAGAGAGGCCTTAGTAAAGAGACAGTAGTGAAGCTTTAAGATTGCTGGAACAAGAGAGGGAATCACGCCTTTACCCCAGGCTTTCTTGGGGATAGCCAGGATCAATGACCAGATAAGAAAGCATAGATAATTCAGATTGGATGGGAAGGTAATGATGACACCTTTTGGGTGTGTTGACCTCAACCCGCCCTTTTACCAAGGAATTGGAGTCCTCACCAAATGTCAATGCACCAAATGTTAATGAGTTTGCATGGCTAGGTCAAGAGTCCACCCACAAATGTCAGAGTTCCAACCTTGTGTCTGAAGACACAATATCCATATATCAGTTATATTTCTTAGATGTGAATATGCTTGGAATGCTACATATCCCCCCTTTTTGTGTTAAAAAAATAAGATGAAGGGCGAGTGATATAAAAATACGAGAAAAATTTGACTCAAATTAAAAATATAAAAATCATGTAGCATCATCAAATGATACTTCAAGTGATTCAAAATAGACAACCAAAACTTATTGCAAAAAGTTTGGATGTAAAAAGTAAGTGTGATTGTCAAGAACAATGAAGATTTAACTCTCAACTTATTGATAATTTGATAATGATGAAAATGATCTTCTTACATAACATACCAAATCATCTGAGCAAATGATCTTGGGAATATGATTCCAAAATTAAAAGAAAATTTTAGACTCTCTTTTCACTGTTTATGTGGCATGTTTGAAGCCGAGCCAATATGTAATATCAGAATTTACATTCCCAATGATTTCTCATTCCTGATCTAAATTGACTAAAACTCTCCTTGTACAGGAGCATAATTTTTCCACCATTAAAAGCTTTGTAAAAACATGAATACAACAATTATTGTGAAATTTTTAACAAATACCAACATTCCCAAACACATTACATTCTGATCTGCAGTCTAAATACCCAGGATGATGATAATGAAGTGACATTTCAAGTTTTGGCTGCATATTTCATATATCATCCTCATTTAAATTTCTGCTTTTATCAATAAACCCATCAATATGATATATCACATTACCAATATTTGGAAAATTCATTCCACCAAACCAATGTTTGGGTAAATAGAAGCTTAAGTTGTTTTTCATGGAGAAAGAATTTCTACAGTTTCTGGAACTTGTCGAATTTGGTGTAGCTTGTTCTTTCCTGGTTGTTAATGTATAATATTCCATGTGCTTTTTCTACAAGCTTATCCGTGCCTATTGTGTCATATTTTCAATACCTACTCCAAAAAAGGAAAACTTAGATCATACTTTGCCCTTGCTCCATGTATGTGTGTGATAACTCGTTCCACCTAGGAGAGTCAATAACTGCGCGTCCACAGAAATTGTCCAACCTAGCGCACTCAGATGACCACTGAGGCTTTACTTTCAAATACCAGAACGTCTTCCAGTATTTGGATGGGAAGCCAATAGACCCCGAATCCAGTGGCCTGCCTGAATTCCGGGACTATTGGTAGAGAGCAAGAAACCGTTCCCATAAAGATATTACCCCAAAAGACAGGATTTCAGGACTAATGGTTAACAATGGTATTAACACTCAAGTACACCCACGGTGGTTGGCATGTCACGTCCACCTAGTTATTGGCAGGAACATCATCTTTGCATGGTTGTCAATGATCTTTTTCAATACCTTAGGTTCCTGATGAAAGGTTTCAGAGTGCATTTTGGCTGATCTCTCATCCCTTTTTTCCAGAGTCACATCAGGATCATCTGTCCATTAAACCTGCCTGTGTAGCATTTTCTGCGTGGCACCTCACTTTTTGTTGTCCGAGGTCTCAGATCTATGCTATGAGTGAAAGTTTTCGATCTCCTCCTCTTTGGAGAGTCATACCAATGTCTATACCCTCGGGGATAGCAGCATTTCTTACAATACTAGTAGTAGTTTTACAATGTATCCTTTTGACAGTATCATAGACATACAAAATGAAAGGTATACATTCACGTCTAAACAAGTGTAGCTATTTTGTTTTGATTCCATAAGAAAGACCTCGGAGTGTGGGATTTATCTGATGTCTTAGACAGACACAAGTGTGGTTTAGTCCTTCTGAGTTAGCATCCTTGCTCTTGGTTTGGGTACCCTATATCAATGGATGTCAGCCGGACAAGTGTCCCACAGTAGCCTAATAGCTAATGTCACTGATAGTGTCATGTCAGTCTTCTGGAGTGATCTTAGTCAGCGGTGAAGTGTCCTTCCAGCGTGCCTGGATAGTGGCTGGCGTGTAGTTAGCTGATGTCAACAGCGTTGGTCTGCTTCTCTTCCTGGTCTTGTGTTGGCTGGCATGATGTGCTTTGTGGGTGACCAGATGTTTCCACTCTCTGTCAACATACAGACAAGACCTCGACCCAACGTGATCATCCCCTTGGGTCCCTCACAGTCTTAATTTCTTGGTAATATTCAACCCAATTCAGATCTATCCTACAATGTAATCTTTAGCAGGACATTCAAACTGTTATTGCAAAGTTTTAACTGATGTTCGTTTTAGAGTGTGGAAGAGATCGATGGTTAGTGATACCGTTTCCACCCTTCTTTCTTATGAAAGTTGAAATGCCACAGCTGAACAAAATTGACTTTTCGATAAATCTGATACGAAGAAAAACATGCTGTTGTTTGCCAATATAATGTACCCTTGAAGACAATGATCACATATACATTTTGGACAAATCGTACTGCAATTGGACAGTATTTATGGTACAGTCATAACCTTCCCAATTGTACCATTTGATATTTGATCATATTTGGGTAACGGGGAACAATTCCACAAAAGTAATTTTCAGTTCCTTGTTATGCCAATACCATTTGGAATTTTCAGGTATGTGATAACGTTTGATCTTATAACCAATACCCATCAATCTGTAGTCCAGAATATCTGTCAGGGACTTCACGATATTCTTCTGGAGGCAAATTGTGTTTCATACAATGACATGTGCGTGGATAGTGTGTTAGACCTGCCTATAGGGCAGTGATGATCTTTCCAGCTCATTGGCTGTTTTTTCCATGTGTCCTGTGCCAGACACCTCTGCAGTCTGTCCTTTTTCTGGTGAGATTTTCTTGCCATCGGATAGCTTGCATATAAGCCATGAGCTATCCAATTCAGCCCATTTATTGCTATGAAAAGCACTGCTCTCCCAAGATGTTTGGAATAGACAACCGTGCACAATTATTCCTAAGTTCTGTAATGGCTTTGCTCACTTCTTCATTTGAGCTTAATGCCATAAACCAGGAGAGTAAGCATGTCCCATCCCCTTTCACCCTGGGACTCCTTTGGGCATTGTAGGTCAATACCAAATAGGTTTTTGTTTTTTGTTTTCCCTCCACCGAACCCGGGCTTTTTGTAAGGGATAGATGTGAGGCAAGGCCAGTCCCAGGTCGGAGGTGTGGGGGTAGGGACTGAGCCCTTTCCCCTGGTTGCTGGTGGTGTATCCCTTAATGTGTGTTTGGAGCCCGAACCCCAATTGCAGAGTGTGGCAAAAGCAAGGGCTCCAGCTGAAGGGAGGGGTGGAGGAAGGAGGTGTGTGGAAGAGCTGCGCAGGCCCAGAGTAAAAGGCAGGCCAGGAGGCTTGGAGCGCAGGCGCTCAGGGGCAGGCAGGTGGCACGCAGGCGCAGTAGGGGCAGGCAGGCGGCACGTGGCGGAGGGGGAGGGGAGCGGAAAGTTCCCGCCTTTTCTGTCAGAGCCTCCCTGTGTCGCTGTGCCTAGCATTAAGGTCCGCCAAGGCAAAAGACTGGAAGTTGCGTGTGGACTGTGTGAGGTAGGGGAGCAGCACTTGGGCCGAAGTTGGTCACATGAGGCACCTCTGCCGAGGGGAGGAGGCTTTGGTGGTGGCTGCGCCGGGGAGCCCGCCTCCTGCCTCTTCCTCTGGGTTCTTCAGTAGTCCCGCCTGCTGCCTGTACTGGTCAGCTCCATAGGCAGGCCTACCCCTGAAAGCTGCCCCTCCCTCTCAATTGCCCGCCTCCCACACTGCCCCTCCTCTCCCTGGGGGACACCCACCAGAAAGTCCCCTCCTTCAGTAGCCCCACTCCCAGGTCCCCAACTTCCTCAGGTGCTCAGCTCCCCCTCCCCCACCCCCTTCGCCTCTTGGTCTCCCTCTTGAGGCCACATATTGGTATTGCATCCGAGGAGGGTTTTTTTTTTTTTTAATGGTTTTGAAATAAGCTTTTAGAGCTCTGTGCAAGTTGGATCCCAAGCCTCGTACACATCCTGACGTCTCAGGCATAAATATGAGTGGACCTTGGCCGTGAGTGGCCCACTTTGCCTTAGAGCAGTCACACACCTGCCTTCCACCCTGTGCTCTCAGTATTCTCCTTCCATAGCGGATGCAGAAATGATTAAGGAAGTTCTTTCTGCTCTCCCGCTGCCTGAAGCCCTGGCTCTAGTTCACTGCTGTGCCCATAGAGGTGGCACTGACCCTGTCTCCAGGGGACATGACTGAGCAGATGCTGCTGCCAAGCTAGCAGCCATAGGAGGGCCTGAACTACTTTGAACATGAACAACCACTGATGACTTAAATTGATCACTTTCCTATAATGAAAAGGAAGTGGAGAAATGGAAAGGAAAATTCAAAGCAAAACCAATTCATGGAGTGTGGGTTTCATCTGAAGGAAAACCCCTGCTCCCTAGAAGTTTCCATCACCAAATTTACCAATCTGTTCATCCTAATGGCCACTTTGGTACCCCGGGCATGGTGGACTCTGTTAAGAGAGTCTGGCTGGCCCCTGGTATAACTACCAGAGCCCCAAAAGTGTGTTCAGCCTGCTCTTCCTGCCAGTCAGATCACCAACATGCCTTTGGTGGAAAAGCCTTTGGTGGGCGTCCTCTGGCTTACACACCTTGTGAGCGTTCTTTGTAAGGGAAGTGTCTCCTTTGGAGTGGTGTCCACCGAGGATCTGTAGGGATAGAGGAGGCAAAGGCAAGTCCTGTGTGACCCTGGAGGCATGACCCTCCCCTGCAAGCATGCCCATTCCTCCAGCCATGCATCCCTCCTCACCTCAAAAGGGGGGAAGTGTCGTTCCTGGCAACATAGGGTGGACCTTGTCCTTGCAGGGATGAGACAGCTGTCCCTTTTACCGGCACGTTCACTATTCTCCTTGGTCCTCACCATGTCCTGGCTAGGTCTGTGAAAGGAGTGAAGCAGGTAGAGAATACACTAGACGCTGCTGGCTGGCTGACTGGCTGGCTGGCTGACTGTGTGCTGGCATCAGTGCCTGCCTAGATAGAGAGATGGCTGGAACCTATAGGGTAGCCTGGTCACTCTTGGGCTCCACTTGTACCTTGTGTTCTTGGCTCTCCCTCAGAATGTGATGCCACAGAGCGGTCAGCTGTAGCACAAAGAGCATCAGCAGCAGCAGCAGTGTTAAGGCAGCTCTTCTGTTCCGTTTCTAGGACTCCTGCCTTTTGGGTTGAAGGTATAATGACCGATTCTGGCTCAGAATCCATGGAGGACACACACACACACACACACACACACACACACACACACACACACACACACACAGGGTAATGCAACACACAAGAGGTACTTTATTGAGCAAAATATAGCTTGGTGCCGAGGACCTAAAGTGCTGGCCCAGAGGCTGCGATTTGCAGGTGTTTTATACACTTTTAGGGTACAGGGAGTAAAAAGGAATTCCTGGGGTGGGGGGGGAGTGAACCGAAACTCCTGGGGCTGGGGTCCTGAAACCCAAGTGCCCAAAGGGAAGACACAGCAATCTTAGTCTTCGGTACCCATATGTTTCACGTATGGTCATGGTGACCGAGGTTAGGTCAGTGAATCGTGAGATGATATATCTTTGTGAAACCTGGGATAAGAGTCCAACCTGCGGCTGCTACATAATGTATGTCCTTAGTGGGTTTGGGCTCGAGAAGGAGAAAGGAGTCGGAGAAAATGGGTGATAAATCAAGAGACACAGAGAAGTGAATTGAAATGGGAGCGGCGATGGCCCCTGATACTATTTTCCTTAGAAAAACCATGAAAGGAAAATCTGAGACATAAGAGACCAAGCGGAGGTAAGAATTCTGAGATAGAAGGACGTGGCCAATAGTGGCGCTAGGACAGATAAAGAGAGACAGCAGGGAAAACTCCTAGGTTGCAGGAAACAAGAGGAAGAGCAGCATGCCTCACCCCAGCCTTTATTGTGGATTGAGAGGTGATCAATGAATACGTGACATAGTACCTAGTTCTTAACTTTGGTTGCATAGACAATGACAAGATCAGAGGAGGCGGGGATTCACCTGACATGAGTTTTTCAGAGGAATGAGGTTTGTAAAGGTGAGGGCTAAGCCTTTGTGGCTCAGGCCCAGGAATTCTCTTGCCTTTAGAACTGCCAATACATTGATCATGAACGGATGTGATCAAGTACTTCATACATCAACCATACTTCCATGCCTGGTAGGTTACATATCCCCCCCCCCCTCTTTATTTTAAATAAAATAAGAGGGCATCCTGTTACAATAAAATTAGAAACTTAGTCAACAAACAGGAATACTAGTGAGCATAGTCATATAACGAATCAAAAATGAATTCCGAATCAAATATCAAAATGAAACATCACTTAGCAATAATGCTGTAAAAATGATAAGAATGATCTTCATTTTCGTTTAGCAAACTCAAGTGTAACAATTTTCATCCAAGATCAGAAGTAATAATGTAAAATAATAAGAAAATGATCTTCACTCCTTAGTGATCCTGAGTTAATGTGATATTAATTATAGGACAGGTGCATGGACATATCATATTGCCCATGTATAGCCAGGACTATAAGAAGTTTTCAGATCTTCAATAATTAAAGAAAAAGACTTCATCTCGATATGCGATGGAATCCTTGTCTTTCCCTTTTTGATTATGCATAGTCTTCAGGATATATAAGCCAAGATGCCTGCCACATAGAAATATGGTTGCAGGGTTGGTACCAAGGTGACCTGTGAATGAGGGTGTCTGTAACCTGGTAGTGGTGGTCACAAAAAGGGATTTTTCCTTGGTGGGTTGGGATTGGAGAAGTAGAATGACAGACAGAGATAAGTCAAAGTAATAGATAGGGCAGGCGTGATCCCCTATGGTATTTTCCTTGGTCAAAGAATTAAAGGAAAATATGATATGCTTGCTGATATGTGGAAGTAAGGATTCCGAGATAGAAAGCATGTGACCAAGAGAGGCCTTAGAAAAGAGACAGTAGTGAAGCTTTAAGATTGCTGGAGCAAGAGAGGGAATCACGCCTTTACCCCAGGCTTTCTTGGGGATAGCCAGGATCAATGATCATGTAACAAAGCATAGATAATTCAGATTGGATGGGAAGGTAATGATGACATGTTATGGGCATGTTGACCTCTACCCACTCTTTTACCAAGGAATTTGAGTATACACCAAATGTTAATGAGTTTGCATGGCTAGGTCAAGAGTCCACCCAGAAAGGTCAGAGTTCCAACCTTGTGTCTGAAGACACAATATCCATATATCAGTTATATTTCTTAGATGTGAATATGCTTGGAATGCTACATATCTCCCTTTTTGTTTTAAAAAAAACTAAAATGAAGGGCGAGTGATATAAAAATACAAGAAAAATTGTGACTCAAATTAAAAATATAAAAATCATGTAGCATCATCAAATGATACTTGAAGTGATTCAAAATAGACATCCAAAACATATTGCAAAAAGTTTGGATGTAAAAAGGAAATGTGATTGTCAACAACAATGAAGATTTTATCTCTACTTAATAATTTGATAATGATGAAAATGAATGATAAAAGTCTCATAATAAATTAAAAATAATGATAAAAAGTAATAAGAAAATTATCTTACTTCAAAATTTATGAAAAGAAAAACAACATAGGATAATCAAAATATTCAGAGAAAATAAAGTAAAAGAACATCAAATCCAAATTGCTGAATTGAAATGAAAATGGTATAAAGATATTCTTAAAAATACTTTCTCTCTTTCCCCCCCTTTTTTTTGAATAGCATAACAAATAGATTAGCATGTTATACATTTTTCAAACATTAGTGCAAACATCAATTCAAGTGTCAATATTCCCATAAACATTACATATTGATTTGTTGTTTAAACAACAAGAGTGAAGCTAATGAAGCGATATGGCAACTTTTGGCTGCACATTTCTCATATAAGCCTTATTGGTATGTACAAAAATAAAATTTCAGATTCATATATCAGGATTAGAGCATTAGTTGTACTTACAATGTACTTCTAGTTTTTCAAAGAAAATATATGGGAAAAATAACCTGAGAAAATGACCATGAAATGAATGCAAAATTTTTAAAGTAATGGCTCACCTTTCATGTGGTATCGTTGTAGCTGAGCCAATGTCATGTCAGAATTTACATTCAAACATGATTTCTATTTCCCTAATCAATGTTGACCAAGATTGACATTGTAAAACTTTTACACAACTATAAATGTAAAAATTAGTGTAAATTCTTAACAAGTACCAATATTCCCATTAACTTTACATTCTGATTTGTTGCATTAATATGCCTTATATGAAGTTTCTGAATGTCATTCAGGCTTTTTAAACAATATCTGCTCATTTCTATCCTTGCTGACCTCATGCCCTGTTTAAAAAAATAATAGTTCCTACATATTTAAAATTTGAATGTATTAGAAATTTCTCTAAATCATATGCCAATTCATGCTTGTCATTTAAACACTTGCACTTAGTATTAACTTTCCTTTTGACCAATTCCAGTACTTGTGATTAAACCTTATAACCTAATTCAGGCTATGGGCACTGAAACCCTGACTTCTATAGAAAGATAAGACCTTCATCCCTGAAGGCTTCTTTTCTTATGCAGCCTTCCCCCATCCCCACAGAACTCTGCAAGCCAAAACAGCATTAAGGAGGCTACAGATAGCCCCCTGCAAACAAGAAGCAGGATTTCTAGCTTGAGCTATAGCATGCAAAACTATTGGAAGCTCTCACCATTATAGAGCTGATTAAAACCCTTTATAAGCAAAACTTTTACACCGGATGATTGGAAATTAAGAAAAGTATTACCTGATGTTAAGAGCAAATGGGTTCTTATTAAAATGCTACATTAAACAAGGAGGATTGACTTATCTCTCAGTCTTTTGCCCTTCCCTTCACTTATGATACTAACAATATACATAACTCACTTCCCTTAATTGACTTATCTATCCTTGCTATCTTTCCCCTGTCTGTTGCTGCAGAAACAGATAGAAATATTCAATTTCAACCTCTGCCCCACCCATGCTTAATGTAGTATTATGATCATTTTAAATTCATAGAAATAATCAGGTAGAAATGCTTCTCCAACAAAAATCAGTAATGATTCGAATAGTGCAAGCTCAGATTTAATTCAGGCTATGGGCATTAAAATCCTGACTAATATAGAAATTCAAAGCAGAATAATTCATACTGTGAATCAAGTTCCTTTGACTAAAGAATATGGGGCTAGATAACACTGAGACCTACAGGTCCTAAGGCAAAATCATTCTTATCAATTAAATATAAGTTTATCGCAAGGAATTTCTCTACTTGAACATTGCTTATTTCAAAAGTTGTGCAAGGCAGAAGCCAAAAATCGTAACAGATACTCATGTACCATATCTCTGTGTTATATACAGAAATTATCTAGCACAGGTAAATTGTGAAAGCTTAATAAGTAATGGTTAAACGCAGAACAAAACTTTAGCTTAAAGAGTGTTTTGAGGAGAGAATTCCTCAGAAAAGGACTATAAGATCTTATCAAAGCTTGAAAACCATGTCTCCAAAACCTAAAGGAAGACGAGCTTTAAAAAAAGGAGAGCACATGTTTGCCCTAACTGGGCAGCAAACAGACATTTTTGCTCTCAAGAAAACAACCAGAGGGGGGCAGCTGGGTTGCTCAGTGGATTGAGAACCAGGCCTAGAGACGGGAGGTCCTAGGTTCAAATCTGGCCTCAGTCACTTCCTAGCTGTGTGACCCTGGGCAAGTCACTTGACCCCCATTGCCTAGCCCTTACCACTCTTCTGCCTTGGAGCCAATACACAGTATTGACTCCAAGACAGAAGGTAAGGGTTAAAAAAAAAAAAAAAAAAAAAAAAAAAAAAAAAAAAAAAAACAACCAGAGGAAAAGGCTTTTTTTTTTAATCAGCAAAACTCTCCACCAGTTTAGCATATCGAAAAGAAACAAGCTTTTTAAAACACAGCCAGAGAATGCAGGAGGACTATTGTTTAAACGTAAAGGTATAAACTTGATATGTCTTTCAAACAGATCTTTGCTAAGACATGGTATTACCATGAAGCAAAGTTCCAAAATTAAATTGTCTTAATTTGGATTAGACATGGCAAATTTATATAGCAATGTCTGATTATATTTCTTGATAGGAAAAGTTTTACAGTTAAAAATCTTTATCTGACTTTTGTTACATGCTACAAGAGATATTTTATCTGTAATAATATTTTAAAATGAATTATAGTACAAGTGTAGGTTAAATACCAAGGTATAAACACTATTTTCCCAAGGCTTTTAGAGGTAAATCCACATGGATTCTTGTAACCATGTGACTCACTGCCACAACTATTTGGATCTGGAAAGGAAACTTCATCCAGCAGTTTGATCAATTGATCCTGCCATATAGAGGGCAATATTCCTACACCTCAGGTTACAAGTTTTTATGACAAGTATTGAATATTATCAAAAGCAAAATTAATAATCAGTGCAATTTTTTAATTGACTAGCATCAATTGGCATATGCTTTAGAGAAATTTCTAATATATTCAAATTTTAAATATGTAGGTATCATTAAATTTTCAAACAGGATATAAGGTCAGCAAGGATAAAAATTAGCAGCCGTTATTTAAAAACCTGAATGAAGTTCAAAATTGTATGTAAGGCACATTATTGCAACTTTATCCAAAAGGCAAATTATTTAGAATCATTCAATCTGAAAAGAATATAAAATCAATTCTCAATATGAGACACATTCTCAACATTGCAAGGCATCAAAGTAAAAACAGCGCTGGAAGGCTTCAAATTGTTAATCAGCAGTAAATTATGAAGGTTATTAATTAATTTGTTAACCAGTAACAGTGACTTATGTGTGGTTTAGAATTGGCAACACTACCACTTGTTCAAATTGCATATATCGATCCTGAGCATTATTGCAGTCTAAAACCGATTACTAGTATCCAAGCTCAAATATTACTTGCACAATGTGGTCGATTTTGGCAACAGAATTTTGTAAAACGCATAGGCGAAATTGATAATTCCATTCATATTATCAAAATCTTTTCAGTCATGAATTTAAATTTGATAGTTTAAAAATAATAACGTCACTGCAATTGCTGTGCTTCCATTTACTGCATGTATTTAGGGTACAGCAGATATTGATGCATGCACAGTATAAGTTTATACAAAAGCAAAAGTTACATGCAGATAGGCTACTGCTTAAGATCACAGTACAAGCTGGTCAAATCAAATGTGATTTATGGTATAATGCTTTTATGATTATTGGTTTAAAACGTGAATATTAAACATCTATGTATGCCATATTGCAAAGCCAAGGTGAAATCATTATCAAAGGCAAAAGGCCTTGAGGACACTGCTTTTTAGCAGACACAGATCACTTGCACTCTCTGACACATCAGAGTGCCAAGTCCATTATTCCTCAATATTTTATGGACACAAGGGAAATTGCCTATTATTATATGTTATTTTTCTTTTCTCATATTTTGAAGTATATTTCAAGTACTTTTAACACTCTAATCCTGAGCAATGAAGGTGCAAATTTTTCTCTTTATATGTACCCAACAGAATGAGATTATAAGAACATGACAGCATTTGTTAAGTTGCAGGTGACTACCCTGGGAAACCATCACTGATTGCATAAAAAGAGAATGCAGAGGACACCTCAATGGTCCAGACAGCCAAAGCCACACACCCAGACATATATTCCATAAGAGATGGATATATGTGGGCTGCTGAGGTTGGAGGTACTGCGACACGGTGTTTGACACCCTCATTCACAGGTGGCTCGGGTATCAAAGTCCAACCATATTGCCATGCAGGCATCTAGGCGGGTATATCCCTAAAATGCATAATCAGTACAAGGGAGAATAAGGAAATTCCCCTTCATATCCAGACACAGTGATCTTTTCTTTGGCTATGAAAGCTCTGGCAACTTCTTATACTCCTAACTGTGTGTGGGCGATAAGCTAATGCACCTGTCCTATGTTCTATGGGGCTACTTCCTCAATAATTCATGAAAATGAGAGTGAAAACTATTTTCTTATTACTCTTTGTCATTATTTTTAATCTTTTATGAAACCTTTATCTTTGATTTTGATTACTAAGTATTAAGATCACATTTTATTTTTATATTTTAATTTTAGTCACAAATTTTGTTACATTTTTATGTCACTCAACCTTCACTTCTTTTTATTTTTAAAACAAAAAAGGGGGATATGTAGCATTCCAAGCATATTCACATCTATGAAATATAAATGATTGTACGATTACTGTATCTTCAGGCACAAGGTTATACCAATGATATTCCTGGGTAGTCCCTTGAACTGGCCATGAGGCCTGTTGCCTAGGACAAACTCATTAACATTATCAGAGTATTCCCTTGGGAAAGTGGGGGTTGATTAACATGATCAGAGCATTCCTTTGAGAAAGGGCAGGTTGAAATCCACACGCCCAAAGCTGTTACCTCTACCTTACCGACCAATCTTATTTGTCAGTGCTTGGTGATGTGATTGCTAGGTCCTTGGAAGTAAGGCCCAGACCAGATAGGAATAAAAACAGAGGCAACTTTGTGACAGGTCTCTTGGAACTTCCTCTCCCCTTTCTTGGACCTCTGCTCTGCTCCTAATCCTCTCTCTCTCTTTCTCTCTCTATCTTAATCTCTTCCTCCCCCGAGGCTCTAGCCCCTCTCGGCTATGTATTCTCTGCCCACTCTCCTTCTCTACCTCGTATTCCAGTGATCCTCATATTCTCCTTCCAAGAAGAATATCATAGGGCTTTTCTTGCCCTATTTAAACGCTGACGTGTCCGTGTCTGTCATTCTTCACCCTGGTTCCCCGATTTCCTACCTCTCCTCGGGTCCCTACCACAAAGGACAACCTACTCTTTGTAGACCCTGTTTATCAGGACTCTACAAATGCTGCCCTCCACATGGCAGGATCAACTTATCAATGTGCTGGAGTAACTTTCCTTCTAATACCCAAATAGCCAAAAAGGGTTAGAAGCAAGTCACGTGGCTGGAGCAGTCCATTTGGCTTCACCTCTAGAAGCCTTGAAAAATACTGTTTACACCTTGGTACTTAACCTACAGTTACACTAGAATTGATATTAAAATTGTATTTCAGATAAGATATCTCTTGTCCAGATATTCTGTAGTATATGACAAAAGTCAGATAAAGATTTTGAACTTTCCCTATCAAGAAATATAATCAGACATTCCTATATAATTTTGCCATGTCCAATCTAAATTAGAACAATTTAATTTTTTTTTTATTAAATGTGACCTACCTACAGTATCTCCATATTTTAGCAACGATCTTTTGAAAGCCAGATTTTCACCCTTTTGTTTTACACATTAGCTTGCCTGGATTCTCTGGCAGTCCTTCAAAGAGTTTCTTGCAGCTGGTATTTTGATATGCTAACATAGTGATACACTTTACTGAGAAGAGTGAAGCCTGTTGCCCTGGCTATCTGCAGGATAGCAAAATATCTGTTCAAACTAGCCTTTTCTGAATTTTAAAGTAACTCAGGATTATTTCATCGACTTACCAATTTTGCTTAAGCCTGTGGTCTTAGTAGAAAAAGTTTTTAGAAATGATCTTTGCTGTAAATTGACCTGATCCTTTGAAGTGTCCAGCTTTGCTGGAAGCAAAGCAAAGAGGTGTTCTTTCTTTCAAATGGAATTGCATTCAAATTCCTGAGTACGAAAGTTCAAGGCTTGTTCTGTCTTATTAAATCCTTCAAAATTTACCTGTGCCAGATAACTTCTGAGAGATAATGGGCACATGTATTCCCTCATGATTTTTATTTTGTTCCTGGCATCACTTTTGAAAGAAGCAATCTTTAAGTAAAGAAATCCCTGGCAATGAACTTAGAATCAATTGATACTAATGATCTGGCCCTGGAACTTGCTGGCCTTATCTAGCCCAGTATTCTTTAGTTAAAAGCACTTGATTAACATACTGAATCAGCCTGCTTAGAATTTCTTTAGAAGCCAGGATATCAATACCCATAGTCTGAACTAAATTTATGTTTGCACTTTTCGAATCTCTAGTTTTTCCTGGAGAAGTATTTCTACCTGATTTTTTTGCCTTTTTTATAAATTTTAAATGATTGTAATACTGCATTAAGTATTTGTGGAGGCAGAGGTTGAAATGAATGATTCTGTCTATTTCTGCAGCAAGCAGACAGAGGAATAATAGCATGAATAGATAAGAGTCAGTTAAAGGAAGGGGGTTAAGTATTTTGTTTGTAGCATTAGTGGAAGGAAGGGCAAAAGTCTGAGGGATAAGTCAATGCTTAATGCAGCATATTAATTAGAGTCCATTGGCTCTCAAGTGTAGGTATTGAGATTCTTAATCAGCCATATAGTGCTGAGAGCCTCCAAGCATTTTGAATAGTACAGGGGAAGCTAGAAATCCTGCTTCCTTCTTTGTAGGGGTTATCTGCATCCTCACTAACACTCTTTTGACTGGTAGAGTTCTGTGGGGAAAGGAGCAGGATGCATTTGAAAAGAAGCATTAAAAGATGAAGGTGGCTGAAGAGAGCTAAAAGCCTCGAGGAAGTAACATCTTCTTGAATTTGTAAAGCTTTTTCTACCATATCATTGGAATGCTGGAATGGCTTTGTATATAATGCCATTTGCCTAATTTCCCACGTACTGTTATTGACTTGTGGTATTTTCTGCTTCTCTTTCTTATACTGCCTCAATTTATCTCCATCTAGATCCAATTGTGGCACATTCAGAACTGCCCTTGCTGGAAATTCAGGATATGCTTTCCATACTAGCTTGAGTAATGCTTCAAAGATCTTAATACCTTTCTTTTCAATGAAAGACATTAACAGTCTAATAGAATAGGTATGATATGAGGCAGTTTGACCCATCTTTCTAAAACAAAAGTCGTGTTTACCACAGAGGCCACCTGCAGGTTCTGTCTTTTTTTGGCTCCAGGCTCCAATAATGCTTCTCAAGCTGTGCACACTTGAACTGATAAAGCCTGTAAGGGAGGTTTGTTCCTAAGCCGGGGGTGCCCATTATAACAGGCGTCCAGGGGCTGTCATAAAAAAGGATATTTATTTGTGGGTTTGGGCTCGATCAGGAGCAAGGACTCTGAGAAAATGGGTGAAGAATAAGGGACACAGAGAAGTCAATATTTTTTGGAAGGGAAGGCGTGAATCCCTGAGGAAATTTTCTTTTGAAAGAGAATTAAAGGAAAATGTGAGAAGCAACGTGCAGACACGTGGTAGTAATAATTCTGAGATAGAAAGGACTGAGCATGCTCTCTCTTAGAAAGCCTTGACATTTTAATTATTCCTCTTGACCATATATAGGTTTAGACTGCTACAGTGGACTAGAGAGGATTTCCTGGGGTGGGGGGGGGGGAGTGAACAGGAACTCCTGGGGCTGGGGTCCTGAAACCCAGGTGCCAAAAGGGAAGACACATCAATCTTAGCCTTTGGTACCCAGATGTTTAACCTATAGTCATGGTGACCGAGTTTAGGTCAGTGAATCGTGAGATGATATATCTTTGTGAAACCTGGGATAGCAGTCTACCTGCGGCTGCTATATAACGTATTTCCTTAGTGGGTTTGGGCTTGAGAAGGAGAAAGGAGTCGGAGAAAATGGGTGATAAATCAAGAGACACAGAGAAGTGAATTGAAATGGGGAGTGACGATGGCCCCTGATACTATTTTCCTTAGAAAAATCATGAAAGGAAAATCTGAGACATAAGAGACCTTGTGGAAGTAAGAATTCCGAGATAGAAAACACATGGCCAAGAGTGGCGATAGGACAGATAAAGAGAGAAAGCAGGGAGAACTCCAAGGTTGCAGGAAACAAGAGGAAGAGCAGCATGCCTCACCCCAGCCTTTATTGTGGATTGAGAGGTGATCAATGAATACGTGTCATAGCATGTAGTTCTTAAGTTTGGTTGCATAGACAATGACAAGTTTAGAGTAGGTGGGGATTCCCCTGACATGTGCTTTTCAGAGGAATGAGGTTTGTCAAGGTGAGGGCTAAGCCTTTGTGGCTCAGGCTCAGGAATTCTCTTGCCCTTAGAACTGCTGATATATTGATCATGAAAGGACAGCCTTTAAATTTTAATTATTCCCCTTGACCATACATAGGTGTGGACTGCTACAGGGGAGTAGAGAGAGGAATTCCTGGGGTGGGGACGAGTGAACAGGAACCCCTGGGGCTGAGGTCCTGAAACCCAGGTGCCAAAAGGGAAGACACATACATCACTCTTAGCCTTTGGAACCCAGATGTTTAAGCTATGGTCATGGTGACCAAGGTTAGATCAGTGAATCGTGAGATGATCTATCTTTTTGAAACCTGGGATAACATATCCTCGTGAAACCACATGACTAAGGACATGTCAACCTTAGTTCTTGGGACTAGGGGCCTATTCGGGATTAGTATGGAGGGCAAGTTCCCATGATATTAATCTGTTTCTTCAAAGGTTAAGAAGAGGACCTTGTTTGGATGAGAGGGCATTTCTATGATCTAGGAGGTACACGAAGCTTCCTTTCCTTCCTTCTTTCTTTTCCTCAAATTTTTTGGTCCCCCTCCATCCCTTCCTTCCTTTCTCCATCTCTCCCTCCCATATGTCCTCCTTCCCTTCCTCTCCCCATCCTTTCTTTTCATTCCAGCTCAGTGGAGGACATTTGAGTAAGATGGGGCCTGGAAAGTCGGTTTGTCTAACCTCCCTCATTCCTCTCTGTCCAATAGAGGGCCCTCACAGGCTTGCAGGCAGATTCAAGCAATGGGAGATTTTTCAGGGCCAGACTTGGACCGCCAGGAATGATACCCCTGCTCCATTTCCTTGCATGCTCAGGAGGTTCCCACCTCCTCCCCATGTCCTGGCTAGGTCTTGGAAGTAAGAGAGCTAGGCCAAGAATGCAGGGGAGGTTGCGGGTTGGCTTGCTGCGGGGAGAAATGCCTGCCTTGAGGCAGAGCTGGATGAAGCATGCAGGGTAAGCGGGCCACTCTAGGCGATGCCATGGAGTGGTCAGGAGAAAGGGCAGCAGCAGTAGCATTAAGGCACAAATCTGTTCTGCCATCGAAGCCTTGTTCCTGTCAGCCTAAATGGGGAGGAAGAAGATGGTCTCTGGGTGAGAGGGCATGCATCTTGTAGAGCTAGTAGGTGAAGCTCCTGCACCTTTCTTTTCATTTCTACCACAGTTTTTCTCTCTGCCCTTGCCTTCCTTCCTGCTTTCTTCCCTCCCTGGTGAAATGAAGGTCCCGTCATGAAGGTGCTTCTGGAAGGTAAGTCTAATGAATCCATTTCCGCTCACCTTCCTTGTGGTGTTGGATGCCAGAAGACTGGGTAGGGTGCTGCCCCCTTCCCCAGGGGGTCCATGCCAGGGTGGGAGGGAGTTGTGTGTCAAGAGTAGCAGCAGCAGCTGAATAGCTCCGCTGGTGACCTACCACAGTCTCCCCTTTGGGGACTACTTTGGCGATTTCGGGCCATGTGATTTGCGGGTTTTTCTTTGTTTTTGGCGAAGCTTCTTTACACAGGTCTCCCCCTTCGGAAGGCGAAGGGGAACACTGGGACTCCTTTGGGCATTGTAGGTCAGTACCAAAGACGGTTGTTGTTTTTTTTTTTGTTTTGTTTTGTTTTACCTCCCCGGAACCTGGGCTTTTTGTAAGGGATAGATGTGAGGCAATGCAGTCCCAGGTCGGAGGTATGTGTGTGTGTGTGGGGGGGGGGCTGAGCCTTTTCCCCTGGCTGCTGGTGGTGTATCCCTTAATGTGCATTTGGAGCCCAAACCCCAATTGCAGAGTGTGGCAAACTCAAGGGGTCCAGCTGAAGGGCGGGGGTAGAGGACTGAGGTGTGTGGAAGAGCTACGCAGGCGCAGAGTAAAAGGCAGGCCAGGAGGCTTGGAGGGCAGGCACACAGGGGCAGGCAGGCGGCATGTGGCGGAGGGGGAGGCCTCACCCCAGCCTTTATTGTGGATTGAGAGGTGATCAACGAATACGTGACATAGTACATAGTTCTTAACTTTGGTTGCATAGACAATGACAAGATCAGAGGAGGCGGGGATTCTCCTGACATGAGCTTTTCAGAGGAACGAGGTTTGACAAGGTGAGGGCTAAGCCTTTGTGGCTCAGGCCCAGGAATTCTCTTGCCCTTAGAACTGCCGATACATCGATCGTGAATGGATCTGATCAAGTATTTCATACATCAAACATACCCCCATGCCTGGTAGGTTATATATCCACCCCCTTTTTTTTTTTTTTTTACAAAAATTAAATAAGAGGGTATCCTGTTACAATGAAATTGTAAACTTAATCAACAAACAGGAATACTAGTGAGCTATCAGATAAAGAATCAAAAATGAATTCACAATCCAATTTCAAAATGAAGTATAACTTAGCAATACTGCTGTAAAAATGATAAGAATGATCTTCGTTTCCATTTAGCAATGTCAAGCGTAACAATTTTCATCATCCAAGATCACAAGTTATAATATAAAATAATAAGAAAATGATGTTCACTCCTTAGTGATCCTGAATTAAGGTGATAAAGTAATCATAGGACAGGTGCATGGACATATCATATTGCCCATGTATAGCCAGGATTATAAGAAGTTGTCACATCTTCAATAGTTAAAGAAAAAGACTTCCTCTCGAGATGAGAGGGAATCCTTGTCTTTCCCTTGTTCTGATTATGCGTAGTCTTTGGGATATATAATCCAAGATGCCTGCCACATAGAGATATGGTTGCAGGGTTGGTACCATGGCCTGTGAATGAGGGTGTCTGTAACCTGGTCGTGGTGGTTACAAAAAGGGATTTTTCCTTTGTGGTCTGGGACTCGAGAAGAAGGAGCAAGGAGTCTGAGAATATGGGTGAAGAATGACAGACAGAGACAAGTCAAAGTAATAGATAGGGCAGGCGTGATCCCCTCTGCTTTTTTCCTTGGTCAAAGAATTTTAAAATTAAAAAATTTAAATTTTTTTTTAAATTTAAATTTAAAATTTAAATGTAAAATTAAAAAGAAAATATGAGAAGCTTGCAGACAGGTGGAAGTAAGACAGGTGGCCCAGAGAGGCCTTAGTAAAGAGACAGTAGTGAAGCTTTAAGATTGCTGGAACAAGAGAGGGAATCACGCCTTTACCCCAGGCTTTCTTGGGGATAGCCAGGATCAATGACCAGATAAGAAAGCATAGATAATTCAGATTGGATGGGAAGGTAATGATGACACCTTTTGGGTGTGTTGACCTCAACCCGCCCTTTTACCAAGGAATTGGAGTCCTCACCAAATGTCAATGCACCAAATGTTAATGAGTTTGCATGGCTAGGTCAAGAGTCCACCCACAAATGTCAGAGTTCCAACCTTGTGTCTGAAGACACAATATCCATATATCAGTTATATTTCTTAGATGTGAATATGCTTGGAATGCTACATATCCCCCCTTTTTGTGTTAAAAAAATAAGATGAAGGGCGAGTGATATAAAAATACGAGAAAAATTTGACTCAAATTAAAAATATAAAAATCATGTAGCATCATCAAATGATACTTCAAGTGATTCAAAATAGACAACCAAAACTTATTGCAAAAAGTTTGGATGTAAAAAGTAAGTGTGATTGTCAAGAACAATGAAGATTTAACTCTCAACTTATTGATAATTTGATAATGATGAAAATGATCTTCTTACATAACATACCAAATCATCTGAGCAAATGATCTTGGGAATATGATTCCAAAATTAAAAGAAAATTTTAGACTCTCTTTTCACTGTTTATGTGGCATGTTTGAAGCCGAGCCAATATGTAATATCAGAATTTACATTCCCAATGATTTCTCATTCCTGATCTAAATTGACTAAAACTCTCCATGTACAGGAGCATAATTTTTCCACCATTAAAAGCTTTGTAAAAACATGAATACAAAAATTATTGTGAAATTTTTAACAAATACCAACATTCCCAAACACATTACATTCTGATCTGCAGTCTAAATACCCAGGATGATGATAATGAAGTGACATTTCAAGTTTTGGCTGCATATTTCATATATCATCCTCA
This sequence comes from Monodelphis domestica, assembly GCF_027887165.1. Classification (NCBI taxonomy): domain Eukaryota; kingdom Metazoa; phylum Chordata; class Mammalia; order Didelphimorphia; family Didelphidae; genus Monodelphis; species Monodelphis domestica. The sequence continues at coordinate 260,875,616 of NC_077234.1, forward strand.
TTTAAATTTCTGCTTTTATCAATAAACCCATCAATATGATATATCACATTACCAATATTTGGAAAATTCATTCCACCAAACCAATGTTTGGGTAAATAGAAGCTTAAGTTGTTTTTCATGGAGAAAGAATCTCTACAGTTTCTGGAACTTGTCGAATTTGGTGTAGCTTGTTCTTTCCTGGTTGTTAATGTATAATATTCCATGTGCTTTTTCTACAAGCTTATCCGTGCCTATTGTGTCCTATTTTCAATACCTACTCCAAAAAAGGAAAACTTAGATCATACTTTGCCCTTGCTCCATGTATGTGTGTGATAACTCGTTCCACCTAGGAGAGTCAATAACTGCGCGTCCACAGAAATTGTCGAACCTAGCGCACTCAGATGACCACTGAGGCTTTACTTTCAAATACCAGAACATCTTCCAGTATTTGGATGGGAAGCCAATAGACCCCGAATCCAGTGGCCTGCCTGAATTCCGGGACTATTGGTAGAGAGCAAGAAACCGTTCCCATAAAGATATTACCCCAAAAGACAGGATTTCAGGACTAATGGTTAACAATGGTATTAACACTCAAGTACACCCACGGTGGTTGGCATGTCACGTCCACCTAGTTATTGGCAGGAACATCATCTTTGCATGGTTGTCAATGATCTTTTTCAATACCTTAGGTTCCTGATGAAAGGTTTCAGAGTGCATTTTGGCTGATCTCTCATCCCTTTTTTCCAGAGTCACATCAGGATCATCTGTCCATTAAACCTGCCTGTGTAGCATTTTCTGCGTGGCACCTCACTTTTTGTTGTCCGAGGTCTCAGATCTATGCTATGAGTGAAAGTTTTCGATCTCCTCCTCTTTGGAGAGTCATACCAATGTCTATACCCTCGGGGATAGCAGCATTTCTTACAATACTAGTAGTAGTTTTACAATGTATCCTTTTGACAGTATCATAGACATACAAAATGAAAGGTATACATTCACGTCTAAACAAGTGTAGCTATTTTGTTTTGATTCCATAAGAAAGACCTCGGAGTGTGGGATTTATCTGATGTCTTAGACAGACACAAGTGTGGTTTAGTCCTTCTGAGTTAGCATCCTTGCTCTTGGTTTGGGTACCCTATATCAATGGATGTCAGCCGGACAAGTGTCCCACAGTAGCCTAATAGCTAATGTCACTGATAGTGTCATGTCAGTCTTCTGGAGTGATCTTAGTCAGCGGTGAAGTGTCCTTCCAGCGTGCCTGGATAGTGGCTGGCGTGTAGTTAGCTGATGTCAACAGCGTTGGTCTGCTTCTCTTCCTGGTCTTGTGTTGGCTGGCATGATGTGCTTTGTGGGTGACCAGATGTTTCCACTCTCTGTCAACATACAGACAAGACCTCGACCCAACGTGATCATCCCCTTGGGTCCCTCACAGTCTTAATTTCTTGGTAATATTCAACCCAATTCAGATCTATCCTACAATGTAATCTTTAGCAGGACATTCAAACTGTTATTGCAAAGTTTTAACTGATGTTCGTTTTAGAGTGTGGAAGAGATCGATGGTTAGTGATACCGTTTCCACCCTTCTTTCTTATGAAAGTTGAAATGCCACAGCTGAACCAAATTGACTTTTCGATAAGTCTGATACGAAGAAAGACATGCTGTTGTTTGCCAATATAATGTACCCTTGAAGACAATGATCACATATACATTTTGGACAAATCGTACTGCAATTGGACAGTATTTATGGTACAGTCATAACCTTCCCAATTGTACCATTTGATATTTGATCATATTTGGGTAACGGGGAAGAATTCCACAAAAGTAATTTTCAGTTCCTTGTTATGCCAATACCATTTGGAATTTTCAGGTATGTGATAACGTTTGATCTTATAACCAATACCCATCAATCTGTAGTCCAGAATATCTGTCAGGGACTTCACGATATTCTTTTGGAGGCAAATTGTGTTTCATACAATGACATGTGCGTGGATAGTGTGTTAGACCTGCCTATAGGGCAGTGATGATCTTTCCAGCTCATTGGCTGTTTTTTCCATGTGTCCTGTGCCAGACACCTCTGCAGTCTGTCCTTTTTCTGGTGAGATTTTCTTGCCATCGGATAGCTTGCACATAAGCCATGAGCTATCCAATTCAGCCCATTTATTGCTATGAAAAGCACTGCTATCCCAAGATGTTTGGAATAGACAACGGTGCACAATTATTCCTAAGTTCTGTAATGGCTTTGCTCACTTCTTCATTTGAGCTTAATGCCATCAACCAGGAGAGTAAGCATGTCCCATCCCCTTTCACCCTGGGACTCCTTTGGGCATTGTAGGTCAATACCAAATAGGTTTTTGTTTTTTGTTTTCCCTCCACGGAACCCGGGCTTTTTGTAAGGGATAGATGTGAGGCAAGGCCAGTCCCAGGTCGGAGGTGTGGGGGTGGGGACTGTGCCCTTTCCCCTGGTTGCTGATGGTGTATCCCTTAATGTGTGTTTGGAGCCCGAACCCCAATTGCAGAGTGTGGCAAAAGCAAGGGCTCCAGCTGAAGGGAGGGGTGGAGGAAGGAGGTGTGTGGAAGAGCTGCGCAGGCCCAGAGTAAAAGGCAGGCCAGGAGGCTTGGAGCGCAGGCGCTCAGGGGCAGGCAGGTGGCACGCAGGCGCAGTAGGGGCAGGCAGGCGGCACGTGGCGGAGGGGGAGGGGAGCGGAAAGTTCCCGCCTTTTCTGTCAGAGCCTCCCTGTGTCGCTGTGCCTAGCATTAAGGTCCGCCAAGGCAAAAGACTGGAAGTTGCGTGTGGACTGTGTGAGGTAGGGGAGCAGCACTTGGGCCAAAGTTGGTCACATGAGGCACCTCTGCCGAGGGGAGGAGGCTTTGGGGGTGGCTGCCGCCGGGGAGCCCGCCTCCTGCCTCTTCCTCTGGGTTCTTCAGTAGTCCCGCCTGCTGCCTGTACTGGTCAGCTCCATAGGCAGGCCTACCCCTGAAAGCTGCCCCTCCCTCTCAATTGCCCGCCTCCCACACTGCCCCTCCTCTCCCTGGGGGACACCCACCAGAAAGTCCCCTCCTTCAGTAGCCCCACTCCCAGGTCCCCAACTTCCTCAGGTGCTCAGCTCCCCCTCCCCCACCCCCTTCGCCTCTTGGTCTCCCTCTTGAGGCCACATATTGGTATTGCATCCGAGGAGGGTTTTTTTTTTTTTTAATGGTTTTGAAATAAGCTTTTAGAGCTCTGTGCAAGTTGGATCCCAAGCCTCGTACACATCCTGACGTCTCAGGCATAAATATGAGTGGACCTTGGCCGTGAGTGGCCCACTTTGCCTTAGAGCAGTCACACACCTGCCTTCCACCCTGTGCTCTCAGTATTCTCCTTCCATAGCGGATGCAGAAATGATTAAGGAAGTTCTTTCTGCTCTCCCGCTGCCTGAAGCCCTGGCTCTAGTTCACTGCTGTGCCCATAGAGGTGGCACTGACCCTGTCTCCAGGGGACATGACTGAGCAGATGCTGCTGCCAAGCTAGCAGCCATAGGAGGGCCTGAACTACTTTGAACATGAACAACCACTGATGACTTAAATTGATCACTTTCCTATAATGAAAAGGAAGTGGAGAAATGGAAAGGAAAATTCAAAGCAAAACCAATTCATGGAGTGTGGGTGTCATCTGAAGGAAAACCCCTGCTCCCTAGAAGTTTCCATCACCAAATTTACCAATCTGTTCATCCTAATGGCCACTTTGGTACCCCGGGCATGGTGGACTCTGTTAAGAGAGTCTGGCTGGCCCCTGGTATAACTACCAGAGCCCCAAAAGTGTGTTCAGCCTGCTCTTCCTGCCAGTCAGATCACCAACATGCCTTTGGTGGAAAAGCCTTTGGTGGGCGTCCTCTGGCTTACACACCTTGTGAGCGTTCTTTGTAAGGGAAGTGTCTCCTTTGGAGTGGTGTCCACCGAGGATCTGTAGGGATAGAGGAGGCAAAGGCAAGTCCTGTGTGACCCTGGAGGCATGACCCTCCCCTGCAAGCATGCCCATTCCTCCAGCCATGCATCCCTCCTCACCTCAAAAGGGGGGAAGTGTCGTTCCTGGCAACATAGGGTGGACCTTGTCCTTGCAGGGATGAGACAGCTGTCCCTTTTACCGGCACGTTCACTATTCTCCTTGGTCCTCACCATGTCCTGGCTAGGTCTGTGAAAGGAGTGAAGCAGGTAGAGAATACACTAGACGCTGCTGGCTGGCTGACTGGCTGGCTGGCTGACTGTGTGCTGGCATCAGTGCCTGCCTAGATAGAGAGATGGCTGGAACCTATAGGGTAGCCTGGTCACTCTTGGGCTCCACTTGTACCTTGTGTTCTTGGCTCTCCCTCAGAATGTGATGCCACAGAGCGGTCAGCTGTAGCACAAAGAGCATCAGCAGCAGCAGCAGCAGTGTTAAAGCAGCTCTTCTGTTCCGTGTCTAGGACTCCTGCCTTTTGGGTCGAAGGTATAATGACCGATTCTGGCTCAGAATCCATGGAGGACACACACACACACACACACACACACACACACACACACAGGGTAATGCAACACACAAGAGGTACTTTATTGAGCAAAATATAGCTTGGTGCCGAGGACCTAAAGTGCTGGCCCAGAGGCTGCGATTTGCAGGTGTTTTATACACTTTTAGGGTACAGGGAGTAAAAAGGAATTCCTGGGGTGGGCGGGAGTGAACCGAAACTCCTGGGGCTGGGGTCCTGAAGACACAGCAATCTTAGTCTTCGGTACCCATATGTTTCACGTATGGTCATGGTGACCGAGGTTAGGTCAGTGAATCGTGAGATGATATGTCTTTGTGAAACCTGGGATAAGAGTCCAACCTGCGGCTGCTACATAATGTATGTCCTTAGTGGGTTTGGGCTCGAGAAGGAGAAAGGAGTCGGAGAAAATGGGTGATAAATCAAGAGACACAGAGAAGTGAATTGAAATGGGAGCGGCGATGGCCCCTGATACTATTTTCCTTAGAAAAACCATGAAAGGAAAATCTGAGACATAAGAGACCAAGCGGAGGTAAGAATTCTGAGATAGAAGGACGTGGCCAATAGTGGCGCTAGGACAGATAAAGAGAGACAGCAGGGAGAACTCCTAGGTTGCAGGAAACAAGAGAAAAAGCAGGGGGCCTCACCCCAGCCTTTATTGTGGATTGAGAGGTGATCAATGAATACGTGACATAGTACCTAGTTCTTAACTTTGGTTGCATAGACAATGACAAGATCAGAGGAGGCGGGGATTCTCCTGACATGAGCTTTTCAGAGGAATGAGGTTTGACAAGGTGAGGGCTAAGCCTTTGTGGCTCAGGCCCAGGAATTCTCTTGCCCTTAGAACTGCAGATACATCGATCGTGAATGGATCTGATCAAGTATTTCATACATGAACCATACCCCCATGCCTGGTAGGTTATATATCCACCCCCTTTTTTTTTTTTTTTACAAAAATTAAATAAGAGGGTATCCTGTTACAATGAAATTGTAAACTTAATCAACAAACAGGAATACTAGTGAGCTATCAGATAAAGAATCAAAAATGAATTCACAATCCAATTTCAAAATGAAGTATAACTTAGCAATACTGCTGTAAAAATGATAAGAATGATCTTCATTTCCATTTAGCAATGTCAAGCGTAACAATTTTCATCATCCAAGATCACAAGTTATAATATAAAATAATAAGAAAATGATGTTCACTCCTTAGTGATCCTGAATTAAGGTGATAAAGTAATCATAGGACAGGTGCATGGACATATCATATTGCCCATGTCTAGCCAGGATTATAAGAAGTTGTCACATCTTCAATAGTTAAAGAAAAAGACTTCCTCTCGAGATGAGAAGGAATCCTTGTCTTTCCCTTGTTCTGATTATGCGTAGTCTTTGGGATATATAATCCAAGATGCCTGCCACATAGACATATGGTTGCAGGGTTGGTACCATGGCCTGTGAATGAGGGTGTCTGTAACCTGGTCGTGGTGGTTACAAAAAGGGATTTTTCCTTTGTGGGCTGGGACTCGAGAAGAAGGAGCAAGGAGTCTGAGAATATGGGTGAAGAATGACAGACAGAGACAAGTCAAAGTAATAGATAGGGCAGGCGTGATCCCCTCTGTTTTTTCATTGGTCAAAGAATTAAAATTAAAAAATTTAAATTTTTTTTTAATTTAAATTTTAAATTTAAATGTAAAATTAAAAAGAAAATATGAGAAGCTTGCAGACAGGTGGAAGTAAGACAGGTGGCCCAGAGAGGCCTTAGTAAAGAGACAGTAGTGAAGCTTTAAGATTGCTGGAACAAGAGAGGGAATCACGCCTTTACCCCAGGCTTTCTTGGGGATAGCCAGGATCAATGACCAGATAAGAAAGCATAGATAATTCAGATTGGATGGGAAGGTAATGATGACACCTTTTGGGTGTGTTGACCTCAACCCGCCCTTTTACCAAGGAATTGGAGTCCTCACCAAATGTCAATGCACCAAATGTTAATGAGTTTGCATGGCTAGGTCAAGAGTCCACCCACAAATGTCAGAGTTCCAACCTTGTGTCTGAAGACACAATATCCATATATCAGTTATATTTCTTAGATGTGAATATGCTTGGAATGCTACATATCCCCCCTTTTTGTGTTAAAAAAATAAGATGAAGGGCGAGTGATATAAAAATACGAGAAAAATTTGACTCAAATTAAAAATATAAAAATCATGTAGCATCATCAAATGATACTTCAAGTGATTCAAAATAGACAACCAAAACTTATTGCAAAAAGTTTGGATGTAAAAAGTAAGTGTGATTGTCAAGAACAATGAAGATTTAACTCTCAACTTATTGATAATTTGATAATGATGAAAATGATCTTCATACATAACATACCAAATCATCTGAGCAAATGATCTTGGGAATATGATTCCAAAATTAAAAGAAAATTTTAGACTCTCTTTTCACTGTTTATGTGGCATGTTTGAAGCTGAGCCAATATGTAATCAGAATTTACATTCCCAATGATTTCTCATTCCTGATCTAAATTGACTAAAACTCTCCTTGTACAGGAGCATAATTTTTCCACCATTAAAAGCTTTGTAAAAACATGAATACAACAATTATTGTGAAATTTTTAACAAATACCAACATTCCCAAACACATTACATTCTGATCTGCAGTCTAAATACCCAGGATGATGATAATGAAGTGACATTTCAAGTTTTGGCTGCATATTTCATATATCATCCTCATTTAAATTTCTGCTTTTATCAATAAACCCATCAATATGATAGCCAAGCATATCACATTACCAATATTTGGAAAATTCATTCCACCAAACCAATGTTTGGGTAAATAGAAGCTTAAGTTGTTTTTCATGGAGAAAGAATCTCTACAGTTTCTGGAACTTGTCGAATTTGGTGTAGCTTGTTCTTTCCTGGTTGTTAATGTATAATATTCCATGTGCTTTTTCTACAAGCTTATCCGTGCCTATTGTGTCCTATTTTCAATACCTACTCCAAAAAAGGAAAACTTAGATCATACTTTGCCCTTGCTCCATGTATGTGTGTGATAACTCGTTCCACCTAGGAGAGTCAATAACTGCGCGTCCACAGAAATTGTCGAACCTAGCGCACTCAGATGACCACTGAGGCTTTACTTTCAAATACCAGAACGTCTTCCAGTATTTGGATGGGAAGCCAATAGACCCCGAATCCAGTGGCCTGCCTGAATTCCGGGACTATTGGTAGAGAGCAAGAAACCGTTCCCATAAAGATATTACCCCAAAAGACAGGATTTCAGGACTAATGGTTAACAATGGTATTAACACTCAAGTACACCCACGGTGGTTGGCATGTCACGTCCACCTAGTTATTGGCAGGAACATCATCTTTGCATGGTTGTCAATGATCTTTTTCAATACCTTAGGTTCCTGATGAAAGGTTTCAGAGTGCATTTTGGCTGATCTCTCATCCCTTTTTTCCAGAGTCACATCAGGATCATCTGTCCATTAAACCTGCCTGTGTAGCATTTTCTGCGTGGCACCTCACTTTTTGTTGTCCGAGGTCTCAGATCTATGCTATGAGTGAAAGTTTTCGATCTCCTCCTCTTTGGAGAGTCATACCAATGTCTATACCCTCGGGGATAGCAGCATTTCTTACAATACTAGTAGTAGTTTTACAATGTATCCTTTTGACAGTATCATAGACATACAAAATGAAAGGTATACATTCACGTCTAAACAAGTGTAGCTATTTTGTTTTGATTCCATAAGAAAGACCTCGGAGTGTGGGATTTATCTGATGTCTTAGACAGACACAAGTGTGGTTTAGTCCTTCTGAGTTAGCATCCTTGCTCTTGGTTTGGGTACACTCTATCAATGGATGTCAGCCGGACAAGTGTCCCACAGTAGCCTAATAGCTAATGTCACTGATAGTGTCATGTCAGTCTTCTGGAGTGATCTTAGTCAGCGGTGAAGTGTCCTTCCAGCGTGCCTGGATAGTGGCTGGCGTGTAGTTAGCTGATGTCAACAGCGTTGGTCTGCTTCTCTTCCTGGTCTTGTGTTGGCTGGCATGATGTGCTTTGTGGGTGACCAGATGTTTCCACTCTCTGTCAACATACAGACAAGACCTCGACCCAACGTGATCATCCCCTTGGGTCCCTCACAGTCTTAATTTCTTGGTAATATTCAACCCAATTCAGATCTATCCTACAATGTAATCTTTAGCAGGACATTCAAACTGTTATTGCAAAGTTTTAACTGATGTTCGTTTTAGAGTGTGGAAGAGATCGATGGTTAGTGATACCGTTTCCACCCTTCTTTCTTATGAAAGTTGAAATGCCACAGCTGAACCAAATTGACTTTTCGATAAGTCTGATACGAAGAAAGACATGCTGTTGTTTGCCAATATAATGTACCCTTGAAGACAATGATCACATATACATTTTGGACAAATCGTACTGCAATTGGACAGTATTTATGGTACAGTCATAACCTTCCCAATTGTACCATTTGATATTTGATCATATTTGGGTAACGGGGAAGAATTCCACAAAAGTAATTTTCAGTTCCTTGTTATGCCAATACCATTTGGAATTTTCAGGTATGTGATAACGTTTGATCTTATAACCAATACCCATCAATCTGTAGTCCAGAATATCTGTCAGGGACTTCACGATATTCTTTTGGAGGCAAATTGTGTTTCATACAATGACATGTGCGTGGATAGTGTGTTAGACCTGCCTATAGGGCAGTGATGATCTTTCCAGCTCATTGGCTGTTTTTTCCATGTGTCCTGTGCCAGACACCTCTGCAGTCTGTCCTTTTTCTGGTGAGATTTTCTTGCCATCGGATAGCTTGCATATAAGCCATGAGCTATCCAATTCAGCCCATTTATTGCTATGAAAAGCACTGCTCTCCCAAGATGTTTGGAATAGACAACCGTGCACAATTATTCCTAAGTTCTGTAATGGCTTTGCTCACTTCTTCATTTGAGCTGAATGCCATAAACCAGGAGAGTAAGCATGTCCCATCCCCTTTCACCCTGGGACTCCTTTGGGCATTGTAGGTCAATACCAAATAGGTTTTTGTTTTTTGTTTTCCCTCCACCGAACCCGGGCTTTTTGTAAGGGATAGATGTGAGGCAAGGCCAGTCCCAGGTCGGAGGTGTGGGGGTGGGGACTGAGCCCTTTCCCCTGGTTGCTGGTGGTGTATCCCTTAATGTGTGTTTGGAGCCCGAACCCCAATTGCAGAGTGTGGCAAAAGCAAGGGCTCCAGCTGAAGGGAGGGGTGGAGGAAGGAGGTGTGTGGAAGAGCTGCGCAGGCCCAGAGTAAAAGGCAGGCCAGGAGGCTTGGAGCGCAGGCGCTCAGGGGCAGGCAGGTGGCACGCAGGCGCAGTAGGGGCAGGCAGGCGGCACGTGGCGGAGGGGGAGGGGAGCGGAAAGTTCCCGCCTTTTCTGTCAGAGCCTCCCTGTGTCGCTGTGCCTAGCATTAAGGTCCGCCAAGGCAAAAGACTGGAAGTTGCGTGTGGACTGTGTGAGGTAGGGGAGCAGCACTTGGGCCAAAGTTGGTCACATGAGGCACCTCTGCCGAGGGGAGGAGGCTTTGGGGGTGGCTGCCGCCGGGGAGCCCGCCTCCTGCCTCTTCCTCTGGGTTCTTCAGTAGTCCCGCCTGCTGCCTGTACTGGTCAGCTCCATAGGCAGGCCTACCCCTGAAAGCTGCCCCTCCCTCCCAATTGCCCGCCTCCCACACTGCCCCTCCTCTCCCTGGGGGACACCCACCAGAAAGTCCCCTCCTTCAGTAGCCCCACTCCCAGGTCCCCAACTTCCTCAGGTGCTCAGCTCCCCCTCCCCCACCCCCTTCGCCTCTTGGTCTCCCTCTTGAGGCCACATATTGGTATTGCATCCGAGGAGGGTTTTTTTTTTTTTTTAATGGTTTTGAAATAAGCTTTTAGAGCTCTGTGCAAGTTGGATCCCAAGCCTCGTACACATCCTGACGTCTCAGGCATAAATATGAGTGGACCTTGGCCGTGAGTGGCCCACTTTGCCTTAGAGCAGTCACACACCTGCCTTCCACCCTGTGCTCTCAGTATTCTCCTTCCATAGCGGATGCAGAAATGATTAAGGAAGTTCTTTCTGCTCTCCCGCTGCCTGAAGCCCTGGCTCTAGTTCACTGCTGTGCCCATAGAGGTGGCACTGACCCTGTCTCCAGGGGACATGACTGAGCAGATGCTGCTGCCAAGCTAGCAGCCATAGGAGGGCCTGAACTACTTTGAACATGAACAACCACTGATGACTTAAATTGATCACTTTCCTATAATGAAAAGGAAGTGGAGAAATGGAAAGGAAAATTCAAAGCAAAACCAATTCATGGAGTGTGGGTGTCATCTGAAGGAAAACCCCTGCTCCCTAGAAGTTTCCATCACCAAATTTACCAATCTGTTCATCCTAATGGCCACTTTGGTACCCCGGGCATGGTGGACTCTGTTAAGAGAGTCTGGCTGGCCCCTGGTATAACTACCAGAGCCCCAAAAGTGTGTTCAGCCTGCTCTTCCTGCCAGTCAGATCACCAACATGCCTTTGGTGGAAAAGCCTTTGGTGGGCGTCCTCTGGCTTACACACCTTGTGAGCGTTCTTTGTAAGGGAAGTGTCTCCTTTGGAGTGGTGTCCACCGAGGATCTGTAGGGATAGAGGAGGCAAAGGCAAGTCCTGTGTGACCCTGGAGGCATGACCCTCCCCTGCAAGCATGCCCATTCCTCCAGCCATGCATCCCTCCTCACCTCAAAAGGGGGGAAGTGTCGTTCCTGGCAACATAGGGTGGACCTTGTCCTTGCAGGGATGAGACAGCTGTCCCTTTTACCGGCACGTTCACTATTCTCCTTGGTCCTCACCATGTCCTGGCTAGGTCTGTGAAAGGAGTGAAGCAGGTAGAGAATACACTAGACGCTGCTGGCTGGCTGACTGGCTGGCTGGCTGACTGTGTGCTGGCATCAGTGCCTGCCTAGATAGAGAGATGGCTGGAACCTATAGGGTAGCCTGGTCACTCTTGGGCTCCACTTGTACCTTGTGTTCTTGGCTCTCCCTCAGAATGTGATGCCACAGAGCGGTCAGCTGTAGCACAAAGAGCATCAGCAGCAGCAGCAGTGTTAAGGCAGCTCTTCTGTTCCGTTTCTAGGACTCCTGCCTTTTGGGTTGAAGGTATAATGACCGATTCTGGCTCAGAATCCATGGAGGACACACACACACACACACACACACACACACACACACACACACAGGGTAATGCAACACACAAGAGGTACTTTATTGAGCAAAATATAGCTTGGTGCCGAGGACCTAAAGTGCTGGCCCAGAGGCTGCGATTTGCAGGTGTTTTATACACTTTTAGGGTACAGGGAGTAAAAAGGAATTCCTGGGGTGGGCGGGAGTGAACCGAAACTCCTGGGGCTGGGGTCCTGAAGACACAGCAATCTTAGTCTTCGGTACCCATATGTTTCACGTATGGTCATGGTGACCGAGGTTAGGTCAGTGAATCGTGAGATGATATATCTTTGTGAAACCTGGGATAAGAGTCCAACCTGCGGCTGCTACATAATGTATGTCCTTAGTGGGTTTGGGCTCGAGAAGGAGAAAGGAGTCGGAGAAAATGGGTGATAAATCAAGAGACACAGAGAAGTGAATTGAAATGGGAGCGGCGATGGCCCCTGATACTATTTTCCTTAGAAAAACCATGAAAGGAAAATCTGAGACATAAGAGACCAAGCGGAGGTAAGAATTCTGAGATAGAAGGACGTGGCCAATAGTGGCGCTAGGACAGATAAAGAGAGACAGCAGGGAGAACTCCTAGGTTGCAGGAAACAAGAGAAAAAGCAGGGGGCCTCACCCCAGCCTTTATTGTGGATTGAGAGGTGATCAATGAATAGGTGACATAGTACCTAGTTCTTAACTTTGGTTGCATAGACAATGACAAGATCAGAGGAGGCGGGGATTCTCCTGACATGAGCTTTTCAGAGGAATGAGGTTTGACAAGGTGAGGGCTAAGCCTTTGTGGCTCAGGCCCAGGAATTCTCTTGCCCTTAGAACTGCAGATACATCGATCTGAATGGATCTGATCAAGTATTTCATACATGAACCATACCCCCATGCCTGGTAGGTTATATATCCACCCCCTTTTTTTTTTTTTTTTACAAAAATTAAATAAGAGGGTATCCTGTTACAATGAAATTGTAAACTTAATCAACAAACAGGAATACTAGTGAGCTATCAGATAAAGAATCAAAAATGAATTCACAATCCAATTTCAAAATGAAGTATAACTTAGCAATACTGCTGTAAAAATGATAAGAATGATCTTCATTTCCATTTAGCAATGTCAAGCGTAACAATTTTCATCATCCAAGATCACAAGTTATAATATAAAATAATAAGAAAATGATGTTCACTCCTTAGTGATCCTGAATTAAGGTGATAAAGTAATCATAGGACAGGTGCATGGACATATCATATTGCCCATGTCTAGCCAGGATTATAAGAAGTTGTCACATCTTCAATAGTTAAAGAAAAAGACTTCCTCTCGAGATGAGAGGGAATCCTTGTCTTTCCCTTGTTCTGATTATGCGTAGTCTTTGGGATATATAATCCAAGATGCCTGCCACATAGACATATGGTTGCAGGGTTGGTACCATGGCCTGTGAATGAGGGTGTCTGTAACCTGGTCGTGGTGGTTACAAAAAGGGATTTTTCCTTTGTGGGCTGGGACTCGAGAAGAAGGAGCAAGGAGTCTGAGAATATGGGTGAAGAATGACAGACAGAGACAAGTCAAAGTAATAGATAGGGCAGGCGTGATCCCCTCTGTTTTTTCATTGGTCAAAGAATTAAAATTAAAAAATTTAAATTTTTTTTTAATTTAAATTTTAAATTTAAATGTAAAATTAAAAAGAAAATATGAGAAGCTTGCAGACAGGTGGAAGTAAGACAGGTGGCCCAGAGAGGCCTTAGTAAAGAGACAGTAGTGAAGCTTTAAGATTGCTGGAACAAGAGAGGGAATCACGCCTTTACCCCAGGCTTTCTTGGGGATAGCCAGGATCAATGACCAGATAAGAAAGCATAGATAATTCAGATTGGATGGGAAGGTAATGATGACACCTTTTGGGTGTGTTGACCTCAACCCGCCCTTTTACCAAGGAATTGGAGTCCTCACCAAATGTCAATGCACCAAATGTTAATGAGTTTGCATGGCTAGGTCAAGAGTCCACCCACAAATGTCAGAGTTCCAACCTTGTGTCTGAAGACACAATATCCATATATCAGTTATATTTCTTAGATGTGAATATGCTTGGAATGCTACATATCCCCCCTTTTTGTGTTAAAAAAATAAGATGAAGGGCGAGTGATATAAAAATATGAGAAAAATTTGACTCAAATTAAAAATATAAAAATCATGTAGCATCATCAAATGATACTTCAAGTGATTCAAAATAGACAACCAAAACTTATTGCAAAAAGTTTGGATGTAAAAAGTAAGTGTGATTGTCAAGAACAATGAAGATTTAACTCTCAACTTATTGATAATTTGATAATGATGAAAATGATCTTCATACATAACATACCAAATCATCTGAGCAAATGATCTTGGGAATATGATTCCAAAATTAAAAGAAAATTTTAGACTCTCTTTTCACTGTTTATGTGGCATGTTTGAAGCTGAGCCAATATGTAATATCAGAATTTACATTCCCAATGATTTCTCATTCCTGATCTAAATTGACTAAAACTCTCCTTGTACAGGAGCATAATTTTTCCACCATTAAAAGCTTTGTAAAAACATGAATACAACAATTATTGTGAAATTTTTAACAAATACCAACATTCCCAAACACATTACATTCTGATCTGCAGTCTAAATACCCAGGATGATGATAATGAAGTGACATTTCAAGTTTTGGCTGCATATTTCATATATCATCCTCATTTAAATTTCTGCTTTTATCAATAAACCCATCAATATGATAGCCAAGCATATCACATTACCAATATTTGGAAAATTCATTCCACCAAACCAATGTTTGTGTAAATAGAAGCTTAAGTTGTTTCTCATGTAGAAAGAATCTCTACAGTTTCTGGAACTTGTCGAATTTGGTGTAGCTTGTTCTTTCCTGGTTGTTAATGTATAATATTCCATGTGCTTTTTCTACAAGCTTATCCGTGCCTATTGTGTCCTATTTTCAATACCTACTCCAAAAAAGGAAAACTTAGATCATACTTTGCCCTTGCTCCATGTATGTGTGTGATAACTCGTTCCACCTAGGAGAGTCAATAACTGCGCGTCCACAGAAATTGTCCAACCTAGCGCACTCAGATGACCACTGAGGCTTTACTTTCAAATACCAGAACGTCTTCCAGTATTTGGATGGGAAGCCAATAGACCCCGAATCCAGTGGCCGGCCTGAATTCTGGGACTATTGGTAGAGAGCAAGAAACCGTTCCCATAAGATATTACCCCAAAAGACAGGATTTCAGGACTAATGGTTAACAATGGTATTAACACTCAAGTACACCCACGGTGGTTGGCATGTCACGTCCACCTAGTTATTGGCAGGAACATCATCTTTGCATGGTTGTCAATGATCTTTTTCAATACCTTAGGTTCCTGATGAAAGGTTTCAGAGTGCATTTTGGCTGATCTCTCATCCCTTTTTTCCAGAGTCACATCAGGATCATCTGTCCATTAAACCTGCCTGTGTAGCATTTTCTGCCTGGCACCTCCCTTTTTGTTGTCCGAGGTCTCAGATCTATGCTATGAGTGAAAGTTTTCGATCTCCTCCTCTTTGGAGAGTCATACCAATGTCTATACCCTCGGGGATAGCAGCATTTCTTACAATACTAGTAGTAGTTTTACAATGTATCCTTTTGACAGTATCATAGACATACAAAATGAAAGGTATACATTCACGTCTAAACAAGTGTAGCTATTTTGTTTTGATTCCATAAGAAAGACCTCGGAGTGTGGGATTTATCTGATGTCTTAGACAGACACAAGTGTGGTTTAGTCCTTCTGAGTTAGCATCCTTGCTCTTGGTTTGGGTACCCTATATCAATGGATGTCAGCCGGACAAGTGTCCCACAGTAGCCTAATAGCTAATGTCACTGATAGTGTCATGTCAGTCTTCTGGAGTGATCTTAGTCAGCGGTGAAGTGTCCTTCCAGCGTGCCTGGATAGTGGCTGGCGTGTAGTTAGCTGATGTCAACAGCGTTGGTCTGCTTCTCTTCCTGGTCTTGTGTTGGCTGGCATGATGTGCTTTGTGGGTGACCAGATGTTTCCACTCTCTGTCAACATACAGACAAGACCTCGACCCAACGTGATCATCCCCTTGGGTCCCTCACAGTCTTAATTTCTTGGTAATATTCAACCCAATTCAGATCTATCCTACAATGTAATCTTTAGCAGGACATTCAAACTGTTATTGCAAAGTTTTAACTGATGTTCGTTTTAGAGTGTGGAAGAGATCGATGGTTAGTGATACCGTTTCCACCCTTCTTTCTTATGAAAGTTGAAATGCCACAGCTGAACCAAATTGACTTTTCGATAAGTCTGATACGAAGAAAGACATGCTGTTGTTTGCCAATATAATGTACCCTTGAAGACAATGATCACATATACATTTTGGACAAATCGTACTGCAATTGGACAGTATTTATGGTACAGTCATAACCTTCCCAATTGTACCATTTGATATTTGATCATATTTGGGTAACGTGGAAGAATTCCACAAAAGTAATTTTCAGTTCCTTGTTATGCCAATACCATTTGGAATTTTCAGGTATGTGATAACGTTTGATCTTATAACCAATACCCATCAATCTGTAGTCCAGAATATCTGTCAGGGACTTCACGATATTCTTCTGGAGGCAAATTGTGTTTCATACAATGACATGTGCGTGGATAGTGTGTTAGACCTGCCTATAGGGCAGTGATGATCTTTCCAGCTCATTGGCTGTTTTTTCCATGTGTCCTGTGCCAGACACCTCTGCAGTCTGTCCTTTTTCTGGTGAGATTTTCTTGCCATCGGATAGCTTGCATATAAGCCATGAGCTATCCAATTCAGCCCATTTCTTGCTATGAAAAGCACTGCTCTCCCAAGATGTTTGGAATAGACAACCGTGCACAATTATTCCTAAGTTCTGTAATGGCTTTGCTCACTTCTTCATTTGAGCTTAATGCCATAAACCAGGAGAGTAAGCATGTCCCATCCCCTTTCACCCTGGGACTCCTTTGGGCATTGTAGGTCAATACCAAATAGGTTTTTGTTTTTTGTTTTCCCTCCACCGAACCTGGGCTTTTTGTAAGGGATAGATGTGAGGCAAGGCCAGTCCCAGGTCGGAGGTGTGGGGGTGGGGACTGAGCCCTTTCCCCTGGTTGCTGGTGGTGTATCCCTTAATGTGTGTTTGGAGCCCGAACCCCAATTGCAGAGTGTGGCAAAAGCAAGGGCTCCAGCTGAAGGGAGGGGTGGAGGAAGGAGGTGTGTGGAAGAGCTGCGCAGGCCCAGAGTAAAAGGCAGGCCAGGAGGCTTGGAGCGCAGGCGCTCAGGGGCAGGCAGGTGGCACGCAGGCGCAGTAGGGGCAGGCAGGCGGCACGTGGCGGAGGGGGAGGGGAGCGGAAAGTTCCCGCCTTTTCTGTCAGAGCCTCCCTGTGTCGCTGTGCCTAGCATTAAGGTCCGCCAAGGCAAAAGACTGGAAGTTGCGTGTGGACTGTGTGAGGTAGGGGAGCAGCACTTGGGCCAAAGTTGGTCACATGAGGCACCTCTGCCGAGGGGAGGAGGCTTTGGGGGTGGCTGCCGCCGGGGAGCCCGCCTCCTGCCTCTTCCTCTGGGTTCTTCAGTAGTCCCGCCTGCTGCCTGTACTGGTCAGCTCCATAGGCAGGCCTACCCCTGAAAGCTGCCCCTCCCTCCCAATTGCCCGCCTCCCACACTGCCCCTCCTCTCCCTGGGGGACACACACCAGAAAGTCCCCTCCTTCAGTAGCCCCACTCCCAGGTCCCCAACTTCCTCAGGTGCTCAGCTCCCCCTCCCCCACCCCCTTCGCCTCTTGGTCTCCCTCTTGAGGCCACATATTGGTATTGCATCCGAGGAGGGTTTTTTTTTTTTTTTTAAATGGTTTTGAAATAAGCTTTTAGAGCTCTGTGCAAGTTGGACCCCAAGCCTCGTACACATCCTGACGTCTCAGGCATAAATATGAGTGGACCTTGGCCGTGAGTGGCCCACTTTGCCTTAGAGCAGTCACACACCTGCCTTCCACCCTGTGCTCTCAGTATTCTCCTTCCATAGCGGATGCAGAAATGATTAAGGAAGTTCTTTCTGCTCTCCCGCTGCCTGAAGCCCTGGCTCTAGTTCACTGCTGTGCCCATAGAGGTGGCACTGACCCTGTCTCCAGGGGACATGACTGAGCAGATGCTGCTGCCAAGCTAGCAGCCATAGGAGGGCCTGAACTACTTTGAACATGAACAACCACTGATGACTTAAATTGATCACTTTCCTATAATGAAAAGGAAGTGGAGAAATGGAAAGGAAAATTCAAAGCAAAACCAATTCATGGAGTGTGGGTGTCATCTGAAGGAAAACCCCTGCTCCCTAGAAGTTTCCATCACCAAATTTACCAATCTGTTCATCCTAATGGCCACTTTGGTACCCCGGGCATGGTGGACTCTGTTAAGAGAGTCTGGCTGGCCCCTGGTATAACTACCAGAGCCCCAAAAGTGTGTTCAGCCTGCTCTTCCTGCCAGTCAGATCACCAACATGCCTTTGGTGGAAAAGCCTTTGGTGGGCGTCCTCTGGCTTACACACCTTGTGAGCGTTCTTTGTAAGGGAAGTGTCTCCTTTGGAGTGGTGTCCACCGAGGATCTGTAGGGATAGAGGAGGCAAAGGCAAGTCCTGTGTGACCCTGGAGGCATGACCCTCCCCTGCAAGCATGCCCATTCCTCCAGCCATGCATCCCTCCTCACCTCAAAAGGGGGGAAGTGTCGTTCCTGGCAACATAGGGTGGACCTTGTCCTTGCAGGGATGAGACAGCTGTCCCTTTTACCGGCACGTTCACTATTCTCCTTGGTCCTCACCATGTCCTGGCTAGGTCTGTGAAAGGAGTGAAGCAGGTAGAGAATACACTAGACGCTGCTGGCTGGCTGACTGGCTGGCTGGCTGACTGTGTGCTGGCATCAGTGCCTGCCTAGATAGAGAGATGGCTGGAACCTATAGGGTAGCCTGGTCACTCTTGGGCTCCACTTGTACCTTGTGTTCTTGGCTCTCCCTCAGAATGTGATGCCACAGAGCGGTCAGCTGTAGCAGAAAGAGCAGCAGCAGCAGCAGCAGCAGTGTTAAAGCAGCTCTTCTGTTCCGTTGCTAGGACTCCTGCCTTTTGGGTCGAAGGTATAATGACCGATTCTGGCTCAGAATCCATGGAGGACACACACACACACACACACACACACACACACACACACACACACACACACACACGGTAATGCAACACACAAGAGGTACTTTATTGAGCAAAATATAGCTTGGTGCGGAGGACCTAAAGTGCTGGCCCAGAGGCTGTGATTTGCAGGTGTTTTATACACTTTTAGGGTACAGGGAGTAAAAAGGAATTCCTGGGGTGGGCGGGAGTGAACCGAAACTCCTGGGGCTGGGGTCCTGAAACCCAAGTGCCCAAAGGGAAGACACAGCAATCTTAGTCTTCGGTACCCATATGTTTCACGTATGGTCATGGTGACCGAGGTTAGGTCAGTGAATCGTGAGATGATATATCTTTGTGAAACCTGGGATAAGAGTCCAACCTGCGGCTGCTACATAATGTATGTCCTTAGTGGGTTTGGGCTCGAGAAGGAGAAAGGAGTCGGAGAAAATGGGTGATAAATCAAGAGACACAGAGAAGTGAATTGAAATGGGAGCGGCGATGGCCCCTGATACTATTTTCCTTAGAAAAACCATGAAAGGAAAATCTGAGACATAAGAGACCAAGCGGAGGTAAGAATTCTGAGATAGAAGGACGTGGCCAATAGTGGCGCTAGGACAGATAAAGAGAGACAGCAGGGAGAACTCCTAGGTTGCAGGAAACAAGAGAAAAAGCAGGGGGCCTCACCCCAGCCTTTATTGTGGATTGAGAGGTGATCAATGAATACGTGACATAGTACCTAGTTCTTAACTTTGGTTGCATAGACAATGACAAGATCAGAGGAGGCGGGGATTCTCCTGACATGAGCTTTTCAGAGGAATGAGGTTTGACAAGGTGAGGGCTAAGCCTTTGTGGCTCAGGCCCAGGAATTCTCTTGCCCTTAGAACTGCAGATACATCGATCTGAATGGATCTGATCAAGTATTTCATACATGAACCATACCCCCATGCCTGGTAGGTTATATATCCACCCCCTTTTTTTTTTTTTTTACAAAAATTAAATAAGAGGGTATCCTGTTACAATGAAATTGTAAACTTAATCAACAAACAGGAATACTAGTGAGCTATCAGATAAAGAATCAAAAATGAATTCACAATCCAATTTCAAAATGAAGTATAACTTAGCAATACTGCTGTAAAAATGATAAGAATGATCTTCATTTCCATTTAGCAATGTCAAGCGTAACAATTTTCATCATCCAAGATCACAAGTTATAATATAAAATAATAAGAAAATGATGTTCACTCCTTAGTGATCCTGAATTAAGGTGATAAAGTAATCATAGGACAGGTGCATGGACATATCATATTGCCCATGTATAGCCAGGATTATAAGAAGTTGTCACATCTTCAATAGTTAAAGAAAAAGACTTCCTCTCGAGATGAGAGGGAATCCTTGTCTTTCCCTTGTTCTGATTATGCGTAGTCTTTGGGATATATAATCCAAGATGCCTGCCACATAGACATATGGTTGCAGGGTTGGTACCATGGCCTGTGAATGAGGGTGTCTGTAACCTGGTCGTGGTGGTTACAAAAAGGGATTTTTCCTTTGTGGGCTGGGACTCGAGAAGAAGGAGCAAGGAGTCTGAGAATATGGGTGAAGAATGACAGACAGAGACAAGTCAAAGTAATAGATAGGGCAGGCGTGATCCCCTCTGTTTTTTCATTGGTCAAAGAATTAAAATTAAAAAATTTAAATTTTTTTTTAATTTAAATTTTAAATTTAAATGTAAAATTAAAAAGAAAATATGAGAAGCTTGCAGACAGGTGGAAGTAAGACAGGTGGCCCAGAGAGGCCTTAGTAAAGAGACAGTAGTGAAGCTTTAAGATTGCTGGAACAAGAGAGGGAATCACGCCTTTACCCCAGGCTTTCTTGGGGATAGCCAGGATCAATGACCAGATAAGAAAGCATAGATAATTCAGATTGGATGGGAAGGTAATGATGACACCTTTTGGGTGTGTTGACCTCAACCCGCCCTTTTACCAAGGAATTGGAGTCCTCACCAAATGTCAATGCACCAAATGTTAATGAGTTTGCATGGCTAGGTCAAGAGTCCACCCACAAATGTCAGAGTTCCAACCTTGTGTCTGAAGACACAATATCCATATATCAGTTATATTTCTTAGATGTGAATATGCTTGGAATGCTACATATCCCCCCTTTTTGTGTTAAAAAAATAAGATGAAGGGCGAGTGATATAAAAATATGAGAAAAATTTGACTCAAATTAAAAATATAAAAATCATGTAGCATCATCAAATGATACTTCAAGTGATTCAAAATAGACAACCAAAACTTATTGCAAAAAGTTTGGATGTAAAAAGTAAGTGTGATTGTCAAGAACAATGAAGATTTAACTCTCAACTTATTGATAATTTGATAATGATGAAAATGATCTTCATACATAACATACCAAATCATCTGAGCAAATGATCTTGGGAATATGATTCCAAAATTAAAAGAAAATTTTAGACTCTCTTTTCACTGTTTATGTGGCATGTTTGAAGCTGAGCCAATATGTAATATCAGAATTTACATTCCCAATGATTTCTCATTCCTGATCTAAATTGACTAAAACTCTCCTTGTACAGGAGCATAATTTTTCCACCATTAAAAGCTTTGTAAAAACATGAATACAACAATTATTGTGAAATTTTTAACAAATACCAACATTCCCAAACACATTACATTCTGATCTGCAGTCTAAATACCCAGGATGATGATAATGAAGTGACATTTCAAGTTTTGGCTGCATATTTCATATATCATCCTCATTTAAATTTCTGCTTTTATCAATAAACCCATCAATATGATAGCCAAGCATATCACATTACCAATATTTGGAAAATTCATTCCACCAAACCAATGTTTGTGTAAATAGAAGCTTAAGTTGTTTCTCATGTAGAAAGAATCTCTACAGTTTCTGGAACTTGTCGAATTTGGTGTAGCTTGTTCTTTCCTGGTTGTTAATGTATAATATTCCATGTGCTTTTTCTACAAGCTTATCCGTGCCTATTGTGTCCTATTTTCAATACCTACTCCAAAAAAGGAAAACTTAGATCATACTTTGCCCTTGCTCCATGTATGTGTGTGATAACTCGTTCCACCTAGGAGAGTCAATAACTGCGCGTCCACAGAAATTGTCCAACCTAGCGCACTCAGATGACCACTGAGGCTTTACTTTCAAATACCAGAACGTCTTCCAGTATTTGGATGGGAAGCCAATAGACCCCGAATCCAGTGGCCGGCCTGAATTCTGGGACTATTGGTAGAGAGCAAGAAACCGTTCCCATAAGATATTACCCCAAAAGACAGGATTTCAGGACTAATGGTTAACAATGGTATTAACACTCAAGTACACCCACGGTGGTTGGCATGTCACGTCCACCTAGTTATTGGCAGGAACATCATCTTTGCATGGTTGTCAATGATCTTTTTCAATACCTTAGGTTCCTGATGAAAGGTTTCAGAGTGCATTTTGGCTGATCTCTCATCCCTTTTTTCCAGAGTCACATCAGGATCATCTGTCCATTAAACCTGCCTGTGTAGCATTTTCTGCCTGGCACCTCCCTTTTTGTTGTCCGAGGTATCAGATCTATGCTATGAGTGAAAGTTTTCGATCTCCTCCTCTTTGGAGAGTCATACCAATGTCTATACCCTCGGGGATAGCAGCATTTCTTACAATACTAGTAGTAGTTTTACAATGTATCCTTTTGACAGTATCATAGACATACAAAATGAAAGGTATACATTCACGTCTAAACAAGTGTAGCTATTTTGTTTTGATTCCATAAGAAAGACCTCGGAGTGTGGGATTTATCTGATGTCTTAGACAGACACAAGTGTGGTTTAGTCCTTCTGAGTTAGCATCCTTGCTCTTGGTTTGGGTACCCTATATCAATGGATGTCAGCCGGACAAGTGTCCCACAGTAGCCTAATAGCTAATGTCACTGATAGTGTCATGTCAGTCTTCTGGAGTGATCTTAGTCAGCGGTGAAGTGTCCTTCCAGCGTGCCTGGATAGTGGCTGGCGTGTAGTTAGCTGATGTCAACAGCGTTGGTCTGCTTCTCTTCCTGGTCTTGTGTTGGCTGGCATGATGTGCTTTGTGGGTGACCAGATGTTTCCACTCTCTGTCAACATACAGACAAGACCTCGACCCAACGTGATCATCCCCTTGGGTCCCTCACAGTCTTAATTTCTTGGTAATATTCAACCCAATTCAGATCTATCCTACAATGTAATCTTTAGCAGGACATTCAAACTGTTATTGCAAAGTTTTAACTGATGTTCGTTTTAGAGTGTGGAAGAGATCGATGGTTAGTGATACCGTTTCCACCCTTCTTTCTTATGAAAGTTGAAATGCCACAGCTGAACCAAATTGACTTTTCGATAAGTCTGATACGAAGAAAGACATGCTGTTGTTTGCCAATATAATGTACCCTTGAAGACAATGATCACATATACATTTTGGACAAATCGTACTGCAATTGGACAGTATTTATGGTACAGTCATAACCTTCCCAATTGTACCATTTGATATTTGATCATATTTGGGTAACGTGGAAGAATTCCACAAAAGTAATTTTCAGTTCCTTGTTATGCCAATACCATTTGGAATTTTCAGGTATGTGATAACGTTTGATCTTATAACCAATACCCATCAATCTGTAGTCCAGAATATCTGTCAGGGACTTCACGATATTCTTCTGGAGGCAAATTGTGTTTCATACAATGACATGTGCGTGGATAGTGTGTTAGACCTGCCTATAGGGCAGTGATGATCTTTCCAGCTCATTGGCTGTTTTTTCCATGTGTCCTGTGCCAGACACCTCTGCAGTCTGTCCTTTTTCTGGTGAGATTTTCTTGCCATCGGATAGCTTGCATATAAGCCATGAGCTATCCAATTCAGCCCATTTCTTGCTATGAAAAGCACTGCTCTCCCAAGATGTTTGGAATAGACAACCGTGCACAATTATTCCTAAGTTCTGTAATGGCTTTGCTCACTTCTTCATTTGAGCTTAATGCCATAAACCAGGAGAGTAAGCATGTCCCATCCCCTTTCACCCTGGGACTCCTTTGGGCATTGTAGGTCAATACCAAATAGGTTTTTGTTTTTTGTTTTCCCTCCACCGAACCTGGGCTTTTTGTAAGGGATAGATGTGAGGCAAGGCCAGTCCCAGGTCGGAGGTGTGGGGGTGGGGACTGAGCCCTTTCCCCTGGTTGCTGGTGGTGTATCCCTTAATGTGTGTTTGGAGCCCGAACCCCAATTGCAGAGTGTGGCAAAAGCAAGGGCTCCAGCTGAAGGGAGGGGTGGAGGAAGGAGGTGTGTGGAAGAGCTGCGCAGGCCCAGAGTAAAAGGCAGGCCAGGAGGCTTGGAGCGCAGGCGCTCAGGGGCAGGCAGGTGGCACGCAGGCGCAGTAGGGGCAGGCAGGCGGCACGTGGCGGAGGGGGAGGGGAGCGGAAAGTTCCCGCCTTTTCTGTCAGAGCCTCCCTGTGTCGCTGTGCCTAGCATTAAGGTCCGCCAAGGCAAAAGACTGGAAGTTGCGTGTGGACTGTGTGAGGTAGGGGAGCAGCACTTGGGCCAAAGTTGGTCACATGAGGCACCTCTGCCGAGGGGAGGAGGCTTTGGGGGTGGCTGCCGCCGGGGAGCCCGCCTCCTGCCTCTTCCTCTGGGTTCTTCAGTAGTCCCGCCTGCTGCCTGTACTGGTCAGCTCCATAGGCAGGCCTACCCCTGAAAGCTGCCCCTCCCTCCCAATTGCCCGCCTCCCACACTGCCCCTCCTCTCCCTGGGGGACACACACCAGAAAGTCCCCTCCTTCAGTAGCCCCACTCCCAGGTCCCCAACTTCCTCAGGTGCTCAGCTCCCCCTCCCCCACCCCCTTCGCCTCTTGGTCTCCCTCTTGAGGCCACATATTGGTATTGCATCCGAGGAGGGTTTTTTTTTTTTTTTTAAATGGTTTTGAAATAAGCTTTTAGAGCTCTGTGCAAGTTGGACCCCAAGCCTCGTACACATCCTGACGTCTCAGGCATAAATATGAGTGGACCTTGGCCGTGAGTGGCCCACTTTGCCTTAGAGCAGTCACACACCTGCCTTCCACCCTGTGCTCTCAGTATTCTCCTTCCATAGCGGATGCAGAAATGATTAAGGAAGTTCTTTCTGCTCTCCCGCTGCCTGAAGCCCTGGCTCTAGTTCACTGCTGTGCCCATAGAGGTGGCACTGACCCTGTCTCCAGGGGACATGACTGAGCAGATGCTGCTGCCAAGCTAGCAGCCATAGGAGGGCCTGAACTACTTTGAACATGAACAACCACTGATGACTTAAATTGATCACTTTCCTATAATGAAAAGGAAGTGGAGAAATGGAAAGGAAAATTCAAAGCAAAACCAATTCATGGAGTGTGGGTGTCATCTGAAGGAAAACCCCTGCTCCCTAGAAGTTTCCATCACCAAATTTACCAATCTGTTCATCCTAATGGCCACTTTGGTACCCCGGGCATGGTGGACTCTGTTAAGAGAGTCTGGCTGGCCCCTGGTATAACTACCAGAGCCCCAAAAGTGTGTTCAGCCTGCTCTTCCTGCCAGTCAGATCACCAACATGCCTTTGGTGGAAAAGCCTTTGGTGGGCGTCCTCTGGCTTACACACCTTGTGAGCGTTCTTTGTAAGGGAAGTGTCTCCTTTGGAGTGGTGTCCACCGAGGATCTGTAGGGATAGAGGAGGCAAAGGCAAGTCCTGTGTGACCCTGGAGGCATGACCCTCCCCTGCAAGCATGCCCATTCCTCCAGCCATGCATCCCTCCTCACCTCAAAAGGGGGGAAGTGTCGTTCCTGGCAACATAGGGTGGACCTTGTCCTTGCAGGGATGAGACAGCTGTCCCTTTTACCGGCACGTTCACTATTCTCCTTGGTCCTCACCATGTCCTGGCTAGGTCTGTGAAAGGAGTGAAGCAGGTAGAGAATACACTAGACGCTGCTGGCTGGCTGACTGGCTGGCTGGCTGACTGTGTGCTGGCATCAGTGCCTGCCTAGATAGAGAGATGGCTGGAACCTATAGGGTAGCCTGGTCACTCTTGGGCTCCACTTGTACCTTGTGTTCTTGGCTCTCCCTCAGAATGTGATGCCACAGAGCGGTCAGCTGTAGCAGAAAGAGCAGCAGCAGCAGCAGCAGCAGTGTTAAAGCAGCTCTTCTGTTCCGTTGCTAGGACTCCTGCCTTTTGGGTCGAAGGTATAATGACCGATTCTGGCTCAGAATCCATGGAGGACACACACACACACACACACACACACACACACACACACACACACACACACACGGTAATGCAACACACAAGAGGTACTTTATTGAGCAAAATATAGCTTGGTGCGGAGGACCTAAAGTGCTGGCCCAGAGGCTGCGATTTGCAGGTGTTTTATACACTTTTAGGGTACAGGGAGTAAAAAGGAATTCCTGGGGTGGGCGGGAGTGAACCGAAACTCCTGGGGCTGGGGTCCTGAAACCCAAGTGCCCAAAGGGAAGACACAGCAATCTTAGTCTTCGGTACCCATATGTTTCACGTATGGTCATGGTGACCGAGGTTAGGTCAGTGAATCGTGAGATGATATATCTTTGTGAAACCTGGGATAAGAGTCCAACCTGCGGCTGCTACATAATGTATGTCCTTAGTGGGTTTGGGCTCGAGAAGGAGAAAGGAGTCGGAGAAAATGGGTGATAAATCAAGAGACACAGAGAAGTGAATTGAAATGGGAGCGGCGATGGCCCCTGATACTATTTTCCTTAGAAAAACCATGAAAGGAAAATCTGAGACATAAGAGACCAAGCGGAGGTAAGAATTCTGAGATAGAAGGACGTGGCCAATAGTGGCGCTAGGACAGATAAAGAGAGACAGCAGGGAGAACTCCTAGGTTGCAGGAAACAAGAGAAAAAGCAGGGGGCCTCACCCCAGCCTTTATTGTGGATTGAGAGGTGATCAATGAATACGTGACATAGTACCTAGTTCTTAACTTTGGTTGCATAGACAATGACAAGATCAGAGGAGGCGGGGATTCTCCTGACATGAGCTTTTCAGAGGAATGAGGTTTGACAAGGTGAGGGCTAAGCCTTTGTGGCTCAGGCCCAGGAATTCTCTTGCCCTTAGAACTGCAGATACATCGATCTGAATGGATCTGATCAAGTATTTCATACATGAACCATACCCCCATGCCTGGTAGGTTATATATCCACCCCCTTTTTTTTTTTTTTTACAAAAATTAAATAAGAGGGTATCCTGTTACAATGAAATTGTAAACTTAATCAACAAACAGGAATACTAGTGAGCTATCAGATAAAGAATCAAAAATGAATTCACAATCCAATTTCAAAATGAAGTATAACTTAGCAATACTGCTGTAAAAATGATAAGAATGATCTTCATTTCCATTTAGCAATGTCAAGCGTAACAATTTTCATCATCCAAGATCACAAGTTATAATATAAAATAATAAGAAAATGATGTTCACTCCTTAGTGATCCTGAATTAAGGTGATAAAGTAATCATAGGACAGGTGCATGGACATATCATATTGCCCATGTATAGCCAGGATTATAAGAAGTTGTCACATCTTCAATAGTTAAAGAAAAAGACTTCCTCTCGAGATGAGAGGGAATCCTTGTCTTTCCCTTGTTCTGATTATGCGTAGTCTTTGGGATATATAATCCAAGATGCCTGCCACATAGACATATGGTTGCAGGGTTGGTACCATGGCCTGTGAATGAGGGTGTCTGTAACCTGGTCGTGGTGGTTACAAAAAGGGATTTTTCCTTTGTGGGCTGGGACTCGAGAAGAAGGAGCAAGGAGTCTGAGAATATGGGTGAAGAATGACAGACAGAGACAAGTCAAAGTAATAGATAGGGCAGGCGTGATCCCCTCTGTTTTTTCATTGGTCAAAGAATTAAAATTAAAAAATTTAAATTTTTTTTTAATTTAAATTTTAAATTTAAATGTAAAATTAAAAAGAAAATATGAGAAGCTTGCAGACAGGTGGAAGTAAGACAGGTGGCCCAGAGAGGCCTTAGTAAAGAGACAGTAGTGAAGCTTTAAGATTGCTGGAACAAGAGAGGGAATCACGCCTTTACCCCAGGCTTTCTTGGGGATAGCCAGGATCAATGACCAGATAAGAAAGCATAGATAATTCAGATTGGATGGGAAGGTAATGATGACACCTTTTGGGTGTGTTGACCTCAACCCGCCCTTTTACCAAGGAATTGGAGTCCTCACCAAATGTCAATGCACCAAATGTTAATGAGTTTGCATGGCTAGGTCAAGAGTCCACCCACAAATGTCAGAGTTCCAACCTTGTGTCTGAAGACACAATATCCATATATCAGTTATATTTCTTAGATGTGAATATGCTTGGAATGCTACATATCCCCCCTTTTTGTGTTAAAAAAATAAGATGAAGGGCGAGTGATATAAAAATACGAGAAAAATTTGACTCAAATTAAAAATATAAAAATCATGTAGCATCATCAAATGATACTTCAAGTGATTCAAAATAGACAACCAAAACTTATTGCAAAAAGTTTGGATGTAAAAAGTAAGTGTGATTGTCAAGAACAATGAAGATTTAACTCTCAACTTATTGATAATTTGATAATGATGAAAATGATCTTCATACATAACATACCAAATCATCTGAGCAAATGATCTTGGGAATATGATTCCAAAATTAAAAGAAAATTTTAGACTCTCTTTTCACTGTTTATGTGGCATGTTTGAAGCTGAGCCAATATGTAATATCAGAATTTACATTCCCAATGATTTCTCATTCCTGATCTAAATTGACTAAAACTCTCCTTGTACAGGAGCATAATTTTTCCACCATTAAAAGCTTTGTAAAAACATGAATACAACAATTATTGTGAAATTTTTAACAAATACCAACATTCCCAAACACATTACATTCTGATCTGCAGTCTAAATACCCAGGATGATGATAATGAAGTGACATTTCAAGTTTTGGCTGCATATTTCATATATCATCCTCATTTAAATTTCTGCTTTTATCAATAAACCCATCAATATGATAGCCAAGCATATCACATTACCAATATTTGGAAAATTCATTCCACCAAACCAATGTTTGTGTAAATAGAAGCTTAAGTTGTTTCTCATGTAGAAAGAATCTCTACAGTTTCTGGAACTTGTCGAATTTGGTGTAGCTTGTTCTTTCCTGGTTGTTAATGTATAATATTCCATGTGCTTTTTCTACAAGCTTATCCGTGCCTATTGTGTCCTATTTTCAATACCTACTCCAAAAAAGGAAAACTTAGATCATACTTTGCCCTTGCTCCATGTATGTGTGTGATAACTCGTTCCACCTAGGAGAGTCAATAACTGCGTGTCCACAGAAATTGTCCAACCTAGCGCACTCAGATGACCACTGAGGCTTTACTTTCAAATACCAGAACGTCTTCCAGTATTTGGATGGGAAGCCAATAGACCCCGAATCCAGTGGCCGGCCTGAATTCTGGGACTATTGGTAGAGAGCAAGAAACCGTTCCCATAAGATATTACCCCAAAAGACAGGATTTCAGGACTAATGGTTAACAATGGTATTAACACTCAAGTACACCCACGGTGGTTGGCATGTCACGTCCACCTAGTTATTGGCAGGAACATCATCTTTGCATGGTTGTCAATGATCTTTTTCAATACCTTAGGTTCCTGATGAAAGGTTTCAGAGTGCATTTTGGCTGATCTCTCATCCCTTTTTTCCAGAGTCACATCAGGATCATCTGTCCATTAAACCTGCCTGTGTAGCATTTTCTGCCTGGCACCTCCCTTTTTGTTGTCCGAGGTCTCAGATCTATGCTATGAGTGAAAGTTTTCGATCTCCTCCTCTTTGGAGAGTCATACCAATGTCTATACCCTCGGGGATAGCAGCATTTCTTACAATACTAGTAGTAGTTTTACAATGTATCCTTTTGACAGTATCATAGACATACAAAATGAAAGGTATACATTCACGTCTAAACAAGTGTAGCTATTTTGTTTTGATTCCATAAGAAAGACCTCGGAGTGTGGGATTTATCTGATGTCTTAGACAGACACAAGTGTGGTTTAGTCCTTCTGAGTTAGCATCCTTGCTCTTGGTTTGGGTACCCTATATCAATGGATGTCAGCCGGACAAGTGTCCCACAGTAGCCTAATAGCTAATGTCACTGATAGTGTCATGTCAGTCTTCTGGAGTGATCTTAGTCAGCGGTGAAGTGTCCTTCCAGCGTGCCTGGATAGTGGCTGGCGTGTAGTTAGCTGATGTCAACAGCGTTGGTCTGCTTCTCTTCCTGGTCTTGTGTTGGCTGGCATGATGTGCTTTGTGGGTGACCAGATGTTTCCACTCTCTGTCAACATACAGACAAGACCTCGACCCAACGTGATCATCCCCTTGGGTCCCTCACAGTCTTAATTTCTTGGTAATATTCAACCCAATTCAGATCTATCCTACAATGTAATCTTTAGCAGGACATTCAAACTGTTATTGCAAAGTTTTAACTGATGTTCGTTTTAGAGTGTGGAAGAGATCGATGGTTAGTGATACCGTTTCCACCCTTCTTTCTTATGAAAGTTGAAATGCCACAGCTGAACCAAATTGACTTTTCGATAAGTCTGATACGAAGAAAGACATGCTGTTGTTTGCCAATATAATGTACCCTTGAAGACAATGATCACATATACATTTTGGACAAATCGTACTGCAATTGGACAGTATTTATGGTACAGTCATAACCTTCCCAATTGTACCATTTGATATTTGATCATATTTGGGTAACGTGGAAGAATTCCACAAAAGTAATTTTCAGTTCCTTGTTATGCCAATACCATTTGGAATTTTCAGGTATGTGATAACGTTTGATCTTATAACCAATACCCATCAATCTGTAGTCCAGAATATCTGTCAGGGACTTCACGATATTCTTCTGGAGGCAAATTGTTTTTCATACAATGACATGTGCGTGGATAGTGTGTTAGACCTGCCTATAGGGCAGTGATGATCTTTCCAGCTCATTGGCTGTTTTTTCCATGTGTCCTGTGCCAGACACCTCTGCAGTCTGTCCTTTTTCTGGTGAGATTTTCTTGCCATCGGATAGCTTGCATATAAGCCATGAGCTATCCAATTCAGCCCATTTCTTGCTATTAAAAGCACTGCTCTCCCAAGATGTTTGGAATAGACAACCGTGCACAATTATTCCTAAGTTCTGTAATGGCTTTGCTCACTTCTTCATTTGAGCTGAATGCCATAAACCAGGAGAGTAAGCATGTCCCATCCCCTTTCACCCTGGGACTCCTTTGGGCATTGTAGGTCAATACCAAATAGGTTTTTGTTTTTTGTTTTCCCTCCACCGAACCTGGGCTTTTTGTAAGGGATAGATGTGAGGCAAGGCCAGTCCCAGGTCGGAGGTGTGGGGGTGGGGACTGAGCCCTTTCCCCTGGTTGCTGGTGGTGTATCCCTTAATGTGTGTTTGGAGCCCGAACCCCAATTGCAGAGTGTGGCAAAAGCAAGGGCTCCAGCTGAAGGGAGGGGTGGAGGAAGGAGGTGTGTGGAAGAGCTGCGCAGGCCCAGAGTAAAAGGCAGGCCAGGAGGCTTGGAGCGCAGGCGCTCAGGGGCAGGCAGGTGGCACGCAGGCGCAGTAGGGGCAGGCAGGCGGCACGTGGCGGAGGGGGAGGGGAGCGGAAAGTTCCCGCCTTTTCTGTCAGAGCCTCCCTGTGTCGCTGTGCCTAGCATTAAGGTCCGCCAAGGCAAAAGACTGGAAGTTGCGTGTGGACTGTGTGAGGTAGGGGAGCAGCACTTGGGCCAAAGTTGGTCACATGAGGCACCTCTGCCGAGGGGAGGAGGCTTTGGGGGTGGCTGCCGCCGGGGAGCCCGCCTCCTGCCTCTTCCTCTGGGTTCTTCAGTAGTCCCGCCTGCTGCCTGTACTGGTCAGCTCCATAGGCAGGCCTACCCCTGAAAGCTGCCCCTCCCTCCCAATTGCCCGCCTCCCACACTGCCCCTCCTCTCCCTGGGGGACACACACCAGAAAGTCCCCTCCTTCAGTAGCCCCACTCCCAGGTCCCCAACTTCCTCAGGTGCTCAGCTCCCCCTCCCCCACCCCCTTCGCCTCTTGGTCTCCCTCTTGAGGCCACATATTGGTATTGCATCCGAGGAGGGTTTTTTTTTTTTTTTTAAATGGTTTTGAAATAAGCTTTTAGAGCTCTGTGCAAGTTGGACCCCAAGCCTCGTACACATCCTGACGTCTCAGGCATAAATATGAGTGGACCTTGGCCGTGAGTGGCCCACTTTGCCTTAGAGCAGTCACACACCTGCCTTCCACCCTGTGCTCTCAGTATTCTCCTTCCATAGCGGATGCAGAAATGATTAAGGAAGTTCTTTCTGCTCTCCCGCTGCCTGAAGCCCTGGCTCTAGTTCACTGCTGTGCCCATAGAGGTGGCACTGACCCTGTCTCCAGGGGACATGACTGAGCAGATGCTGCTGCCAAGCTAGCAGCCATAGGAGGGCCTGAACTACTTTGAACATGAACAACCACTGATGACTTAAATTGATCACTTTCCTATAATGAAAAGGAAGTGGAGAAATGGAAAGGAAAATTCAAAGCAAAACCAATTCATGGAGTGTGGGTGTCATCTGAAGGAAAACCCCTGCTCCCTAGAAGTTTCCATCACCAAATTTACCAATCTGTTCATCCTAATGGCCACTTTGGTACCCCGGGCATGGTGGACTCTGTTAAGAGAGTCTGGCTGGCCCCTGGTATAACTACCAGAGCCCCAAAAGTGTGTTCAGCCTGCTCTTCCTGCCAGTCAGATCACCAACATGCCTTTGGTGGAAAAGCCTTTGGTGGGCGTCCTCTGGCTTACACACCTTGTGAGCGTTCTTTGTAAGGGAAGTGTCTCCTTTGGAGTGGTGTCCACCGAGGATCTGTAGGGATAGAGGAGGCAAAGGCAAGTCCTGTGTGACCCTGGAGGCATGACCCTCCCCTGCAAGCATGCCCATTCCTCCAGCCATGCATCCCTCCTCACCTCAAAAGGGGGGAAGTGTCGTTCCTGGCAACATAGGGTGGACCTTGTCCTTGCAGGGATGAGACAGCTGTCCCTTTTACCGGCACGTTCACTATTCTCCTTGGTCCTCACCATGTCCTGGCTAGGTCTGTGAAAGGAGTGAAGCAGGTAGAGAATACACTAGACGCTGCTGGCTGGCTGACTGGCTGGCTGGCTGACTGTGTGCTGGCATCAGTGCCTGCCTAGATAGAGAGATGGCTGGAACCTATAGGGTAGCCTGGTCACTCTTGGGCTCCACTTGTACCTTGTGTTCTTGGCTCTCCCTCAGAATGTGATGCCACAGAGCGGTCAGCTGTAGCACAAAGAGCAGCAGCAGCAGCAGCAGCAGTGTTAAAGCAGCTCTTCTGTTCCGTGTCTAGGACTCCTGCCTTTTGGGTCGAAGGTATAATGACCGATTCTGGCTCAGAATCCATGGAGGACACACACACACACACACACACACACACACACACACACACACACACACACACACGGTAATGCAACACACAAGAGGTACTTTATTGAGCAAAATATAGCTTGGTGCGGAGGACCTAAAGTGCTGGCCCAGAGGCTGCGATTTGCAGGTGTTTTATACACTTTTAGGGTACAGGGAGTAAAAAGGAATTCCTGGGGTGGGCGGGAGTGAACCGAAACTCCTGGGGCTGGGGTCCTGAAACCCAAGTGCCCAAAGGGAAGACACAGCAATCTTAGTCTTCGGTACCCATATGTTTCACGTATGGTCATGGTGACCGAGGTTAGGTCAGTGAATCGTGAGATGATATATCTTTGTGAAACCTGGGATAAGAGTCCAACCTGCGGCTGCTACATAATGTATGTCCTTAGTGGGTTTGGGCTCGAGAAGGAGAAAGGAGTCGGAGAAAATGGGTGATAAATCAAGAGACACAGAGAAGTGAATTGAAATGGGAGCGGCGATGGCCCCTGATACTATTTTCCTTAGAAAAACCATGAAAGGAAAATCTGAGACATAAGAGACCAAGCGGAGGTAAGAATTCTGAGATAGAAGGACGTGGCCAATAGTGGCGCTAGGACAGATAAAGAGAGACAGCAGGGAGAACTCCTAGGTTGCAGGAAACAAGAGAAAAAGCAGGGGGCCTCACCCCAGCCTTTATTGTGGATTGAGAGGTGATCAATGAATAGGTGACATAGTACCTAGTTCTTAACTTTGGTTGCATAGACAATGACAAGATCAGAGGAGGCGGGGATTCTCCTGACATGAGCTTTTCAGAGGAATGAGGTTTGACAAGGTGAGGGCTAAGCCTTTGTGGCTCAGGCCCAGGAATTCTCTTGCCCTTAGAACTGCAGATACATCGATCTGAATGGATCTGATCAAGTATTTCATACATGAACCATACCCCCATGCCTGGTAGGTTATATATCCACCCCCTTTTTTTTTTTTTTACAAAAATTAAATAAGAGGGTATCCTGTTACAATGAAATTGTAAACTTAATCAACAAACAGGAATACTAGTGAGCTATCAGATAAAGAATCAAAAATGAATTCACAATCCAATTTCAAAATGAAGTATAACTTAGCAATACTGCTGTAAAAATGATAAGAATGATCTTCATTTCCATTTAGCAATGTCAAGCGTAACAATTTTCATCATCCAAGATCACAAGTTATAATATAAAATAATAAGAAAATGATGTTCACTCCTTAGTGATCCTGAATTAAGGTGATAAAGTAATCATAGGACAGGTGCATGGACATATCATATTGCCCATGTCTAGCCAGGATTATAAGAAGTTGTCACATCTTCAATAGTTAAAGAAAAAGACTTCCTCTCGAGATGAGAGGGAATCCTTGTCTTTCCCTTGTTCTGATTATGCGTAGTCTTTGGGATATATAATCCAAGATGCCTGCCACATAGACATATGGTTGCAGGGTTGGTACCATGGCCTGTGAATGAGGGTGTCTGTAACCTGGTCGTGGTGGTTACAAAAAGGGATTTTTCCTTTGTGGGCTGGGACTCGAGAAGAAGGAGCAAGGAGTCTGAGAATATGGGTGAAGAATGACAGACAGAGACAAGTCAAAGTAATAGATAGGGCAGGCGTGATCCCCTCTGTTTTTTCATTGGTCAAAGAATTAAAATTAAAAAATTTAAATTTTTTTTTAATTTAAATTTTAAATTTAAATGTAAAATTAAAAAGAAAATATGAGAAGCTTGCAGACAGGTGGAAGTAAGACAGGTGGCCCAGAGAGGCCTTAGTAAAGAGACAGTAGTGAAGCTTTAAGATTGCTGGAACAAGAGAGGGAATCACGCCTTTACCCCAGGCTTTCTTGGGGATAGCCAGGATCAATGACCAGATAAGAAAGCATAGATAATTCAGATTGGATGGGAAGGTAATGATGACACCTTTTGGGTGTGTTGACCTCAACCCGCCCTTTTACCAAGGAATTGGAGTCCTCACCAAATGTCAATGCACCAAATGTTAATGAGTTTGCATGGCTAGGTCAAGAGTCCACCCACAAATGTCAGAGTTCCAACCTTGTGTCTGAAGACACAATATCCATATATCAGTTATATTTCTTAGATGTGAATATGCTTGGAATGCTACATATCCCCCCTTTTTGTGTTAAAAAAATAAGATGAAGGGCGAGTGATATAAAAATACGAGAAAAATTTGACTCAAATTAAAAATATAAAAATCATGTAGCATCATCAAATGATACTTCAAGT
Source organism: Monodelphis domestica (assembly GCF_027887165.1). Classification (NCBI taxonomy): domain Eukaryota; kingdom Metazoa; phylum Chordata; class Mammalia; order Didelphimorphia; family Didelphidae; genus Monodelphis; species Monodelphis domestica. The sequence goes on from NC_077234.1 coordinate 260,911,279, forward strand.
GATTCAAAATAGACAACCAAAACTTATTGCAAAAAGTTTGGATGTAAAAAGTAAGTGTGATTGTCAAGAACAATGAAGATTTAACTCTCAACTTATTGATAATTTGATAATGATGAAAATGATCTTCATACATAACATACCAAATCATCTGAGCAAATGATCTTGGGAATATGATTCCAAAATTAAAAGAAAATTTTAGACTCTCTTTTCACTGTTTATGTGGCATGTTTGAAGCTGAGCCAATATGTAATATCAGAATTTACATTCCCAATGATTTCTCATTCCTGATCTAAATTGACTAAAACTCTCCTTGTACAGGAGCATAATTTTTCCACCATTAAAAGCTTTGTAAAAACATGAATACAACAATTATTGTGAAATTTTTAACAAATACCAACATTCCCAAACACATTACATTCTGATCTGCAGTCTAAATACCCAGGATGATGATAATGAAGTGACATTTCAAGTTTTGGCTGCATATTTCATATATCATCCTCATTTAAATTTCTGCTTTTATCAATAAACCCATCAATATGATAGCCAAGCATATCACATTACCAATATTTGGAAAATTCATTCCACCAAACCAATGTTTGGGTAAATAGAAGCTTAAGTTGTTTTTCATGGAGAAAGAATCTCTACAGTTTCTGGAACTTGTCGAATTTGGTGTAGCTTGTTCTTTCCTGGTTGTTAATGTATAATATTCCATGTGCTTTTTCTACAAGCTTATCCGTGCCTATTGTGTCCTATTTTCAATACCTACTCCAAAAAAGGAAAACTTAGATCATACTTTGCCCTTGCTCCATGTATGTGTGTGATAACTCGTTCCACCTAGGAGAGTCAATAACTGCGCGTCCACAGAAATTGTCCAACCTAGCGCACTCAGATGACCACTGAGGCTTTACTTTCAAATACCAGAACGTCTTCCAGTATTTGGATGGGAAGCCAATAGACCCCGAATCCAGTGGCCGGCTTGAATTCTGGGACTATTGGTAGAGAGCAAGAAACCGTTCCCATAAGATATTACCCCAAAAGACAGGATTTCAGGACTAATGGTTAACAATGGTATTAACACTCAAGTACACCCACGGTGGTTGGCATGTCACGTCCACCTAGTTATTGGCAGGAACATCATCTTTGCATGGTTGTCAATGATCTTTTTCAATACCTTAGGTTCCTGATGAAAGGTTTCAGAGTGCATTTTGGCTGATCTCTCATCCCTTTTTTCCAGAGTCACATCAGGATCATCTGTCCATTAAACCTGCCTGTGTAGCATTTTCTGCCTGGCACCTCCCTTTTTGTTGTCCGAGGTATCAGATCTATGCTATGAGTGAAAGTTTTCGATCTCCTCCTCTTTGGAGAGTCATACCAATGTCTATACCCTCGGGGATAGCAGCATTTCTTACAATACTAGTAGTAGTTTTACAATGTATCCTTTTGACAGTATCATAGACATACAAAATGAAAGGTATACATTCACGTCTAAACAAGTGTAGCTATTTTGTTTTGATTCCATAAGAAAGACCTCGGAGTGTGGGATTTATCTGATGTCTTAGACAGACACAAGTGTGGTTTAGTCCTTCTGAGTTAGCATCCTTGCTCTTGGTTTGGGTACCCTATATCAATGGATGTCAGCCGGACAAGTGTCCCACAGTAGCCTAATAGCTAATGTCACTGATAGTGTCATGTCAGTCTTCTGGAGTGATCTTAGTCAGCGGTGAAGTGTCCTTCCAGCGTGCCTGGATAGTGGCTGGCGTGTAGTTAGCTGATGTCAACAGCGTTGGTCTGCTTCTCTTCCTGGTCTTGTGTTGGCTGGCATGATGTGCTTTGTGGGTGACCAGATGTTTCCACTCTCTGTCAACATACAGACAAGACCTCGACCCAACGTGATCATCCCCTTGGGTCCCTCACAGTCTTAATTTCTTGGTAATATTCAACCCAATTCAGATCTATCCTACAATGTAATCTTTAGCAGGACATTCAAACTGTTATTGCAAAGTTTTAACTGATGTTCGTTTTAGAGTGTGGAAGAGATCGATGGTTAGTGATACCGTTTCCACCCTTCTTTCTTATGAAAGTTGAAATGCCACAGCTGAACCAAATTGACTTTTCGATAAGTCTGATACGAAGAAAGACATGCTGTTGTTTGCCAATATAATGTACCCTTGAAGACAATGATCACATATACATTTTGGACAAATCGTACTGCAATTGGACAGTATTTATGGTACAGTCATAACCTTCCCAATTGTACCATTTGATATTTGATCATATTTGGGTAACGGGGAAGAATTCCACAAAAGTAATTTTCAGTTCCTTGTTATGCCAATACCATTTGGAATTTTCAGGTATGTGATAACGTTTGATCTTATAACCAATACCCATCAATCTGTAGTCCAGAATATCTGTCAGGGACTTCACGATATTCTTCTGGAGGCAAATTGTTTTTCATACAATGACATGTGCGTGGATAGTGTGTTAGACCTGCCTATAGGGCAGTGATGATCTTTCCAGCTCATTGGCTGTTTTTTCCATGTGTCCTGTGCCAGACACCTCTGCAGTCTGTCCTTTTTCTGGTGAGATTTTCTTGCCATCGGATAGCTTGCATATAAGCCATGAGCTATCCAATTCAGCCCATTTATTGCTATTAAAAGCACTGCTCTCCCAAGATGTTTGGAATAGACAACCGTGCACAATTATTCCTAAGTTCTGTAATGGCTTTGCTCACTTCTTCATTTGAGCTGAATGCCATAAACCAGGAGAGTAAGCATGTCCCATCCCCTTTCACCCTGGGACTCCTTTGGGCATTGTAGGTCAATACCAAATAGGTTTTTGTTTTTTGTTTTCCCTCCACCGAACCTGGGCTTTTTGTAAGGGATAGATGTGAGGCAAGGCCAGTCCCAGGTCGGAGGTGTGGGGGTGGGGACTGAGCCCTTTCCCCTGGTTGCTGGTGGTGTATCCCTTAATGTGTGTTTGGAGCCCGAACCCCAATTGCAGAGTGTGGCAAAAGCAAGGGCTCCAGCTGAAGGGAGGGGTGGAGGAAGGAGGTGTGTGGAAGAGCTGCGCAGGCCCAGAGTAAAAGGCAGGCCAGGAGGCTTGGAGCGCAGGCGCTCAGGGGCAGGCAGGTGGCACGCAGGCGCAGTAGGGGCAGGCAGGCGGCACGTGGCGGAGGGGGAGGGGAGCGGAAAGTTCCCGCCTTTTCTGTCAGAGCCTCCCTGTGTCGCTGTGCCTAGCATTAAGGTCCGCCAAGGCAAAAGACTGGAAGTTGCGTGTGGACTGTGTGAGGTAGGGGAGCAGCACTTGGGCCAAAGTTGTCACATGAGGCACCTCTGCCGAGGGGAGGAGGCTTTGGGGGTGGCTGCCGCCGGGGAGCCCGCCTCCTGCCTCTTCCTCTGGGTTCTTCAGTAGTCCCGCCTGCTGCCTGTACTGGTCAGCTCCATAGGCAGGCCTACCCCTGAAAGCTGCCCCTCCCTCCCAATTGCCCGCCTCCCACACTGCCCCTCCTCTCCCTGGGGGACACACACCAGAAAGTCCCCTCCTTCAGTAGCCCCACTCCCAGGTCCCCAACTTCCTCAGGTGCTCAGCTCCCCCTCCCCCACCCCCTTCGCCTCTTGGTCTCCCTCTTGAGGCCACATATTGGTATTGCATCCGAGGAGGGTTTTTTTTTTTTTTTAAATGGTTTTGAAATAAGCTTTTAGAGCTCTGTGCAAGTTGGACCCCAAGCCTCGTACACATCCTGACGTCTCAGGCATAAATATGAGTGGACCTTGGCCGTGAGTGGCCCACTTTGCCTTAGAGCAGTCACACACCTGCCTTCCACCCTGTGCTCTCAGTATTCTCCTTCCATAGCGGATGCAGAAATGATTAAGGAAGTTCTTTCTGCTCTCCCGCTGCCTGAAGCCCTGGCTCTAGTTCACTGCTGTGCCCATAGAGGTGGCACTGACCCTGTCTCCAGGGGACATGACTGAGCAGATGCTGCTGCCAAGCTAGCAGCCATAGGAGGGCCTGAACTACTTTGAACATGAACAACCACTGATGACTTAAATTGATCACTTTCCTATAATGAAAAGGAAGTGGAGAAATGGAAAGGAAAATTCAAAGCAAAACCAATTCATGGAGTGTGGGTGTCATCTGAAGGAAAACCCCTGCTCCCTAGAAGTTTCCATCACCAAATTTACCAATCTGTTCATCCTAATGGCCACTTTGGTACCCCGGGCATGGTGGACTCTGTTAAGAGAGTCTGGCTGGCCCCTGGTATAACTACCAGAGCCCCAAAAGTGTGTTCAGCCTGCTCTTCCTGCCAGTCAGATCACCAACATGCCTTTGGTGGAAAAGCCTTTGGTGGGCGTCCTCTGGCTTACACACCTTGTGAGCGTTCTTTGTAAGGGAAGTGTCTCCTTTGGAGTGGTGTCCACCGAGGATCTGTAGGGATAGAGGAGGCAAAGGCAAGTCCTGTGTGACCCTGGAGGCATGACCCTCCCCTGCAAGCATGCCCATTCCTCCAGCCATGCATCCCTCCTCACCTCAAAAGGGGGGAAGTGTCGTTCCTGGCAACATAGGGTGGACCTTGTCCTTGCAGGGATGAGACAGCTGTCCCTTTTACCGGCACGTTCACTATTCTCCTTGGTCCTCACCATGTCCTGGCTAGGTCTGTGAAAGGAGTGAAGCAGGTAGAGAATACACTAGACGCTGCTGGCTGGCTGACTGGCTGGCTGGCTGACTGTGTGCTGGCATCAGTGCCTGCCTAGATAGAGAGATGGCTGGAACCTATAGGGTAGCCTGGTCACTCTTGGGCTCCACTTGTACCTTGTGTTCTTGGCTCTCCCTCAGAATGTGATGCCACAGAGCGGTCAGCTGTAGCACAAAGAGCAGCAGCAGCAGCAGCAGCAGTGTTAAAGCAGCTCTTCTGTTCCGTTTCTAGGACTCCTGCCTTTTGGGTCGAAGGTATAATGACCGATTCTGGCTCAGAATCCATGGAGGACACACACACACACACACACACACACACACACACACACACACACACGGTAATGCAACACACAAGAGGTACTTTATTGAGCAAAATATAGCTTGGTGCGGAGGACCTAAAGTGCTGGCCCAGAGGCTGCGATTTGCAGGTGTTTTATACACTTTTAGGGTACAGGGAGTAAAAAGGAATTCCTGGGGTGGGCGGGAGTGAACCGAAACTCCTGGGGCTGGGGTCCTGAAACCCAAGTGCCCAAAGGGAAGACACAGCAATCTTAGTCTTCGGTACCCATATGTTTCACGTATGGTCATGGTGACCGAGGTTAGGTCAGTGAATCGTGAGATGATATATCTTTGTGAAACCTGGGATAAGAGTCCAACCTGCGGCTGCTACATAATGTATGTCCTTAGTGGGTTTGGGCTCGAGAAGGAGAAAGGAGTCGGAGAAAATGGGTGATAAATCAAGAGACACAGAGAAGTGAATTGAAATGGGAGCGGCGATGGCCCCTGATACTATTTTCCTTAGAAAAACCATGAAAGGAAAATCTGAGACATAAGAGACCAAGCGGAGGTAAGAATTCTGAGATAGAAGGACGTGGCCAATAGTGGCGCTAGGACAGATAAAGAGAGACAGCAGGGAGAACTCCTAGGTTGCAGGAAACAAGAGAAAAAGCAGGGGGCCTCACCCCAGCCTTTATTGTGGATTGAGAGGTGATCAATGAATAGGTGACATAGTACCTAGTTCTTAACTTTGGTTGCATAGACAATGACAAGATCAGAGGAGGCGGGGATTCTCCTGACATGAGCTTTTCAGAGGAATGAGGTTTGACAAGGTGAGGGCTAAGCCTTTGTGGCTCAGGCCCAGGAATTCTCTTGCCCTTAGAACTGCAGATACATCGATCTGAATGGATCTGATCAAGTATTTCATACATGAACCATACCCCCATGCCTGGTAGGTTATATATCCACCCCCTTTTTTTTTTTTTTTACAAAAATTAAATAAGAGGGTATCCTGTTACAATGAAATTGTAAACTTAATCAACAAACAGGAATACTAGTGAGCTATCAGATAAAGAATCAAAAATGAATTCACAATCCAATTTCAAAATGAAGTATAACTTAGCAATACTGCTGTAAAAATGATAAGAATGATCTTCATTTCCATTTAGCAATGTCAAGCGTAACAATTTTCATCATCCAAGATCACAAGTTATAATATAAAATAATAAGAAAATGATGTTCACTCCTTAGTGATCCTGAATTAAGGTGATAAAGTAATCATAGGACAGGTGCATGGACATATCATATTGCCCATGTATAGCCAGGATTATAAGAAGTTGTCACATCTTCAATAGTTAAAGAAAAAGACTTCCTCTCGAGATGAGAGGGAATCCTTGTCTTTCCCTTGTTCTGATTATGCGTAGTCTTTGGGATATATAATCCAAGATGCCTGCCACATAGACATATGGTTGCAGGGTTGGTACCATGGCCTGTGAATGAGGGTGTCTGTAACCTGGTCGTGGTGGTTACAAAAAGGGATTTTTCCTTTGTGGGCTGGGACTCGAGAAGAAGGAGCAAGGAGTCTGAGAATATGGGTGAAGAATGACAGACAGAGACAAGTCAAAGTAATAGATAGGGCAGGCGTGATCCCCTCTGTTTTTTCATTGGTCAAAGAATTAAAATTAAAAAATTTAAATTTTTTTTAATTTAAATTTTAAATTTAAATGTAAAATTAAAAAGAAAATATGAGAAGCTTGCAGACAGGTGGAAGTAAGACAGGTGGCCCAGAGAGGCCTTAGTAAAGAGACAGTAGTGAAGCTTTAAGATTGCTGGAACAAGAGAGGGAATCACGCCTTTACCCCAGGCTTTCTTGGGGATAGCCAGGATCAATGACCAGATAAGAAAGCATAGATAATTCAGATTGGATGGGAAGGTAATGATGACACCTTTTGGGTGTGTTGACCTCAACCCGCCCTTTTACCAAGGAATTGGAGTCCTCACCAAATGTCAATGCACCAAATGTTAATGAGTTTGCATGGCTAGGTCAAGAGTCCACCCACAAATGTCAGAGTTCCAACCTTGTGTCTGAAGACACAATATCCATATATCAGTTATATTTCTTAGATGTGAATATGCTTGGAATGCTACATATCCCCCCTTTTTGTGTTAAAAAAATAAGATGAAGGGCGAGTGATATAAAAATACGAGAAAAATTTGACTCAAATTAAAAATATAAAAATCATGTAGCATCATCAAATGATACTTCAAGTGATTCAAAATAGACAACCAAAACTTATTGCAAAAAGTTTGGATGTAAAAAGTAAGTGTGATTGTCAAGAACAATGAAGATTTAACTCTCAACTTATTGATAATTTGATAATGATGAAAATGATCTTCATACATAACATACCAAATCATCTGAGCAAATGATCTTGGGAATATGATTCCAAAATTAAAAGAAAATTTTAGACTCTCTTTTCACTGTTTATGTGGCATGTTTGAAGCTGAGCCAATATGTAATATCAGAATTTACATTCCCAATGATTTCTCATTCCTGATCTAAATTGACTAAAACTCTCCTTGTACAGGAGCATAATTTTTCCACCATTAAAAGCTTTGTAAAAACATGAATACAACAATTATTGTGAAATTTTTAACAAATACCAACATTCCCAAACACATTACATTCTGATCTGCAGTCTAAATACCCAGGATGATGATAATGAAGTGACATTTCAAGTTTTGGCTGCATATTTCATATATCATCCTCATTTAAATTTCTGCTTTTATCAATAAACCCATCAATATGATAGCCAAGCATATCACATTACCAATATTTGGAAAATTCATTCCACCAAACCAATGTTTGGGTAAATAGAAGCTTAAGTTGTTTTTCATGGAGAAAGAATCTCTACAGTTTCTGGAACTTGTCGAATTTGGTGTAGCTTGTTCTTTCCTGGTTGTTAATGTATAATATTCCATGTGCTTTTTCTACAAGCTTATCCGTGCCTATTGTGTCCTATTTTCAATACCTACTCCAAAAAAGGAAAACTTAGATCATACTTTGCCCTTGCTCCATGTATGTGTGTGATAACTCGTTCCACCTAGGAGAGTCAATAACTGCGCGTCCACAGAAATTGTCCAACCTAGCGCACTCAGATGACCACTGAGGCTTTACTTTCAAATACCAGAACGTCTTCCAGTATTTGGATGGGAAGCCAATAGACCCCGAATCCAGTGGCCGGCCTGAATTCTGGGACTATTGGTAGAGAGCAAGAAACCGTTCCCATAAGATATTACCCCAAAAGACAGGATTTCAGGACTAATGGTTAACAATGGTATTAACACTCAAGTACACCCACGGTGGTTGGCATGTCACGTCCACCTAGTTATTGGCAGGAACATCATCTTTGCATGGTTGTCAATGATCTTTTTCAATACCTTAGGTTCCTGATGAAAGGTTTCAGAGTGCATTTTGGCTGATCTCTCATCCCTTTTTTCCAGAGTCACATCAGGATCATCTGTCCATTAAACCTGCCTGTGTAGCATTTTCTGCCTGGCACCTCCCTTTTTGTTGTCCGAGGTATCAGATCTATGCTATGAGTGAAAGTTTTCGATCTCCTCCTCTTTGGAGAGTCATACCAATGTCTATACCCTCGGGGATAGCAGCATTTCTTACAATACTAGTAGTAGTTTTACAATGTATCCTTTTGACAGTATCATAGACATACAAAATGAAAGGTATACATTCACGTCTAAACAAGTGTAGCTATTTTGTTTTGATTCCATAAGAAAGACCTCGGAGTGTGGGATTTATCTGATGTCTTAGACAGACACAAGTGTGGTTTAGTCCTTCTGAGTCAGCATCCTTGCTCTTGGTTTGGGTACCCTATATCAATGGATGTCAGCCGGACAAGTGTCCCACAGTAGCCTAATAGCTAATGTCACTGATAGTGTCATGTCAGTCTTCTGGAGTGATCTTAGTCAGCGGTGAAGTGTCCTTCCAGCGTGCCTGGATAGTGGCTGGCGTGTAGTTAGCTGATGTCAACAGCGTTGGTCTGCTTCTCTTCCTGGTCTTGTGTTGGCTGGCATGATGTGCTTTGTGGGTGACCAGATGTTTCCACTCTCTGTCAACATACAGACAAGACCTCGACCCAACGTGATCATCCCCTTGGGTCCCTCACAGTCTTAATTTCTTGGTAATATTCAACCCAATTCAGATCTATCCTACAATGTAATCTTTAGCAGGACATTCAAACTGTTATTGCAAAGTTTTAACTGATGTTCGTTTTAGAGTGTGGAAGAGATCGATGGTTAGTGATACCGTTTCCACCCTTCTTTCTTATGAAAGTTGAAATGCCACAGCTGAACCAAATTGACTTTTCGATAAGTCTGATACGAAGAAAGACATGCTGTTGTTTGCCAATATAATGTACCCTTGAAGACAATGATCACATATACATTTTGGACAAATCGTACTGCAATTGGACAGTATTTATGGTACAGTCATAACCTTCCCAATTGTACCATTTGATATTTGATCATATTTGGGTAACGGGGAAGAATTCCACAAAAGTAATTTTCAGTTCCTTGTTATGCCAATACCATTTGGAATTTTCAGGTATGTGATAACGTTTGATCTTATAACCAATACCCATCAATCTGTAGTCCAGAATATCTGTCAGGGACTTCACGATATTCTTCTGGAGGCAAATTGTTTTTCATACAATGACATGTGCGTGGATAGTGTGTTAGACCTGCCTATAGGGCAGTGATGATCTTTCCAGCTCATTGGCTGTTTTTTCCATGTGTCCTGTGCCAGACACCTCTGCAGTCTGTCCTTTTTCTGGTGAGATTTTCTTGCCATCGGATAGCTTGCATATAAGCCATGAGCTATCCAATTCAGCCCATTTATTGCTATTAAAAGCACTGCTCTCCCAAGATGTTTGGAATAGACAACCGTGCACAATTATTCCTAAGTTCTGTAATGGCTTTGCTCACTTCTTCATTTGAGCTGAATGCCATAAACCAGGAGAGTAAGCATGTCCCATCCCCTTTCACCCTGGGACTCCTTTGGGCATTGTAGGTCAATACCAAATAGGTTTTTGTTTTTTGTTTTCCCTCCACCGAACCTGGGCTTTTTGTAAGGGATAGATGTGAGGCAAGGCCAGTCCCAGGTCGGAGGTGTGGGGGTGGGGACTGAGCCCTTTCCCCTGGTTGCTGGTGGTGTATCCCTTAATGTGTGTTTGGAGCCCGAACCCCAATTGCAGAGTGTGGCAAAAGCAAGGGCTCCAGCTGAAGGGAGGGGTGGAGGAAGGAGGTGTGTGGAAGAGCTGCGCAGGCCCAGAGTAAAAGGCAGGCCAGGAGGCTTGGAGCGCAGGCGCTCAGGGGCAGGCAGGTGGCACGCAGGCGCAGTAGGGGCAGGCAGGCGGCACGTGGCGGAGGGGGAGGGGAGCGGAAAGTTCCCGCCTTTTCTGTCAGAGCCTCCCTGTGTCGCTGTGCCTAGCATTAAGGTCCGCCAAGGCAAAAGACTGGAAGTTGCGTGTGGACTGTGTGAGGTAGGGGAGCAGCACTTGGGCCGAAGTTGGTCACATGAGGCACCTCTGCCGAGGGGAGGAGGCTTTGGGGGTGGCTGCCGCCGGGGAGCCCGCCTCCTGCCTCTTCCTCTGGGTTCTTCAGTAGTCCCGCCTGCTGCCTGTACTGGTCAGCTCCATAGGCAGGCCTACCCCTGAAAGCTGCCCCTCCCTCTCAATTGCCCGCCTCCCACACTGCCCCTCCTCTCCCTGGGGGACACCCACCAGAAAGTCCCCTCCTTCAGTAGCCCCACTCCCAGGTCCCCAACTTCCTCAGGTGCTCAGCTCCCCCTCCCCCACCCCCTTCGCCTCTTGGTCTCCCTCTTGAGGCCACATATTGGTATTGCATCCGAGGAGGGTTTTTTTTTTTTTTAATGGTTTTGAAATAAGCTTTTAGAGCTCTGTGCAAGTTGGATCCCAAGCCTCGTACACATCCTGACGTCTCAGGCATAAATATGAGTGGACCTTGGCCGTGAGTGGCCCACTTTGCCTTAGAGCAGTCACACACCTGCCTTCCACCCTGTGCTCTCAGTATTCTCCTTCCATAGCGGATGCAGAAATGATTAAGGAAGTTCTTTCTGCTCTCCCGCTGCCTGAAGCCCTGGCTCTAGTTCACTGCTGTGCCCATAGAGGTGGCACTGACCCTGTCTCCAGGGGACATGACTGAGCAGATGCTGCTGCCAAGCTAGCAGCCATAGGAGGGCCTGAACTACTTTGAACAGGAACAACCACTGATGACTTAAATGGATCACTTTCCTATAATGAAAAGGAAGTGGAGAAATGGAAAGGAAAATTCAAAGCAAAACCAATTCATGGAGTGTGGGTGTCATCTGAAGGAAAACCCCTGCTCCCTAGAAGTTTCCATCACCAAATTTACCAATCTGTTCATCCTAATGGCCACTTTGGTACCCCGGGCATGGTGGACTCTGTTAAGAGAGTCTGGCTGGCCCCTGGTATAACTACCAGAGCCCCAAAAGTGTGTTCAGCCTGCTCTTCCTGCCAGTCAGATCACCAACATGCCTTTGGTGGAAAAGCCTTTGGTGGGCGTCCTCTGGCTTACACACCTTGTGAGCGTTCTTTGTAAGGGAAGTGTCTCCTTTGGAGTGGTGTCCACCGAGGATCTGTAGGGATAGAGGAGGCAAAGGCAAGTCCTGTGTGACCCTGGAGGCATGACCCTCCCCTGCAAGCATGCCCATTCCTCCAGCCATGCATCCCTCCTCACCTCAAAAGGGGGGAAGTGTCGTTCCTGGCAACATAGGGTGGACCTTGTCCTTGCAGGGATGAGACAGCTGTCCCTTTTACCGGCACGTTCACTATTCTCCTTGGTCCTCACCATGTCCTGGCTAGGTCTGTGAAAGGAGTGAAGCAGGTAGAGAATACACTAGACGCTGCTGGCTGGCTGACTGGCTGGCTGGCTGACTGTGTGCTGGCATCAGTGCCTGCCTAGATAGAGAGATGGCTGGAACCTATAGGGTAGCCTGGTCACTCTTGGGCTCCACTTGTACCTTGTGTTCTTGGCTCTCCCTCAGAATGTGATGCCACAGAGCGGTCAGCTGTAGCACAAAGAGCAGCAGCAGCAGCAGCAGTGTTAAAGCAGCTCTTCTGTTCCGTTTCTAGGACTCCTGCCTTTTCGGTCGAAGGTATAATGACCGATTCTGGCTCAGAATCCATGGAGGACACACACACACACACACACACACACACACACACACACACACACACGGTAATGCAACACACAAGAGGTACTTTATTGAGCAAAATATAGCTTGGTGCGGAGGACCTAAAGTGCTGGCCCAGAGGCTGCGATTTGCAGGTGTTTTATACACTTTTAGGGTACAGGGAGTAAAAAGGAATTCCTGGGGTGGGCGGGAGTGAACCGAAACTCCTGGGGCTGGGGTCCTGAAACCCAAGTGCCCAAAGGGAAGACACAGCAATCTTAGTCTTCGGTACCCATATGTTTCACGTATGGTCATGGTGACCGAGGTTAGGTCAGTGAATCGTGAGATGATATATCTTTGTGAAACCTGGGATAAGAGTCCAACCTGCGGCTGCTACATAATGTATGTCCTTAGTGGGTTTGGGCTCGAGAAGGAGAAAGGAGTCGGAGAAAATGGGTGATAAATCAAGAGACACAGAGAAGTGAATTGAAATGGGAGCGGCGATGGCCCCTGATACTATTTTCCTTAGAAAAACCATGAAAGGAAAATCTGAGACATAAGAGACCAAGCGGAGGTAAGAATTCTGAGATAGAAGGACGTGGCCAATAGTGGCGCTAGGACAGATAAAGAGAGACAGCAGGGAGAACTCCTAGGTTGCAGGAAACAAGAGAAAAAGCAGGGGGCCTCACCCCAGCCTTTATTGTGGATTGAGAGGTGATCAATGAATAGGTGACATAGTACCTAGTTCTTAACTTTGGTTGCATAGACAATGACAAGATCAGAGGAGGCGGGGATTCTCCTGACATGAGCTTTTCAGAGGAATGAGGTTTGACAAGGTGAGGGCTAAGCCTTTGTGGCTCAGGCCCAGGAATTCTCTTGCCCTTAGAACTGCAGATACATCGATCTGAATGGATCTGATCAAGTATTTCATACATGAACCATACCCCCATGCCTGGTAGGTTATATATCCACCCCCTTTTTTTTTTTTTTTACAAAAATTAAATAAGAGGGTATCCTGTTACAATGAAATTGTAAACTTAATCAACAAACAGGAATACTAGTGAGCTATCAGATAAAGAATCAAAAATGAATTCACAATCCAATTTCAAAATGAAGTATAACTTAGCAATACTGCTGTAAAAATGATAAGAATGATCTTCATTTCCATTTAGCAATGTCAAGCGTAACAATTTTCATCATCCAAGATCACAAGTTATAATATAAAATAATAAGAAAATGATGTTCACTCCTTAGTGATCCTGAATTAAGGTGATAAAGTAATCATAGGACAGGTGCATGGACATATCATATTGCCCATGTCTAGCCAGGATTATAAGAAGTTGTCACATCTTCAATAGTTAAAGAAAAAGACTTCCTCTCGAGATGAGAGGGAATCCTTGTCTTTCCCTTGTTCTGATTATGCGTAGTCTTTGGGATATATAATCCAAGATGCCTGCCACATAGACATATGGTTGCAGGGTTGGTACCATGGCCTGTGAATGAGGGTGTCTGTAACCTGGTCGTGGTGGTTACAAAAAGGGATTTTTCCTTTGTGGGCTGGGACTCGAGAAGAAGGAGCAAGGAGTCTGAGAATATGGGTGAAGAATGACAGACAGAGACAAGTCAAAGTAATAGATAGGGCAGGCGTGATCCCCTCTGTTTTTTCATTGGTCAAAGAATTAAAATTAAAAAATTTAAATTTTTTTTTAATTTAAATTTTAAATTTAAATGTAAAATTAAAAAGAAAATATGAGAAGCTTGCAGACAGGTGGAAGTAAGACAGGTGGCCCAGAGAGGCCTTAGTAAAGAGACAGTAGTGAAGCTTTAAGATTGCTGGAACAAGAGAGGGAATCACGCCTTTACCCCAGGCTTTCTTGGGGATAGCCAGGATCAATGACCAGATAAGAAAGCATAGATAATTCAGATTGGATGGGAAGGTAATGATGACACCTTTTGGGTGTGTTGACCTCAACCCGCCCTTTTACCAAGGAATTGGAGTCCTCACCAAATGTCAATGCACCAAATGTTAATGAGTTTGCATGGCTAGGTCAAGAGTCCACCCACAAATGTCAGAGTTCCAACCTTGTGTCTGAAGACACAATATCCATATATCAGTTATATTTCTTAGATGTGAATATGCTTGGAATGCTACATATCCCCCCTTTTTGTGTTAAAAAAATAAGATGAAGGGCGAGTGATATAAAAATACGAGAAAAATTTGACTCAAATTAAAAATATAAAAATCATGTAGCATCATCAAATGATACTTCAAGTGATTCAAAATAGACAACCAAAACTTATTGCAAAAAGTTTGGATGTAAAAAGTAAGTGTGATTGTCAAGAACAATGAAGATTTAACTCTCAACTTATTGATAATTTGATAATGATGAAAATGATCTTCATACATAACATACCAAATCATCTGAGCAAATGATCTTGGGAATATGATTCCAAAATTAAAAGAAAATTTTAGACTCTCTTTTCACTGTTTATGTGGCATGTTTGAAGCTGAGCCAATATGTAATATCAGAATTTACATTCCCAATGATTTCTCATTCCTGATCTAAATTGACTAAAACTCTCCTTGTACAGGAGCATAATTTTTCCACCATTAAAAGCTTTGTAAAAACATGAATACAACAATTATTGTGAAATTTTTAACAAATACCAACATTCCCAAACACATTACATTCTGATCTGCAGTCTAAATACCCAGGATGATGATAATGAAGTGACATTTCAAGTTTTGGCTGCATATTTCATATATCATCCTCATTTAAATTTCTGCTTTTATCAATAAACCCATCAATATGATAGCCAAGCATATCACATTACCAATATTTGGAAAATTCATTCCACCAAACCAATGTTTGGGTAAATAGAAGCTTAAGTTGTTTTTCATGGAGAAAGAATCTCTACAGTTTCTGGAACTTGTCGAATTTGGTGTAGCTTGTTCTTTCCTGGTTGTTAATGTATAATATTCCATGTGCTTTTTCTACAAGCTTATCCGTGCCTATTGTGTCCTATTTTCAATACCTACTCCAAAAAAGGAAAACTTAGATCATACTTTGCCCTTGCTCCATGTATGTGTGTGATAACTCGTTCCACCTAGGAGAGTCAATAACTGCGCGTCCACAGAAATTGTCCAACCTAGCGCACTCAGATGACCACTGAGGCTTTACTTTCAAATACCAGAACGTCTTCCAGTATTTGGATGGGAAGCCAATAGACCCCGAATCCAGTGGCCGGCCTGAATTCTGGGACTATTGGTAGAGAGCAAGAAACCGTTCCCATAAGATATTACCCCAAAAGACAGGATTTCAGGACTAATGGTTAACAATGGTATTAACACTCAAGTACACCCACGGTGGTTGGCATGTCACGTCCACCTAGTTATTGGCAGGAACATCATCTTTGCATGGTTGTCAATGATCTTTTTCAATACCTTAGGTTCCTGATGAAAGGTTTCAGAGTGCATTTTGGCTGATCTCTCATCCCTTTTTTCCAGAGTCACATCAGGATCATCTGTCCATTAAACCTGCCTGTGTAGCATTTTCTGCCTGGCACCTCCCTTTTTGTTGTCCGAGGTATCAGATCTATGCTATGAGTGAAAGTTTTCGATCTCCTCCTCTTTGGAGAGTCATACCAATGTCTATACCCTCGGGGATAGCAGCATTTCTTACAATACTAGTAGTAGTTTTACAATGTATCCTTTTGACAGTATCATAGACATACAAAATGAAAGGTATACATTCACGTCTAAACAAGTGTAGCTATTTTGTTTTGATTCCATAAGAAAGACCTCGGAGTGTGGGATTTATCTGATGTCTTAGACAGACACAAGTGTGGTTTAGTCCTTCTGAGTTAGCATCCTTGCTCTTGGTTTGGGTACCCTATATCAATGGATGTCAGCCGGACAAGTGTCCCACAGTAGCCTAATAGCTAATGTCACTGATAGTGTCATGTCAGTCTTCTGGAGTGATCTTAGTCAGCGGTGAAGTGTCCTTCCAGCGTGCCTGGATAGTGGCTGGCGTGTAGTTAGCTGATGTCAACAGCGTTGGTCTGCTTCTCTTCCTGGTCTTGTGTTGGCTGGCATGATGTGCTTTGTGGGTGACCAGATGTTTCCACTCTCTGTCAACATACAGACAAGACCTCGACCCAACGTGATCATCCCCTTGGGTCCCTCACAGTCTTAATTTCTTGGTAATATTCAACCCAATTCAGATCTATCCTACAATGTAATCTTTAGCAGGACATTCAAACTGTTATTGCAAAGTTTTAACTGATGTTCGTTTTAGAGTGTGGAAGAGATCGATGGTTAGTGATACCGTTTCCACCCTTCTTTCTTATGAAAGTTGAAATGCCACAGCTGAACCAAATTGACTTTTCGATAAGTCTGATACGAAGAAAGACATGCTGTTGTTTGCCAATATAATGTACCCTTGAAGACAATGATCACATATACATTTTGGACAAATCGTACTGCAATTGGACAGTATTTATGGTACAGTCATAACCTTCCCAATTGTACCATTTGATATTTGATCATATTTGGGTAACGGGGAAGAATTCCACAAAAGTAATTTTCAGTTCCTTGTTATGCCAATACCATTTGGAATTTTCAGGTATGTGATAACGTTTGATCTTATAACCAATACCCATCAATCTGTAGTCCAGAATATCTGTCAGGGACTTCACGATATTCTTCTGGAGGCAAATTGTTTTTCATACAATGACATGTGCGTGGATAGTGTGTTAGACCTGCCTATAGGGCAGTGATGATCTTTCCAGCTCATTGGCTGTTTTTTCCATGTGTCCTGTGCCAGACACCTCTGCAGTCTGTCCTTTTTCTGGTGAGATTTTCTTGCCATCGGATAGCTTGCATATAAGCCATGAGCTATCCAATTCAGCCCATTTATTGCTATTAAAAGCACTGCTCTCCCAAGATGTTTGGAATAGACAACCGTGCACAATTATTCCTAAGTTCTGTAATGGCTTTGCTCACTTCTTCATTTGAGCTGAATGCCATAAACCAGGAGAGTAAGCATGTCCCATCCCCTTTCACCCTGGGACTCCTTTGGGCATTGTAGGTCAATACCAAATAGGTTTTTGTTTTTTGTTTTCCCTCCACCGAACCTGGGCTTTTTGTAAGGGATAGATGTGAGGCAAGGCCAGTCCCAGGTCGGAGGTGTGGGGGTGGGGACTGAGCCCTTTCCCCTGGTTGCTGGTGGTGTATCCCTTAATGTGTGTTTGGAGCCCGAACCCCAATTGCAGAGTGTGGCAAAAGCAAGGGCTCCAGCTGAAGGGAGGGGTGGAGGAAGGAGGTGTGTGGAAGAGCTGCGCAGGCCCAGAGTAAAAGGCAGGCCAGGAGGCTTGGAGCGCAGGCGCTCAGGGGCAGGCAGGTGGCACGCAGGCGCAGTAGGGGCAGGCAGGCGGCACGTGGCGGAGGGGGAGGGGAGCGGAAAGTTCCCGCCTTTTCTGTCAGAGCCTCCCTGTGTCGCTGTGCCTAGCATTAAGGTCCGCCAAGGCAAAAGACTGGAAGTTGCGTGTGGACTGTGTGAGGTAGGGGAGCAGCACTTGGGCCGAAGTTGGTCACATGAGGCACCTCTGCCGAGGGGAGGAGGCTTTGGGGGTGGCTGCCGCCGGGGAGCCCGCCTCCTGCCTCTTCCTCTGGGTTCTTCAGTAGTCCCGCCTGCTGCCTGTACTGGTCAGCTCCATAGGCAGGCCTACCCCTGAAAGCTGCCCCTCCCTCCCAATTGCCCGCCTCCCACACTGCCCCTCCTCTCCCTGGGGGACACCCACCAGAAAGTCCCCTCCTTCAGTAGCCCCACTCCCAGGTCCCCAACTTCCTCAGGTGCTCAGCTCCCCCTCCCCCACCCCCTTCGCCTCTTGGTCTCCCTCTTGAGGCCACATATTGGTATTGCATCCGAGGAGGGTTTTTTTTTTTTTTTAAATGGTTTTGAAATAAGCTTTTAGAGCTCTGTGCAAGTTGGACCCCAAGCCTCGTACACATCCTGACGTCTCAGGCATAAATATGAGTGGACCTTGGCCGTGAGTGGCCCACTTTGCCTTAGAGCAGTCACACACCTGCCTTCCACCCTGTGCTCTCAGTATTCTCCTTCCATAGCGGATGCAGAAATGATTAAGGAAGTTCTTTCTGCTCTCCCGCTGCCTGAAGCCCTGGCTCTAGTTCACTGCTGTGCCCATAGAGGTGGCACTGACCCTGTCTCCAGGGGACATGACTGAGCAGATGCTGCTGCCAAGCTAGCAGCCATAGGAGGGCCTGAACTACTTTGAACAGGAACAACCACTGATGACTTAAATGGATCACTTTCCTATAATGAAAAGGAAGTGGAGAAATGGAAAGGAAAATTCAAAGCAAAACCAATTCATGGAGTGTGGGTGTCATCTGAAGGAAAACCCCTGCTCCCTAGAAGTTTCCATCACCAAATTTACCAATCTGTTCATCCTAATGGCCACTTTGGTACCCCGGGCATGGTGGACTCTGTTAAGAGAGTCTGGCTGGCCCCTGGTATAACTACCAGAGCCCCAAAAGTGTGTTCAGCCTGCTCTTCCTGCCAGTCAGATCACCAACATGCCTTTGGTGGAAAAGCCTTTGGTGGGCGTCCTCTGGCTTACACACCTTGTGAGCGTTCTTTGTAAGGGAAGTGTCTCCTTTGGAGTGGTGTCCACCGAGGATCTGTAGGGATAGAGGAGGCAAAGGCAAGTCCTGTGTGACCCTGGAGGCATGACCCTCCCCTGCAAGCATGCCCATTCCTCCAGCCATGCATCCCTCCTCACCTCAAAAGGGGGGAAGTGTCGTTCCTGGCAACATAGGGTGGACCTTGTCCTTGCAGGGATGAGACAGCTGTCCCTTTTACCGGCACGTTCACTATTCTCCTTGGTCCTCACCATGTCCTGGCTAGGTCTGTGAAAGGAGTGAAGCAGGTAGAGAATACACTAGACGCTGCTGGCTGGCTGACTGTGTGCTGGCATCAGTGCCTGCCTAGATAGAGAGATGGCTGGAACCTATAGGGTAGCCTGGTCACTCTTGGGCTCCACTTGTACCTTGTGTTCTTGGCTCTCCCTCAGAATGTGATGCCACAGAGCGGTCAGCTGTAGCACAAAGAGCAGCAGCAGCAGCAGCAGCAGTGTTAAAGCAGCTCTTCTGTTCCGTTTCTAGGACTCCTGCCTTTTCGGTCGAAGGTATAATGACCGATTCTGGCTCAGAATCCATGGAGGACACACACACACACACACACACACACACACACACACACACACACACACGGTAATGCAACACACAAGAGGTACTTTATTGAGCAAAATATAGCTTGGTGCGGAGGACCTAAAGTGCTGGCCCAGAGGCTGCGATTTGCAGGTGTTTTATACACTTTTAGGGTACAGGGAGTAAAAAGGAATTCCTGGGGTGGGCGGGAGTGAACCAAAACTCCTGGGGCTGGGGTCCTGAAACCCAAGTGCCCAAAGGGAAGACACAGCAATCTTAGTCTTCGGTACCCATATGTTTCACGTATGGTCATGGTGACCGAGGTTAGGTCAGTGAATCGTGAGATGATATATCTTTGTGAAACCTGGGATAAGAGTCCAACCTGCGGCTGCTACATAATGTATGTCCTTAGTGGGTTTGGGCTCGAGAAGGAGAAAGGAGTCGGAGAAAATGGGTGATAAATCAAGAGACACAGAGAAGTGAATTGAAATGGGAGCGGCGATGGCCCCTGATACTATTTTCCTTAGAAAAACCATGAAAGGAAAATCTGAGACATAAGAGACCAAGCGGAGGTAAGAATTCTGAGATAGAAGGACGTGGCCAATAGTGGCGCTAGGACAGATAAAGAGAGACAGCAGGGAGAACTCCTAGGTTGCAGGAAACAAGAGAAAAAGCAGGGGGCCTCACCCCAGCCTTTATTGTGGATTGAGAGGTGATCAATGAATAGGTGACATAGTACCTAGTTTTTAACTTTGGTTGCATAGACAATGACAAGATCAGAGGAGGCGGGGATTCTCCTGACATGAGCTTTTCAGAGGAATGAGGTTTGACAAGGTGAGGGCTAAGCCTTTGTGGCTCAGGCCCAGGAATTCTCTTGCCCTTAGAACTGCAGATACATCGATCTGAATGGATCTGATCAAGTATTTCATACATGAACCATACCCCCATGCCTGGTAGGTTATATATCCACCCCCTTTTTTTTTTTTTTTTACAAAAATTAAATAAGAGGGTATCCTGTTACAATGAAATTGTAAACTTAATCAACAAACAGGAATACTAGTGAGCTATCAGATAAAGAATCAAAAATGAATTCACAATCCAATTTCAAAATGAAGTATAACTTAGCAATACTGCTGTAAAAATGATAAGAATGATCTTCATTTCCATTTAGCAATGTCAAGCGTAACAATTTTCATCATCCAAGATCACAAGTTATAATATAAAATAATAAGAAAATGATGTTCACTCCTTAGTGATCCTGAATTAAGGTGATAAAGTAATCATAGGACAGGTGCATGGACATATCATATTGCCCATGTCTAGCCAGGATTATAAGAAGTTGTCACATCTTCAATAGTTAAAGAAAAAGACTTCCTCTCGAGATGAGAGGGAATCCTTGTCTTTCCCTTGTTCTGATTATGCGTAGTCTTTGGGATATATAATCCAAGATGCCTGCCACATAGACATATGGTTGCAGGGTTGGTACCATGGCCTGTGAATGAGGGTGTCTGTAACCTGGTCGTGGTGGTTACAAAAAGGGATTTTTCCTTTGTGGGCTGGGACTCGAGAAGAAGGAGCAAGGAGTCTGAGAATATGGGTGAAGAATGACAGACAGAGACAAGTCAAAGTAATAGATAGGGCAGGCGTGATCCCCTCTGTTTTTTCATTGGTCAAAGAATTAAAATTAAAAAATTTAAATTTTTTTTTAATTTAAATTTTAAATTTAAATGTAAAATTAAAAAGAAAATATGAGAAGCTTGCAGACAGGTGGAAGTAAGACAGGTGGCCCAGAGAGGCCTTAGTAAAGAGACAGTAGTGAAGCTTTAAGATTGCTGGAACAAGAGAGGGAATCACGCCTTTACCCCAGGCTTTCTTGGGGATAGCCAGGATCAATGACCAGATAAGAAAGCATAGATAATTCAGATTGGATGGGAAGGTAATGATGACACCTTTTGGGTGTGTTGACCTCAACCCGCCCTTTTACCAAGGAATTGGAGTCCTCACCAAATGTCAATGCACCAAATGTTAATGAGTTTGCATGGCTAGGTCAAGAGTCCACCCACAAATGTCAGAGTTCCAACCTTGTGTCTGAAGACACAATATCCATATATCAGTTATATTTCTTAGATGTGAATATGCTTGGAATGCTACATATCCCCCCTTTTTGTGTTAAAAAAATAAGATGAAGGGCGAGTGATATAAAAATACGAGAAAAATTTGACTCAAATTAAAAATATAAAAATCATGTAGCATCATCAAATGATACTTCAAGTGATTCAAAATAGACAACCAAAACTTATTGCAAAAAGTTTGGATGTAAAAAGTAAGTGTGATTGTCAAGAACAATGAAGATTTAACTCTCAACTTATTGATAATTTGATAATGATGAAAATGATCTTCATACATAGCATACCAAATCATCTGAGCAAATGATCTTGGGAATATGATTCCAAAATTAAAAGAAAATTTTAGACTCTCTTTTCACTGTTTATGTGGCATGTTTGAAGCTGAGCCAATATGTAATATCAGAATTTACATTCCCAATGATTTCTCATTCCTGATCTAAATTGACTAAAACTCTCCTTGTACAGGAGCATAATTTTTCCACCATTAAAAGCTTTGTAAAAACATCAATACAACAATTATTGTGAAATTTTTAACAAATACCAACATTCCCAAACACATTACATTCTGATCTGCAGTCTAAATACCCAGGATGATGATAATGAAGTGACATTTCAAGTTTTGGCTGCATATTTCATATATCATCCTCATTTAAATTTCTGCTTTTATCAATAAACCCATCAATATGATAGCCAAGCATATCACATTACCAATATTTGGAAAATTCATTCCACCAAACCAATGTTTGGGTAAATAGCAGCTTAAGTTGTTTTTCATGGAGAAAGAATCTCTACAGTTTCTGGAACTTGTCGAATTTGGTGTAGCTTGTTCTTTCCTGGTTGTTAATGTATAATATTCCATGTGCTTTTTCTACAAGCTTATCCGTGCCTATTGTGTCCTATTTTCAATACCTACTCCAAAAAAGGAAAACTTAGATCATACTTTGCCCTTGCTCCATGTATGTGTGTGATAACTCGTTCCACCTAGGAGAGTCAATAACTGCGCGTCCACAGAAATTGTCCAACCTAGCGCACTCAGATGACCACTGAGGCTTTACTTTCAAATACCAGAACGTCTTCCAGTATTTGGATGGGAAGCCAATAGACCCCGAATCCAGTGGCCGGCCTGAATTCTGGGACTATTGGTAGAGAGCAAGAAACCGTTCCCATAAGATATTACCCCAAAAGACAGGATTTCAGGACTAATGGTTAACAATGGTATTAACACTCAAGTACACCCACGGTGGTTGGCATGTCACGTCCACCTAGTTATTGGCAGGAACATCATCTTTGCATGGTTGTCAATGATCTTTTTCAATACCTTAGGTTCCTGATGAAAGGTTTCAGAGTGCATTTTGGCTGATCTCTCATCCCTTTTTTCCAGAGTCACATCAGGATCATCTGTCCATTAAACCTGCCTGTGTAGCATTTTCTGCCTGGCACCTCCCTTTTTGTTGTCCGAGGTATCAGATCTATGCTATGAGTGAAAGTTTTCGATCTCCTCCTCTTTGGAGAGTCATACCAATGTCTATACCCTCGGGGATAGCAGCATTTCTTACAATACTAGTAGTAGTTTTACAATGTATCCTTTTGACAGTATCATAGACATACAAAATGAAAGGTATACATTCACGTCTAAACAAGTGTAGCTATTTTGTTTTGATTCCATAAGAAAGACCTCGGAGTGTGGGATTTATCTGATGTCTTAGACAGACACAAGTGTGGTTTAGTCCTTCTGAGTTAGCATCCTTGCTCTTGGTTTGGGTACCCTATATCAATGGATGTCAGCCGGACAAGTGTCCCACAGTAGCCTAATAGCTAATGTCACTGATAGTGTCATGTCAGTCTTCTGGAGTGATCTTAGTCAGCGGTGAAGTGTCCTTCCAGCGTGCCTGGATAGTGGCTGGCGTGTAGTTAGCTGATGTCAACAGCGTTGGTCTGCTTCTCTTCCTGGTCTTGTGTTGGCTGGCATGATGTGCTTTGTGGGTGACCAGATGTTTCCACTCTCTGTCAACATACAGACAAGACCTCGACCCAACGTGATCATCCCCTTGGGTCCCTCACAGTCTTAATTTCTTGGTAATATTCAACCCAATTCAGATCTATCCTACAATGTAATCTTTAGCAGGACATTCAAACTGTTATTGCAAAGTTTTAACTGATGTTCGTTTTAGAGTGTGGAAGAGATCGATGGTTAGTGATACCGTTTCCACCCTTCTTTCTTATGAAAGTTGAAATGCCACAGCTGAACCAAATTGACTTTTCGATAAGTCTGATACGAAGAAAGACATGCTGTTGTTTGCCAATATAATGTACCCTTGAAGACAATGATCACATATACATTTTGGACAAATCGTACTGCAATTGGACAGTATTTATGGTACAGTCATAACCTTCCCAATTGTACCATTTGATATTTGATCATATTTGGGTAACGGGGAAGAATTCCACAAAAGTAATTTTCAGTTCCTTGTTATGCCAATACCATTTGGAATTTTCAGGTATGTGATAACGTTTGATCTTATAACCAATACCCATCAATCTGTAGTCCAGAATATCTGTCAGGGACTTCACGATATTCTTCTGGAGGCAAATTGTTTTTCATACAATGACATGTGCGTGGATAGTGTGTTAGGCCTGCCTATAGGGCAGTGATGATCTTTCCAGCTCATTGGCTGTTTTTTCCATGTGTCCTGTGCCAGACACCTCTGCAGTCTGTCCTTTTTCTGGTGAGATTTTCTTGCCATCGGATAGCTTGCATATAAGCCATGAGCTATCCAATTCAGCCCATTTATTGCTATTAAAAGCACTGCTCTCCCAAGATGTTTGGAATAGACAACCGTGCACAATTATTCCTAAGTTCTGTAATGGCTTTGCTCACTTCTTCATTTGAGCTGAATGCCATAAACCAGGAGAGTAAGCATGTCCCATCCCCTTTCACCCTGGGACTCCTTTGGGCATTGTAGGTCAATACCAAATAGGTTTTTGTTTTTTGTTTTCCCTCCACCGAACCTGGGCTTTTTGTAAGGGATAGATGTGAGGCAAGGCCAGTCCCAGGTCGGAGGTGTGGGGGTGGGGACTGAGCCCTTTCCCCTGGTTGCTGGTGGTGTATCCCTTAATGTGTGTTTGGAGCCCGAACCCCAATTGCAGAGTGTGGCAAAAGCAAGGGCTCCAGCTGAAGGGAGGGGTGGAGGAAGGAGGTGTGTGGAAGAGCTGCGCAGGCCCAGAGTAAAAGGCAGGCCAGGAGGCTTGGAGCGCAGGCGCTCAGGGGCAGGCAGGTGGCACGCAGGCGCAGTAGGGGCAGGCAGGCGGCACGTGGCGGAGGGGGAGGGGAGCGGAAAGTTCCCGCCTTTTCTGTCAGAGCCTCCCTGTGTAGCTGTGCCTAGCATTAAGGTCCGCCAAGGCAAAAGACTGGAAGTTGCGTGTGGACTGTGTGAGGTAGGGGAGCAGCACTTGGGCCGAAGTTGGTCACATGAGGCACCTCTGCCAAGGGGAGGAGGCTTTGGGGGTGGCTGCCGCCGGGGAGCCCGCCTCCTGCCTCTTCCTCTGGGTTCTTCAGTAGTCCCGCCTGCTGCCTGTACTGGTCAGCTCCATAGGCAGGCCTACCCCTGAAAGCTGCCCCTCCCTCTCAATTGCCCGCCTCCCACACTGCCCCTCCTCTCCCTGGGGGACACCCACCAGAAAGTCCCCTCCTTCAGTAGCCCCACTCCCAGGTCCCCAACTTCCTCAGGTGCTCAGCTCCCCCTCCCCCACCCCCTTCGCCTCTTGGTCTCCCTCTTGAGGCCACATATTGGTATTGCATCCGAGGAGGGTTTTTTTTTTTTTTAATGGTTTTGAAATAAGCTTTTAGAGCTCTGTGCAAGTTGGATCCCAAGCCTCGTACACATCCTGACGTCTCAGGCATAAATATGAGTGGACCTTGGCCGTGAGTGGCCCACTTTGCCTTAGAGCAGTCACACACCTGCCTTCCACCCTGTGCTCTCAGTATTCTCCTTCCATAGCGGATGCAGAAATGATTAAGGAAGTTCTTTCTGCTCTCCCGCTGCCTGAAGCCCTGGCTCTAGTTCACTGCTGTGCCCATAGAGGTGGCACTGACCCTGTCTCCAGGGGACATGACTGAGCAGATGCTGCTGCCAAGCTAGCAGCCATAGGAGGGCCTGAACTACTTTGAACATGAACAACCACTGATGACTTAAATTGATCACTTTCCTATAATGAAAAGGAAGTGGAGAAATGGAAAGGAAAATTCAAAGCAAAACCAATTCATGGAGTGTGGGTGTCATCTGAAGGAAAACCCCTGCTCCCTAGAAGTTTCCATCACCAAATTTACCAATCTGTTCATCCTAATGGCCACTTTGGTACCCCGGGCATGGTGGACTCTGTTAAGAGAGTCTGGCTGGCCCCTGGTATAACTACCAGAGCCCCAAAAGTGTGTTCAGCCTGCTCTTCCTGCCAGTCAGATCACCAACATGCCTTTGGTGGAAAAGCCTTTGGTGGGCGTCCTCTGGCTTACACACCTTGTGAGCGTTCTTTGTAAGGGAAGTGTCTCCTTTGGAGTGGTGTCCCCCGAGGATCTGTAGGGATAGAGGAGGCAAAGGCAAGTCCTGTGTGACCCTGGAGGCATGACCCTCCCCTGCAAGCATGCCCATTCCTCCAGCCATGCATCCCTCCTCACCTCAAAAGGGGGGAAGTGTCGTTCCTGGCAACATAGGGTGGACCTTGTCCTTGCAGGGATGAGACAGCTGTCCCTTTTACCGGCACGTTCACTATTCTCCTTGGTCCTCACCATGTCCTGGCTAGGTCTGTGAAAGGAGTGAAGCAGGTAGAGAATACACTAGACGCTGCTGGCTGGCTGACTGGCTGGCTGGCTGACTGTGTGCTGGCATCAGTGCCTGCCTAGATAGAGAGATGGCTGGAACCTATAGGGTAGCCTGGTCACTCTTGGGCTCCACTTGTACCTTGTGTTCTTGGCTCTCCCTCAGAATGTGATGCCACAGAGCGGTCAGCTGTAGCACAAAGAGCAGCAGCAGCAGCAGCAGTGTTAAAGCAGCTCTTCTGTTCCGTTTCTAGGACTCCTGCCTTTTCGGTCGAAGGTATAATGACCGATTCTGGCTCAGAATCCATGGAGGACACACACACACACACACACACACACACACACACACACACACACGGTAATGCAACACACAAGAGGTACTTTATTGAGCAAAATATAGCTTGGTGCGGAGGACCTAAAGTGCTGGCCCAGAGGCTGCGATTTGCAGGTGTTTTATACACTTTTAGGGTACAGGGAGTAAAAAGGAATTCCTGGGGTGGGCGGGAGTGAACCAAAACTCCTGGGGCTGGGGTCCTGAAACCCAAGTGCCCAAAGGGAAGACACAGCAATCTTAGTCTTCGGTACCCATATGTTTCACGTATGGTCATGGTGACCGAGGTTAGGTCAGTGAATCGTGAGATGATATATCTTTGTGAAACCTGGGATAAGAGTCCAACCTGCGGCTGCTACATAATGTATGTCCTTAGTGGGTTTGGGCTCGAGAAGGAGAAAGGAGTCGGAGAAAATGGGTGATAAATCAAGAGACACAGAGAAGTGAATTGAAATGGGAGCGGCGATGGCCCCTGATACTATTTTCCTTAGAAAAACCATGAAAGGAAAATCTGAGACATAAGAGACCAAGCGGAGGTAAGAATTCTGAGATAGAAGGACGTGGCCAATAGTGGCGCTAGGACAGATAAAGAGAGACAGCAGGGAGAACTCCTAGGTTGCAGGAAACAAGAGAAAAAGCAGGGGGCCTCACCCCAGCCTTTATTGTGGATTGAGAGGTGATCAATGAATACGTGACATAGTACCTAGTTCTTAACTTTGGTTGCATAGACAATGACAAGATCAGAGGAGGCGGGGATTCTCCTGACATGAGCTTTTCAGAGGAATGAGGTTTGACAAGGTGAGGGCTAAGCCTTTGTGGCTCAGGCCCAGGAATTCTCTTGCCCTTAGAACTGCAGATACATCGATCTGAATGGATCTGATCAAGTATTTCATACATGAACCATACCCCCATGCCTGGTAGGTTATATATCCACCCCCTTTTTTTTTTTTTTACAAAAATTAAATAAGAGGGTATCCTGTTACAATGAAATTGTAAACTTAATCAACAAACAGGAATACTAGTGAGCTATCAGATAAAGAATCAAAAATGAATTCACAATCCAATTTCAAAATGAAGTATAACTTAGCAATACTGCTGTAAAAATGATAAGAATGATCTTCATTTCCAATTAGCAATGTCAAGCGTAACAATTTTCATCATCCAAGATCACAAGTTATAATATAAAATAATAAGAAAATGATGTTCACTCCTTAGTGATCCTGAATTAAGGTGATAAAGTAATCATAGGACAGGTGCATGGACATATCATATTGCCCATGTCTAGCCAGGATTATAAGAAGTTGTCACATCTTCAATAGTTAAAGAAAAAGACTTCCTCTCGAGATGAGAGGGAATCCTTGTCTTTCCCTTGTTCTGATTATGCGTAGTCTTTGGGATATATAATCCAAGATGCCTGCCACATAGACATATGGTTGCAGGGTTGGTACCATGGCCTGTGAATGAGGGTGTCTGTAACCTGGTCGTGGTGGTTACAAAAAGGGATTTTTCCTTTGTGGGCTGGGACTCGAGAAGAAGGAGCAAGGAGTCTGAGAATATGGGTGAAGAATGACAGACAGAGACAAGTCAAAGTAATAGATAGGGCAGGCGTGATCCCCTCTGTTTTTTCATTGGTCAAAGAATTAAAATTAAAAAATTTAAATTTTTTTTTAATTTAAATTTTAAATTTAAATGTAAAATTAAAAAGAAAATATGAGAAGCTTGCAGACAGGTGGAAGTAAGACAGGTGGCCCAGAGAGGCCTTAGTAAAGAGACAGTAGTGAAGCTTTAAGATTGCTGGAACAAGAGAGGGAATCACGCCTTTACCCCAGGCTTTCTTGGGGATAGCCAGGATCAATGACCAGATAAGAAAGCATAGATAATTCAGATTGGATGGGAAGGTAATGATGACACCTTTTGGGTGTGTTGACCTCAACCCGCCCTTTTACCAAGGAATTGGAGTCCTCACCAAATGTCAATGCACCAAATGTTAATGAGTTTGCATGGCTAGGTCAAGAGTCCACCCACAAATGTCAGAGTTCCAACCTTGTGTCTGAAGACACAATATCCATATATCAGTTATATTTCTTAGATGTGAATATGCTTGGAATGCTACATATCCCCCCTTTTTGTGTTAAAAAAATAAGATGAAGGGCGAGTGATATAAAAATACGAGAAAAATTTGACTCAAATTAAAAATATAAAAATCATGTAGCATCATCAAATGATACTTCAAGTGATTCAAAATAGACAACCAAAACTTATTGCAAAAAGTTTGGATGTAAAAAGTAAGTGTGATTGTCAAGAACAATGAAGATTTAACTCTCAACTTATTGATAATTTGATAATGATGAAAATGATCTTCATACATAACATACCAAATCATCTGAGCAAATGATCTTGGGAATATGATTCCAAAATTAAAAGAAAATTTTAGACTCTCTTTTCACTGTTTATGTGGCATGTTTGAAGCTGAGCCAATATGTAATATCAGAATTTACATTCCCAATGATTTCTCATTCCTGATCTAAATTGACTAAAACTCTCCTTGTACAGGAGCATAATTTTTCCACCATTAAAAGCTTTGTAAAAACATGAATACAACAATTATTGTGAAATTTTTAACAAATACCAACATTCCCAAACACATTACATTCTGATCTGCAGTCTAAATACCCAGGATGATGATAATGAAGTGACATTTCAAGTTTTGGCTGCATATTTCATATATCATCCTCATTTAAATTTCTGCTTTTATCAATAAACCCATCAATATGATAGCCAAGCATATCACATTACCAATATTTGGAAAATTCATTCCACCAAACCAATGTTTGGGTAAATAGCAGCTTAAGTTGTTTTTCATGGAGAAAGAATCTCTACAGTTTCTGGAACTTGTCGAATTTGGTGTAGCTTGTTCTTTCCTGGTTGTTAATGTATAATATTCCATGTGCTTTTTCTACAAGCTTATCCGTGCCTATTGTGTCCTATTTTCAATACCTACTCCAAAAAAGGAAAACTTAGATCATACTTTGCCCTTGCTCCATGTATGTGTGTGATAACTCGTTCCACCTAGGAGAGTCAATAACTGCGCGTCCACAGAAATTGTCCAACCTAGCGCACTCAGATGACCACTGAGGCTTTACTTTCAAATACCAGAACGTCTTCCAGTATTTGGATGGGAAGCCAATAGACCCCGAATCCAGTGGCCGGCCTGAATTCTGGGACTATTGGTAGAGAGCAAGAAACCGTTCCCATAAGATATTACCCCAAAAGACAGGATTTCAGGACTAATGGTTAACAATGGTATTAACACTCAAGTACACCCACGGTGGTTGGCATGTCACGTCCACCTAGTTATTGGCAGGAACATCATCTTTGCATGGTTGTCAATGATCTTTTTCAATACCTTAGGTTCCTGATGAAAGGTTTCAGAGTGCATTTTGGCTGATCTCTCATCCCTTTTTTCCAGAGTCACATCAGGATCATCTGTCCATTAAACCTGCCTGTGTAGCATTTTCTGCCTGGCACCTCCCTTTTTGTTGTCCGAGGTATCAGATCTATGCTATGAGTGAAAGTTTTCGATCTCCTCCTCTTTGGAGAGTCATACCAATGTCTATACCCTCGGGGATAGCAGCATTTCTTACAATACTAGTAGTAGTTTTACAATGTATCCTTTTGACAGTATCATAGACATACAAAATGAAAGGTATACATTCACGTCTAAACAAGTGTAGCTATTTTGTTTTGATTCCATAAGAAAGACCTCGGAGTGTGGGATTTATCTGATGTCTTAGACAGACACAAGTGTGGTTTAGTCCTTCTGAGTTAGCATCCTTGCTCTTGGTTTGGGTACCCTATATCAATGGATGTCAGCCGGACAAGTGTCCCACAGTAGCCTAATAGCTAATGTCACTGATAGTGTCATGTCAGTCTTCTGGAGTGATCTTAGTCAGCGGTGAAGTGTCCTTCCAGCGTGCCTGGATAGTGGCTGGCGTGTAGTTAGCTGATGTCAACAGCGTTGGTCTGCTTCTCTTCCTGGTCTTGTGTTGGCTGGCATGATGTGCTTTGTGGGTGACCAGATGTTTCCACTCTCTGTCAACATACAGACAAGACCTCGACCCAACGTGATCATCCCCTTGGGTCCCTCACAGTCTTAATTTCTTGGTAATATTCAACCCAATTCAGATCTATCCTACAATGTAATCTTTAGCAGGACATTCAAACTGTTATTGCAAAGTTTTAACTGATGTTCGTTTTAGAGTGTGGAAGAGATCGATGGTTAGTGATACCGTTTCCACCCTTCTTTCTTATGAAAGTTGAAATGCCACAGCTGAACCAAATTGACTTTTCGATAAGTCTGATACGAAGAAAGACATGCTGTTGTTTGCCAATATAATGTACCCTTGAAGACAATGATCACATATACATTTTGGACAAATCGTACTGCAATTGGACAGTATTTATGGTACAGTCATAACCTTCCCAATTGTACCATTTGATATTTGATCATATTTGGGTAACGGGGAAGAATTCCACAAAAGTAATTTTCAGTTCCTTGTTATGCCAATACCATTTGGAATTTTCAGGTATGTGATAACGTTTGATCTTATAACCAATACCCATCAATCTGTAGTCCAGAATATCTGTCAGGGACTTCACGATATTCTTCTGGAGGCAAATTGTTTTTCATACAATGACATGTGCGTGGATAGTGTGTTAGACCTGCCTATAGGGCAGTGATGATCTTTCCAGCTCATTGGCTGTTTTTTCCATGTGTCCTGTGCCAGACACCTCTGCAGTCTGTCCTTTTTCTGGTGAGATTTTCTTGCCATCGGATAGCTTGCATATAAGCCATGAGCTATCCAATTCAGCCCATTTATTGCTATTAAAAGCACTGCTCTCCCAAGATGTTTGGAATAGACAACCGTGCACAATTATTCCTAAGTTCTGTAATGGCTTTGCTCACTTCTTCATTTGAGCTGAATGCCATAAACCAGGAGAGTAAGCATGTCCCATCCCCTTTCACCCTGGGACTCCTTTGGGCATTGTAGGTCAATACCAAATAGGTTTTTGTTTTTTGTTTTCCCTCCACCGAACCTGGGCTTTTTGTAAGGGATAGATGTGAGGCAAGGCCAGTCCCAGGTCGGAGGTGTGGGGGTGGGGACTGAGCCCTTTCCCCTGGTTGCTGGTGGTGTATCCCTTAATGTGTGTTTGGAGCCCGAACCCCAATTGCAGAGTGTGGCAAAAGCAAGGGCTCCAGCTGAAGGGAGGGGTGGAGGAAGGAGGTGTGTGGAAGAGCTGCGCAGGCCCAGAGTAAAAGGCAGGCCAGGAGGCTTGGAGCGCAGGCGCTCAGGGGCAGGCAGGTGGCACGCAGGCGCAGTAGGGGCAGGCAGGCGGCACGTGGCGGAGGGGGAGGGGAGCGGAAAGTTCCCGCCTTTTCTGTCAGAGCCTCCCTGTGTCGCTGTGCCTAGCATTAAGGTCCGCCAAGGCAAAAGACTGGAAGTTGCGTGTGGACTGTGTGAGGTAGGGGAGCAGCACTTGGGCCGAAGTTGGTCACATGAGGCACCTCTGCCGAGGGGAGGAGGCTTTGGGGGTGGCTGCCGCCGGGGAGCCCGCCTCCTGCCTCTTCCTCTGGGTTCTTCAGTAGTCCCGCCTGCTGCCTGTACTGGTCAGCTCCATAGGCAGGCCTACCCCTGAAAGCTGCCCCTCCCTCCCAATTGCCCGCCTCCCACACTGCCCCTCCTCTCCCTGGGGGACACCCACCAGAAAGTCCCCTCCTTCAGTAGCCCCACTCCCAGGTCCCCAACTTCCTCAGGTGCTCAGCTCCCCCTCCCCCACCCCCTTCGCCTCTTGGTCTCCCTCTTGAGGCCACATATTGGTATTGCATCCGAGGAGGGTTTTTTTTTTTTTTTAAATGGTTTTGAAATAAGCTTTTAGAGCTCTGTGCAAGTTGGACCCCAAGCCTCGTACACATCCTGACGTCTCAGGCATAAATATGAGTGGACCTTGGCCGTGAGTGGCCCACTTTGCCTTAGAGCAGTCACACACCTGCCTTCCACCCTGTGCTCTCAGTATTCTCCTTCCATAGCGGATGCAGAAATGATTAAGGAAGTTCTTTCTGCTCTCCCGCTGCCTGAAGCCCTGGCTCTAGTTCACTGCTGTGCCCATAGAGGTGGCACTGACCCTGTCTCCAGGGGACATGACTGAGCAGATGCTGCTGCCAAGCTAGCAGCCATAGGAGGGCCTGAACTACTTTGAACAGGAACAACCACTGATGACTTAAATGGATCACTTTCCTATAATGAAAAGGAAGTGGAGAAATGGAAAGGAAAATTCAAAGCAAAACCAATTCATGGAGTGTGGGTGTCATCTGAAGGAAAACCCCTGCTCCCTAGAAGTTTCCATCACCAAATTTACCAATCTGTTCATCCTAATGGCCACTTTGGTACCCCGGGCATGGTGGACTCTGTTAAGAGAGTCTGGCTGGCCCCTGGTATAACTACCAGAGCCCCAAAAGTGTGTTCAGCCTGCTCTTCCTGCCAGTCAGATCACCAACATGCCTTTGGTGGAAAAGCCTTTGGTGGGCGTCCTCTGGCTTACACACCTTGTGAGCGTTCTTTGTAAGGGAAGTGTCTCCTTTGGAGTGGTGTCCACCGAGGATCTGTAGGGATAGAGGAGGCAAAGGCAAGTCCTGTGTGACCCTGGAGGCATGACCCTCCCCTGCAAGCATGCCCATTCCTCCAGCCATGCATCCCTCCTCACCTCAAAAGGGGGGAAGTGTCGTTCCTGGCAACATAGGGTGGACCTTGTCCTTGCAGGGATGAGACAGCTGTCCCTTTTACCGGCACGTTCACTATTCTCCTTGGTCCTCACCATGTCCTGGCTAGGTCTGTGAAAGGAGTGAAGCAGGTAGAGAATACACTAGACGCTGCTGGCTGGCTGACTGGCTGGCTGGCTGACTGTGTGCTGGCATCAGTGCCTGCCTAGATAGAGAGATGGCTGGAACCTATAGGGTAGCCTGGTCACTCTTGGGCTCCACTTGTACCTTGTGTTCTTGGCTCTCCCTCAGAATGTGATGCCACAGAGCGGTCAGCTGTAGCACAAAGAGCAGCAGCAGCAGCAGCAGCAGTGTTAAAGCAGCTCTTCTGTTCCGTTTCTAGGACTCCTGCCTTTTCGGTCGAAGGTATAATGACCGATTCTGGCTCAGAATCCATGGAGGACACACACACACACACACACACACACACACACACACACACACACGGTAATGCAACACACAAGAGGTACTTTATTGAGCAAAATATAGCTTGGTGCGGAGGACCTAAAGTGCTGGCCCAGAGGCTGCGATTTGCAGGTGTTTTATACACTTTTAGGGTACAGGGAGTAAAAAGGAATTCCTGGGGTGGGCGGGAGTGAACCGAAACTCCTGGGGCTGGGGTCCTGAAACCCAAGTGCCCAAAGGGAAGACACAGCAATCTTAGTCTTCGGTACCCATATGTTTCACGTATGGTCATGGTGACCGAGGTTAGGTCAGTGAATCGTGAGATGATATATCTTTGTGAAACCTGGGATAAGAGTCCAACCTGCGGCTGCTACATAATGTATGTCCTTAGTGGGTTTGGGCTCGAGAAGGAGAAAGGAGTCGGAGAAAATGGGTGATAAATCAAGAGACACAGAGAAGTGAATTGAAATGGGAGCGGCGATGGCCCCTGATACTATTTTCCTTAGAAAAACCATGAAAGGAAAATCTGAGACATAAGAGACCAAGCGGAGGTAAGAATTCTGAGATAGAAGGACGTGGCCAATAGTGGCGCTAGGACAGATAAAGAGAGACAGCAGGGAGAACTCCTAGGTTGCAGGAAACAAGAGAAAAAGCAGGGGGCCTCACCCCAGCCTTTATTGTGGATTGAGAGGTGATCAATGAATAGGTGACATAGTACCTAGTTCTTAACTTTGGTTGCATAGACAATGACAAGATCAGAGGAGGCGGGGATTCTCCTGACATGAGCTTTTCAGAGGAATGAGGTTTGACAAGGTGAGGGCTAAGCCTTTGTGGCTCAGGCCCAGGAATTCTCTTGCCCTTAGAACTGCCGATACATCGATCTGAATGGATCTGATCAAGTATTTCATACATGAACCATACCCCCATGCCTGGTAGGTTATATATCCACCCCCTTTTTTTTTTTTTTTACAAAAATTAAATAAGAGGGTATCCTGTTACAATGAAATTGTAAACTTAATCAACAAACAGGAATACTAGTGAGCTATCAGATAAAGAATCAAAAATGAATTCACAATCCAATTTCAAAATGAAGTATAACTTAGCAATACTGCTGTAAAAATGATAAGAATGATCTTCATTTCCATTTAGCAATGTCAAGCGTAACAATTTTCATCATCCAAGATCACAAGTTATAATATAAAATAATAAGAAAATGATGTTCACTCCTTAGTGATCCTGAATTAAGGTGATAAAGTAATCATAGGACAGGTGCATGGACATATCATATTGCCCATGTCTAGCCAGGATTATAAGAAGTTGTCACATCTTCAATAGTTAAAGAAAAAGACTTCCTCTCGAGATGAGAGGGAATCCTTGTCTTTCCCTTGTTCTGATTATGCGTAGTCTTTGGGATATATAATCCAAGATGCCTGCCACATAGACATATGGTTGCAGGGTTGGTACCATGGCCTGTGAATGAGGGTGTCTGTAACCTGGTCGTGGTGGTTACAAAAAGGGATTTTTCCTTTGTGGGCTGGGACTCGAGAAGAATGAGCAAGGAGTCTGAGAATATGGGTGAAGAATGACAGACAGAGACAAGTCAAAGTAATAGATAGGGCAGGCGTGATCCCCTCTGTTTTTTCATTGGTCAAAGAATTAAAATTAAAAAATTTAAATTTTTTTTTAATTTAAATTTTAAATTTAAATGTAAAATTAAAAAGAAAATATGAGAAGCTTGCAGACAGGTGGAAGTAAGACAGGTGGCCCAGAGAGGCCTTAGTAAAGAGACAGTAGTGAAGCTTTAAGATTGCTGGAACAAGAGAGGGAATCACGCCTTTACCCCAGGCTTTCTTGGGGATAGCCAGGATCAATGACCAGATAAGAAAGCATAGATAATTCAGATTGGATGGGAAGGTAATGATGACACCTTTTGGGTGTGTTGACCTCAACCCGCCCTTTTACCAAGGAATTGGAGTCCTCACCAAATGTCAATGCACCAAATGTTAATGAGTTTGCATGGCTAGGTCAAGAGTCCACCCACAAATGTCAGAGTTCCAACCTTGTGTCTGAAGACACAATATCCATATATCAGTTATATTTCTTAGATGTGAATATGCTTGGAATGCTACATATCCCCCCTTTTTGTGTTAAAAAAATAAGATGAAGGGCGAGTGATATAAAAATACGAGAAAAATTTGACTCAAATTAAAAATATAAAAATCATGTAGCATCATCAAATGATACTTCAAGTGATTCAAAATAGACAACCAAAACTTATTGCAAAAAGTTTGGATGTAAAAAGTAAGTGTGATTGTCAAGAACAATGAAGATTTAACTCTCAACTTATTGATAATTTGATAATGATGAAAATGATCTTCATACATAACATACCAAATCATCTGAGCAAATGATCTTGGGAATATGATTCCAAAATTAAAAGAAAATTTTAGACTCTCTTTTCACTGTTTATGTGGCATGTTTGAAGCTGAGCCAATATGTAATATCAGAATTTACATTCCCAATGATTTCTCATTCCTGATCTAAATTGACTAAAACTCTCCTTGTACAGGAGCATAATTTTTCCACCATTAAAAGCTTTGTAAAAACATGAATACAACAATTATTGTGAAATTTTTAACAAATACCAACATTCCCAAACACATTACATTCTGATCTGCAGTCTAAATACCCAGGATGATGATAATGAAGTGACATTTCAAGTTTTGGCTGCATATTTCATATATCATCCTCATTTAAATTTCTGCTTTTATCAATAAACCCATCAATATGATAGCCAAGCATATCACATTACCAATATTTGGAAAATTCATTCCACCAAACCAATGTTTGGGTAAATAGAAGCTTAAGTTGTTTTTCATGGAGAAAGAATCTCTACAGTTTCTGGAACTTGTCGAATTTGGTGTAGCTTGTTCTTTCCTGGTTGTTAATGTATAATATTCCATGTGCTTTTTCTACAAGCTTATCCGTGCCTATTGTGTCCTATTTTCAATACCTACTCCAAAAAAGGAAAACTTAGATCATACTTTGCCCTTGCTCCATGTATGTGTGTGATAACTCGTTCCACCTAGGAGAGTCAATAACTGCGCGTCCACAGAAATTGTCCAACCTAGCGCACTCAGATGACCACTGAGGCTTTACTTTCAAATACCAGAACGTCTTCCAGTATTTGGATGGGAAGCCAATAGACCCCGAATCCAGTGGCCGGCCTGAATTCTGGGACTATTGGTAGAGAGCAAGAAACCGTTCCCATAAGATATTACCCCAAAAGACAGGATTTCAGGACTAATGGTTAACAATGGTATTAACACTCAAGTACACCCACGGTGGTTGGCATGTCACGTCCACCTAGTTATTGGCAGGAACATCATCTTTGCATGGTTGTCAATGATCTTTTTCAATACCTTAGGTTCCTGATGAAAGGTTTCAGAGTGCATTTTGGCTGATCTCTCATCCCTTTTTTCCAGAGTCACATCAGGATCATCTGTCCATTAAACCTGCCTGTGTAGCATTTTCTGCCTGGCACCTCCCTTTTTGTTGTCCGAGGTATCAGATCTATGCTATGAGTGAAAGTTTTCGATCTCCTCCTCTTTGGAGAGTCATACCAATGTCTATACCCTCGGGGATAGCAGCATTTCTTACAATACTAGTAGTAGTTTTACAATGTATCCTTTTGACAGTATCATAGACATACAAAATGAAAGGTATACATTCACGTCTAAACAAGTGTAGCTATTTTGTTTTGATTCCATAAGAAAGACCTCGGAGTGTGGGATTTATCTGATGTCTTAGACAGACACAAGTGTGGTTTAGTCCTTCTGAGTTAGCATCCTTGCTCTTGGTTTGGGTACCCTATATCAATGGATGTCAGCCGGACAAGTGTCCCACAGTAGCCTAATAGCTAATGTCACTGATAGTGTCATGTCAGTCTTCTGGAGTGATCTTAGTCAGCGGTGAAGTGTCCTTCCAGCGTGCCTGGATAGTGGCTGGCGTGTAGTTAGCTGATGTCAACAGCGTTGGTCTGCTTCTCTTCCTGGTCTTGTGTTGGCTGGCATGATGTGCTTTGTGGGTGACCAGATGTTTCCACTCTCTGTCAACATACAGACAAGACCTCGACCCAACGTGATCATCCCCTTGGGTCCCTCACAGTCTTAATTTCTTGGTAATATTCAACCCAATTCAGATCTATCCTACAATGTAATCTTTAGCAGGACATTCAAACTGTTATTGCAAAGTTTTAACTGATGTTCGTTTTAGAGTGTGGAAGAGATCGATGGTTAGTGATACCGTTTCCACCCTTCTTTCTTATGAAAGTTGAAATGCCACAGCTGAACCAAATTGACTTTTCGATAAGTCTGATACGAAGAAAGACATGCTGTTGTTTGCCAATATAATGTACCCTTGAAGACAATGATCACATATACATTTTGGACAAATCGTACTGCAATTGGACAGTATTTATGGTACAGTCATAACCTTCCCAATTGTACCATTTGATATTTGATCATATTTGGGTAACGGGGAAGAATTCCACAAAAGTAATTTTCAGTTCCTTGTTATGCCAATACCATTTGGAATTTTCAGGTATGTGATAACGTTTGATCTTATAACCAATACCCATCAATCTGTAGTCCAGAATATCTGTCAGGGACTTCACGATATTCTTCTGGAGGCAAATTGTTTTTCATACAATGACATGTGCGTGGATAGTGTGTTAGACCTGCCTATAGGGCAGTGATGATCTTTCCAGCTCATTGGCTGTTTTTTCCATGTGTCCTGTGCCAGACACCTCTGCAGTCTGTCCTTTTTCTGGTGAGATTTTCTTGCCATCGGATAGCTTGCATATAAGCCATGAGCTATCCAATTCAGCCCATTTATTGCTATTAAAAGCACTGCTC
The DNA here is from genome assembly GCF_027887165.1 of Monodelphis domestica. NCBI lineage: Eukaryota > Metazoa > Chordata > Mammalia > Didelphimorphia > Didelphidae > Monodelphis > Monodelphis domestica. Next base: position 260,950,114 of record NC_077234.1, read on the forward strand.
TCCCAAGATGTTTGGAATAGACAACCGTGCACAATTATTCCTAAGTTCTGTAATGGCTTTGCTCACTTCTTCATTTGAGCTGAATGCCATAAACCAGGAGAGTAAGCATGTCCCATCCCCTTTCACCCTGGGACTCCTTTGGGCATTGTAGGTCAATACCAAATAGGTTTTTGTTTTTTGTTTTCCCTCCACCGAACCTGGGCTTTTTGTAAGGGATAGATGTGAGGCAAGGCCAGTCCCAGGTCGGAGGTGTGGGGGTGGGGACTGAGCCCTTTCCCCTGGTTGCTGGTGGTGTATCCCTTAATGTGTGTTTGGAGCCCGAACCCCAATTGCAGAGTGTGGCAAAAGCAAGGGCTCCAGCTGAAGGGAGGGGTGGAGGAAGGAGGTGTGTGGAAGAGCTGCGCAGGCCCAGAGTAAAAGGCAGGCCAGGAGGCTTGGAGCGCAGGCGCTCAGGGGCAGGCAGGTGGCACGCAGGCGCAGTAGGGGCAGGCAGGCGGCACGTGGCGGAGGGGGAGGGGAGCGGAAAGTTCCCGCCTTTTCTGTCAGAGCCTCCCTGTGTCGCTGTGCCTAGCATTAAGGTCCGCCAAGGCAAAAGACTGGAAGTTGCGTGTGGACTGTGTGAGGTAGGGGAGCAGCACTTGGGCCGAAGTTGGTCACATGAGGCACCTCTGCCGAGGGGAGGAGGCTTTGGGGGTGGCTGCCGCCGGGGAGCCCGCCTCCTGCCTCTTCCTCTGGGTTCTTCAGTAGTCCCGCCTGCTGCCTGTACTGGTCAGCTCCATAGGCAGGCCTACCCCTGAAAGCTGCCCCTCCCTCCCAATTGCCCGCCTCCCACACTGCCCCTCCTCTCCCTGGGGGACACCCACCAGAAAGTCCCCTCCTTCAGTAGCCCCACTCCCAGGTCCCCAACTTCCTCAGGTGCTCAGCTCCCCCTCCCCCACCCCCTTCGCCTCTTGGTCTCCCTCTTGAGGCCACATATTGGTATTGCATCCGAGGAGGGTTTTTTTTTTTTTTTAAATGGTTTTGAAATAAGCTTTTAGAGCTCTGTGCAAGTTGGACCCCAAGCCTCGTACACATCCTGACGTCTCAGGCATAAATATGAGTGGACCTTGGCCGTGAGTGGCCCACTTTGCCTTAGAGCAGTCACACACCTGCCTTCCACCCTGTGCTCTCAGTATTCTCCTTCCATAGCGGATGCAGAAATGATTAAGGAAGTTCTTTCTGCTCTCCCGCTGCCTGAAGCCCTGGCTCTAGTTCACTGCTGTGCCCATAGAGGTGGCACTGACCCTGTCTCCAGGGGACATGACTGAGCAGATGCTGCTGCCAAGCTAGCAGCCATAGGAGGGCCTGAACTACTTTGAACAGGAACAACCACTGATGACTTAAATGGATCACTTTCCTATAATGAAAAGGAAGTGGAGAAATGGAAAGGAAAATTCAAAGCAAAACCAATTCATGGAGTGTGGGTGTCATCTGAAGGAAAACCCCTGCTCCCTAGAAGTTTCCATCACCAAATTTACCAATCTGTTCATCCTAATGGCCACTTTGGTACCCCGGGCATGGTGGACTCTGTTAAGAGAGTCTGGCTGGCCCCTGGTATAACTACCAGAGCCCCAAAAGTGTGTTCAGCCTGCTCTTCCTGCCAGTCAGATCACCAACATGCCTTTGGTGGAAAAGCCTTTGGTGGGCGTCCTCTGGCTTACACACCTTGTGAGCGTTCTTTGTAAGGGAAGTGTCTCCTTTGGAGTGGTGTCCACCGAGGATCTGTAGGGATAGAGGAGGCAAAGGCAAGTCCTGTGTGACCCTGGAGGCATGACCCTCCCCTGCAAGCATGCCCATTCCTCCAGCCATGCATCCCTCCTCACCTCAAAAGGGGGGAAGTGTCGTTCCTGGCAACATAGGGTGGACCTTGTCCTTGCAGGGATGAGACAGCTGTCCCTTTTACCGGCACGTTCACTATTCTCCTTGGTCCTCACCATGTCCTGGCTAGGTCTGTGAAAGGAGTGAAGCAGGTAGAGAATACACTAGACGCTGCTGGCTGGCTGACTGTGTGCTGGCATCAGTGCCTGCCTAGATAGAGAGATGGCTGGAACCTATAGGGTAGCCTGGTCACTCTTGGGCTCCACTTGTACCTTGTGTTCTTGGCTCTCCCTCAGAATGTGATGCCACAGAGCGGTCAGCTGTAGCACAAAGAGCAGCAGCAGCAGCAGCAGCAGTGTTAAAGCAGCTCTTCTGTTCCGTTTCTAGGACTCCTGCCTTTTCGGTCGAAGGTATAATGACCGATTCTGGCTCAGAATCCATGGAGGACACACACACACACACACACACACACACACACACACACACACACACACGGTAATGCAACACACAAGAGGTACTTTATTGAGCAAAATATAGCTTGGTGCGGAGGACCTAAAGTGCTGGCCCAGAGGCTGCGATTTGCAGGTGTTTTATACACTTTTAGGGTACAGGGAGTAAAAAGGAATTCCTGGGGTGGGCGGGAGTGAACCAAAACTCCTGGGGCTGGGGTCCTGAAACCCAAGTGCCCAAAGGGAAGACACAGCAATCTTAGTCTTCGGTACCCATATGTTTCACGTATGGTCATGGTGACCGAGGTTAGGTCAGTGAATCGTGAGATGATATATCTTTGTGAAACCTGGGATAAGAGTCCAACCTGCGGCTGCTACATAATGTATGTCCTTAGTGGGTTTGGGCTCGAGAAGGAGAAAGGAGTCGGAGAAAATGGGTGATAAATCAAGAGACACAGAGAAGTGAATTGAAATGGGAGCGGCGATGGCCCCTGATACTATTTTCCTTAGAAAAACCATGAAAGGAAAATCTGAGACATAAGAGACCAAGCGGAGGTAAGAATTCTGAGATAGAAGGACGTGGCCAATAGTGGCGCTAGGACAGATAAAGAGAGACAGCAGGGAGAACTCCTAGGTTGCAGGAAACAAGAGAAAAAGCAGGGGGCCTCACCCCAGCCTTTATTGTGGATTGAGAGGTGATCAATGAATAGGTGACATAGTACCTAGTTTTTAACTTTGGTTGCATAGACAATGACAAGATCAGAGGAGGCGGGGATTCTCCTGACATGAGCTTTTCAGAGGAATGAGGTTTGACAAGGTGAGGGCTAAGCCTTTGTGGCTCAGGCCCAGGAATTCTCTTGCCCTTAGAACTGCAGATACATCGATCTGAATGGATCTGATCAAGTATTTCATACATGAACCATACCCCCATGCCTGGTAGGTTATATATCCACCCCCTTTTTTTTTTTTTTTTACAAAAATTAAATAAGAGGGTATCCTGTTACAATGAAATTGTAAACTTAATCAACAAACAGGAATACTAGTGAGCTATCAGATAAAGAATCAAAAATGAATTCACAATCCAATTTCAAAATGAAGTATAACTTAGCAATACTGCTGTAAAAATGATAAGAATGATCTTCATTTCCATTTAGCAATGTCAAGCGTAACAATTTTCATCATCCAAGATCACAAGTTATAATATAAAATAATAAGAAAATGATGTTCACTCCTTAGTGATCCTGAATTAAGGTGATAAAGTAATCATAGGACAGGTGCATGGACATATCATATTGCCCATGTCTAGCCAGGATTATAAGAAGTTGTCACATCTTCAATAGTTAAAGAAAAAGACTTCCTCTCGAGATGAGAGGGAATCCTTGTCTTTCCCTTGTTCTGATTATGCGTAGTCTTTGGGATATATAATCCAAGATGCCTGCCACATAGACATATGGTTGCAGGGTTGGTACCATGGCCTGTGAATGAGGGTGTCTGTAACCTGGTCGTGGTGGTTACAAAAAGGGATTTTTCCTTTGTGGGCTGGGACTCGAGAAGAAGGAGCAAGGAGTCTGAGAATATGGGTGAAGAATGACAGACAGAGACAAGTCAAAGTAATAGATAGGGCAGGCGTGATCCCCTCTGTTTTTTCATTGGTCAAAGAATTAAAATTAAAAAATTTAAATTTTTTTTTAATTTAAATTTTAAATTTAAATGTAAAATTAAAAAGAAAATATGAGAAGCTTGCAGACAGGTGGAAGTAAGACAGGTGGCCCAGAGAGGCCTTAGTAAAGAGACAGTAGTGAAGCTTTAAGATTGCTGGAACAAGAGAGGGAATCACGCCTTTACCCCAGGCTTTCTTGGGGATAGCCAGGATCAATGACCAGATAAGAAAGCATAGATAATTCAGATTGGATGGGAAGGTAATGATGACACCTTTTGGGTGTGTTGACCTCAACCCGCCCTTTTACCAAGGAATTGGAGTCCTCACCAAATGTCAATGCACCAAATGTTAATGAGTTTGCATGGCTAGGTCAAGAGTCCACCCACAAATGTCAGAGTTCCAACCTTGTGTCTGAAGACACAATATCCATATATCAGTTATATTTCTTAGATGTGAATATGCTTGGAATGCTACATATCCCCCCTTTTTGTGTTAAAAAAATAAGATGAAGGGCGAGTGATATAAAAATACGAGAAAAATTTGACTCAAATTAAAAATATAAAAATCATGTAGCATCATCAAATGATACTTCAAGTGATTCAAAATAGACAACCAAAACTTATTGCAAAAAGTTTGGATGTAAAAAGTAAGTGTGATTGTCAAGAACAATGAAGATTTAACTCTCAACTTATTGATAATTTGATAATGATGAAAATGATCTTCATACATAGCATACCAAATCATCTGAGCAAATGATCTTGGGAATATGATTCCAAAATTAAAAGAAAATTTTAGACTCTCTTTTCACTGTTTATGTGGCATGTTTGAAGCTGAGCCAATATGTAATATCAGAATTTACATTCCCAATGATTTCTCATTCCTGATCTAAATTGACTAAAACTCTCCTTGTACAGGAGCATAATTTTTCCACCATTAAAAGCTTTGTAAAAACATCAATACAACAATTATTGTGAAATTTTTAACAAATACCAACATTCCCAAACACATTACATTCTGATCTGCAGTCTAAATACCCAGGATGATGATAATGAAGTGACATTTCAAGTTTTGGCTGCATATTTCATATATCATCCTCATTTAAATTTCTGCTTTTATCAATAAACCCATCAATATGATAGCCAAGCATATCACATTACCAATATTTGGAAAATTCATTCCACCAAACCAATGTTTGGGTAAATAGCAGCTTAAGTTGTTTTTCATGGAGAAAGAATCTCTACAGTTTCTGGAACTTGTCGAATTTGGTGTAGCTTGTTCTTTCCTGGTTGTTAATGTATAATATTCCATGTGCTTTTTCTACAAGCTTATCCGTGCCTATTGTGTCCTATTTTCAATACCTACTCCAAAAAAGGAAAACTTAGATCATACTTTGCCCTTGCTCCATGTATGTGTGTGATAACTCGTTCCACCTAGGAGAGTCAATAACTGCGCGTCCACAGAAATTGTCCAACCTAGCGCACTCAGATGACCACTGAGGCTTTACTTTCAAATACCAGAACGTCTTCCAGTATTTGGATGGGAAGCCAATAGACCCCGAATCCAGTGGCCGGCCTGAATTCTGGGACTATTGGTAGAGAGCAAGAAACCGTTCCCATAAGATATTACCCCAAAAGACAGGATTTCAGGACTAATGGTTAACAATGGTATTAACACTCAAGTACACCCACGGTGGTTGGCATGTCACGTCCACCTAGTTATTGGCAGGAACATCATCTTTGCATGGTTGTCAATGATCTTTTTCAATACCTTAGGTTCCTGATGAAAGGTTTCAGAGTGCATTTTGGCTGATCTCTCATCCCTTTTTTCCAGAGTCACATCAGGATCATCTGTCCATTAAACCTGCCTGTGTAGCATTTTCTGCCTGGCACCTCCCTTTTTGTTGTCCGAGGTATCAGATCTATGCTATGAGTGAAAGTTTTCGATCTCCTCCTCTTTGGAGAGTCATACCAATGTCTATACCCTCGGGGATAGCAGCATTTCTTACAATACTAGTAGTAGTTTTACAATGTATCCTTTTGACAGTATCATAGACATACAAAATGAAAGGTATACATTCACGTCTAAACAAGTGTAGCTATTTTGTTTTGATTCCATAAGAAAGACCTCGGAGTGTGGGATTTATCTGATGTCTTAGACAGACACAAGTGTGGTTTAGTCCTTCTGAGTTAGCATCCTTGCTCTTGGTTTGGGTACCCTATATCAATGGATGTCAGCCGGACAAGTGTCCCACAGTAGCCTAATAGCTAATGTCACTGATAGTGTCATGTCAGTCTTCTGGAGTGATCTTAGTCAGCGGTGAAGTGTCCTTCCAGCGTGCCTGGATAGTGGCTGGCGTGTAGTTAGCTGATGTCAACAGCGTTGGTCTGCTTCTCTTCCTGGTCTTGTGTTGGCTGGCATGATGTGCTTTGTGGGTGACCAGATGTTTCCACTCTCTGTCAACATACAGACAAGACCTCGACCCAACGTGATCATCCCCTTGGGTCCCTCACAGTCTTAATTTCTTGGTAATATTCAACCCAATTCAGATCTATCCTACAATGTAATCTTTAGCAGGACATTCAAACTGTTATTGCAAAGTTTTAACTGATGTTCGTTTTAGAGTGTGGAAGAGATCGATGGTTAGTGATACCGTTTCCACCCTTCTTTCTTATGAAAGTTGAAATGCCACAGCTGAACCAAATTGACTTTTCGATAAGTCTGATACGAAGAAAGACATGCTGTTGTTTGCCAATATAATGTACCCTTGAAGACAATGATCACATATACATTTTGGACAAATCGTACTGCAATTGGACAGTATTTATGGTACAGTCATAACCTTCCCAATTGTACCATTTGATATTTGATCATATTTGGGTAACGGGGAAGAATTCCACAAAAGTAATTTTCAGTTCCTTGTTATGCCAATACCATTTGGAATTTTCAGGTATGTGATAACGTTTGATCTTATAACCAATACCCATCAATCTGTAGTCCAGAATATCTGTCAGGGACTTCACGATATTCTTCTGGAGGCAAATTGTTTTTCATACAATGACATGTGCGTGGATAGTGTGTTAGGCCTGCCTATAGGGCAGTGATGATCTTTCCAGCTCATTGGCTGTTTTTTCCATGTGTCCTGTGCCAGACACCTCTGCAGTCTGTCCTTTTTCTGGTGAGATTTTCTTGCCATCGGATAGCTTGCATATAAGCCATGAGCTATCCAATTCAGCCCATTTATTGCTATTAAAAGCACTGCTCTCCCAAGATGTTTGGAATAGACAACCGTGCACAATTATTCCTAAGTTCTGTAATGGCTTTGCTCACTTCTTCATTTGAGCTGAATGCCATAAACCAGGAGAGTAAGCATGTCCCATCCCCTTTCACCCTGGGACTCCTTTGGGCATTGTAGGTCAATACCAAATAGGTTTTTGTTTTTTGTTTTCCCTCCACCGAACCTGGGCTTTTTGTAAGGGATAGATGTGAGGCAAGGCCAGTCCCAGGTCGGAGGTGTGGGGGTGGGGACTGAGCCCTTTCCCCTGGTTGCTGGTGGTGTATCCCTTAATGTGTGTTTGGAGCCCGAACCCCAATTGCAGAGTGTGGCAAAAGCAAGGGCTCCAGCTGAAGGGAGGGGTGGAGGAAGGAGGTGTGTGGAAGAGCTGCGCAGGCCCAGAGTAAAAGGCAGGCCAGGAGGCTTGGAGCGCAGGCGCTCAGGGGCAGGCAGGTGGCACGCAGGCGCAGTAGGGGCAGGCAGGCGGCACGTGGCGGAGGGGGAGGGGAGCGGAAAGTTCCCGCCTTTTCTGTCAGAGCCTCCCTGTGTAGCTGTGCCTAGCATTAAGGTCCGCCAAGGCAAAAGACTGGAAGTTGCGTGTGGACTGTGTGAGGTAGGGGAGCAGCACTTGGGCCGAAGTTGGTCACATGAGGCACCTCTGCCAAGGGGAGGAGGCTTTGGGGGTGGCTGCCGCCGGGGAGCCCGCCTCCTGCCTCTTCCTCTGGGTTCTTCAGTAGTCCCGCCTGCTGCCTGTACTGGTCAGCTCCATAGGCAGGCCTACCCCTGAAAGCTGCCCCTCCCTCTCAATTGCCCGCCTCCCACACTGCCCCTCCTCTCCCTGGGGGACACCCACCAGAAAGTCCCCTCCTTCAGTAGCCCCACTCCCAGGTCCCCAACTTCCTCAGGTGCTCAGCTCCCCCTCCCCCACCCCCTTCGCCTCTTGGTCTCCCTCTTGAGGCCACATATTGGTATTGCATCCGAGGAGGGTTTTTTTTTTTTTTAATGGTTTTGAAATAAGCTTTTAGAGCTCTGTGCAAGTTGGATCCCAAGCCTCGTACACATCCTGACGTCTCAGGCATAAATATGAGTGGACCTTGGCCGTGAGTGGCCCACTTTGCCTTAGAGCAGTCACACACCTGCCTTCCACCCTGTGCTCTCAGTATTCTCCTTCCATAGCGGATGCAGAAATGATTAAGGAAGTTCTTTCTGCTCTCCCGCTGCCTGAAGCCCTGGCTCTAGTTCACTGCTGTGCCCATAGAGGTGGCACTGACCCTGTCTCCAGGGGACATGACTGAGCAGATGCTGCTGCCAAGCTAGCAGCCATAGGAGGGCCTGAACTACTTTGAACATGAACAACCACTGATGACTTAAATTGATCACTTTCCTATAATGAAAAGGAAGTGGAGAAATGGAAAGGAAAATTCAAAGCAAAACCAATTCATGGAGTGTGGGTGTCATCTGAAGGAAAACCCCTGCTCCCTAGAAGTTTCCATCACCAAATTTACCAATCTGTTCATCCTAATGGCCACTTTGGTACCCCGGGCATGGTGGACTCTGTTAAGAGAGTCTGGCTGGCCCCTGGTATAACTACCAGAGCCCCAAAAGTGTGTTCAGCCTGCTCTTCCTGCCAGTCAGATCACCAACATGCCTTTGGTGGAAAAGCCTTTGGTGGGCGTCCTCTGGCTTACACACCTTGTGAGCGTTCTTTGTAAGGGAAGTGTCTCCTTTGGAGTGGTGTCCCCCGAGGATCTGTAGGGATAGAGGAGGCAAAGGCAAGTCCTGTGTGACCCTGGAGGCATGACCCTCCCCTGCAAGCATGCCCATTCCTCCAGCCATGCATCCCTCCTCACCTCAAAAGGGGGGAAGTGTCGTTCCTGGCAACATAGGGTGGACCTTGTCCTTGCAGGGATGAGACAGCTGTCCCTTTTACCGGCACGTTCACTATTCTCCTTGGTCCTCACCATGTCCTGGCTAGGTCTGTGAAAGGAGTGAAGCAGGTAGAGAATACACTAGACGCTGCTGGCTGGCTGACTGGCTGGCTGGCTGACTGTGTGCTGGCATCAGTGCCTGCCTAGATAGAGAGATGGCTGGAACCTATAGGGTAGCCTGGTCACTCTTGGGCTCCACTTGTACCTTGTGTTCTTGGCTCTCCCTCAGAATGTGATGCCACAGAGCGGTCAGCTGTAGCACAAAGAGCAGCAGCAGCAGCAGCAGTGTTAAAGCAGCTCTTCTGTTCCGTTTCTAGGACTCCTGCCTTTTCGGTCGAAGGTATAATGACCGATTCTGGCTCAGAATCCATGGAGGACACACACACACACACACACACACACACACACACACACACACACGGTAATGCAACACACAAGAGGTACTTTATTGAGCAAAATATAGCTTGGTGCGGAGGACCTAAAGTGCTGGCCCAGAGGCTGCGATTTGCAGGTGTTTTATACACTTTTAGGGTACAGGGAGTAAAAAGGAATTCCTGGGGTGGGCGGGAGTGAACCAAAACTCCTGGGGCTGGGGTCCTGAAACCCAAGTGCCCAAAGGGAAGACACAGCAATCTTAGTCTTCGGTACCCATATGTTTCACGTATGGTCATGGTGACCGAGGTTAGGTCAGTGAATCGTGAGATGATATATCTTTGTGAAACCTGGGATAAGAGTCCAACCTGCGGCTGCTACATAATGTATGTCCTTAGTGGGTTTGGGCTCGAGAAGGAGAAAGGAGTCGGAGAAAATGGGTGATAAATCAAGAGACACAGAGAAGTGAATTGAAATGGGAGCGGCGATGGCCCCTGATACTATTTTCCTTAGAAAAACCATGAAAGGAAAATCTGAGACATAAGAGACCAAGCGGAGGTAAGAATTCTGAGATAGAAGGACGTGGCCAATAGTGGCGCTAGGACAGATAAAGAGAGACAGCAGGGAGAACTCCTAGGTTGCAGGAAACAAGAGAAAAAGCAGGGGGCCTCACCCCAGCCTTTATTGTGGATTGAGAGGTGATCAATGAATACGTGACATAGTACCTAGTTCTTAACTTTGGTTGCATAGACAATGACAAGATCAGAGGAGGCGGGGATTCTCCTGACATGAGCTTTTCAGAGGAATGAGGTTTGACAAGGTGAGGGCTAAGCCTTTGTGGCTCAGGCCCAGGAATTCTCTTGCCCTTAGAACTGCAGATACATCGATCTGAATGGATCTGATCAAGTATTTCATACATGAACCATACCCCCATGCCTGGTAGGTTATATATCCACCCCCTTTTTTTTTTTTTTACAAAAATTAAATAAGAGGGTATCCTGTTACAATGAAATTGTAAACTTAATCAACAAACAGGAATACTAGTGAGCTATCAGATAAAGAATCAAAAATGAATTCACAATCCAATTTCAAAATGAAGTATAACTTAGCAATACTGCTGTAAAAATGATAAGAATGATCTTCATTTCCAATTAGCAATGTCAAGCGTAACAATTTTCATCATCCAAGATCACAAGTTATAATATAAAATAATAAGAAAATGATGTTCACTCCTTAGTGATCCTGAATTAAGGTGATAAAGTAATCATAGGACAGGTGCATGGACATATCATATTGCCCATGTCTAGCCAGGATTATAAGAAGTTGTCACATCTTCAATAGTTAAAGAAAAAGACTTCCTCTCGAGATGAGAGGGAATCCTTGTCTTTCCCTTGTTCTGATTATGCGTAGTCTTTGGGATATATAATCCAAGATGCCTGCCACATAGACATATGGTTGCAGGGTTGGTACCATGGCCTGTGAATGAGGGTGTCTGTAACCTGGTCGTGGTGGTTACAAAAAGGGATTTTTCCTTTGTGGGCTGGGACTCGAGAAGAAGGAGCAAGGAGTCTGAGAATATGGGTGAAGAATGACAGACAGAGACAAGTCAAAGTAATAGATAGGGCAGGCGTGATCCCCTCTGTTTTTTCATTGGTCAAAGAATTAAAATTAAAAAATTTAAATTTTTTTTTAATTTAAATTTTAAATTTAAATGTAAAATTAAAAAGAAAATATGAGAAGCTTGCAGACAGGTGGAAGTAAGACAGGTGGCCCAGAGAGGCCTTAGTAAAGAGACAGTAGTGAAGCTTTAAGATTGCTGGAACAAGAGAGGGAATCACGCCTTTACCCCAGGCTTTCTTGGGGATAGCCAGGATCAATGACCAGATAAGAAAGCATAGATAATTCAGATTGGATGGGAAGGTAATGATGACACCTTTTGGGTGTGTTGACCTCAACCCGCCCTTTTACCAAGGAATTGGAGTCCTCACCAAATGTCAATGCACCAAATGTTAATGAGTTTGCATGGCTAGGTCAAGAGTCCACCCACAAATGTCAGAGTTCCAACCTTGTGTCTGAAGACACAATATCCATATATCAGTTATATTTCTTAGATGTGAATATGCTTGGAATGCTACATATCCCCCCTTTTTGTGTTAAAAAAATAAGATGAAGGGCGAGTGATATAAAAATACGAGAAAAATTTGACTCAAATTAAAAATATAAAAATCATGTAGCATCATCAAATGATACTTCAAGTGATTCAAAATAGACAACCAAAACTTATTGCAAAAAGTTTGGATGTAAAAAGTAAGTGTGATTGTCAAGAACAATGAAGATTTAACTCTCAACTTATTGATAATTTGATAATGATGAAAATGATCTTCATACATAACATACCAAATCATCTGAGCAAATGATCTTGGGAATATGATTCCAAAATTAAAAGAAAATTTTAGACTCTCTTTTCACTGTTTATGTGGCATGTTTGAAGCTGAGCCAATATGTAATATCAGAATTTACATTCCCAATGATTTCTCATTCCTGATCTAAATTGACTAAAACTCTCCTTGTACAGGAGCATAATTTTTCCACCATTAAAAGCTTTGTAAAAACATGAATACAACAATTATTGTGAAATTTTTAACAAATACCAACATTCCCAAACACATTACATTCTGATCTGCAGTCTAAATACCCAGGATGATGATAATGAAGTGACATTTCAAGTTTTGGCTGCATATTTCATATATCATCCTCATTTAAATTTCTGCTTTTATCAATAAACCCATCAATATGATAGCCAAGCATATCACATTACCAATATTTGGAAAATTCATTCCACCAAACCAATGTTTGGGTAAATAGCAGCTTAAGTTGTTTTTCATGGAGAAAGAATCTCTACAGTTTCTGGAACTTGTCGAATTTGGTGTAGCTTGTTCTTTCCTGGTTGTTAATGTATAATATTCCATGTGCTTTTTCTACAAGCTTATCCGTGCCTATTGTGTCCTATTTTCAATACCTACTCCAAAAAAGGAAAACTTAGATCATACTTTGCCCTTGCTCCATGTATGTGTGTGATAACTCGTTCCACCTAGGAGAGTCAATAACTGCGCGTCCACAGAAATTGTCCAACCTAGCGCACTCAGATGACCACTGAGGCTTTACTTTCAAATACCAGAACGTCTTCCAGTATTTGGATGGGAAGCCAATAGACCCCGAATCCAGTGGCCGGCCTGAATTCTGGGACTATTGGTAGAGAGCAAGAAACCGTTCCCATAAGATATTACCCCAAAAGACAGGATTTCAGGACTAATGGTTAACAATGGTATTAACACTCAAGTACACCCACGGTGGTTGGCATGTCACGTCCACCTAGTTATTGGCAGGAACATCATCTTTGCATGGTTGTCAATGATCTTTTTCAATACCTTAGGTTCCTGATGAAAGGTTTCAGAGTGCATTTTGGCTGATCTCTCATCCCTTTTTTCCAGAGTCACATCAGGATCATCTGTCCATTAAACCTGCCTGTGTAGCATTTTCTGCCTGGCACCTCCCTTTTTGTTGTCCGAGGTATCAGATCTATGCTATGAGTGAAAGTTTTCGATCTCCTCCTCTTTGGAGAGTCATACCAATGTCTATACCCTCGGGGATAGCAGCATTTCTTACAATACTAGTAGTAGTTTTACAATGTATCCTTTTGACAGTATCATAGACATACAAAATGAAAGGTATACATTCACGTCTAAACAAGTGTAGCTATTTTGTTTTGATTCCATAAGAAAGACCTCGGAGTGTGGGATTTATCTGATGTCTTAGACAGACACAAGTGTGGTTTAGTCCTTCTGAGTTAGCATCCTTGCTCTTGGTTTGGGTACCCTATATCAATGGATGTCAGCCGGACAAGTGTCCCACAGTAGCCTAATAGCTAATGTCACTGATAGTGTCATGTCAGTCTTCTGGAGTGATCTTAGTCAGCGGTGAAGTGTCCTTCCAGCGTGCCTGGATAGTGGCTGGCGTGTAGTTAGCTGATGTCAACAGCGTTGGTCTGCTTCTCTTCCTGGTCTTGTGTTGGCTGGCATGATGTGCTTTGTGGGTGACCAGATGTTTCCACTCTCTGTCAACATACAGACAAGACCTCGACCCAACGTGATCATCCCCTTGGGTCCCTCACAGTCTTAATTTCTTGGTAATATTCAACCCAATTCAGATCTATCCTACAATGTAATCTTTAGCAGGACATTCAAACTGTTATTGCAAAGTTTTAACTGATGTTCGTTTTAGAGTGTGGAAGAGATCGATGGTTAGTGATACCGTTTCCACCCTTCTTTCTTATGAAAGTTGAAATGCCACAGCTGAACCAAATTGACTTTTCGATAAGTCTGATACGAAGAAAGACATGCTGTTGTTTGCCAATATAATGTACCCTTGAAGACAATGATCACATATACATTTTGGACAAATCGTACTGCAATTGGACAGTATTTATGGTACAGTCATAACCTTCCCAATTGTACCATTTGATATTTGATCATATTTGGGTAACGGGGAAGAATTCCACAAAAGTAATTTTCAGTTCCTTGTTATGCCAATACCATTTGGAATTTTCAGGTATGTGATAACGTTTGATCTTATAACCAATACCCATCAATCTGTAGTCCAGAATATCTGTCAGGGACTTCACGATATTCTTCTGGAGGCAAATTGTTTTTCATACAATGACATGTGCGTGGATAGTGTGTTAGACCTGCCTATAGGGCAGTGATGATCTTTCCAGCTCATTGGCTGTTTTTTCCATGTGTCCTGTGCCAGACACCTCTGCAGTCTGTCCTTTTTCTGGTGAGATTTTCTTGCCATCGGATAGCTTGCATATAAGCCATGAGCTATCCAATTCAGCCCATTTATTGCTATTAAAAGCACTGCTCTCCCAAGATGTTTGGAATAGACAACCGTGCACAATTATTCCTAAGTTCTGTAATGGCTTTGCTCACTTCTTCATTTGAGCTGAATGCCATAAACCAGGAGAGTAAGCATGTCCCATCCCCTTTCACCCTGGGACTCCTTTGGGCATTGTAGGTCAATACCAAATAGGTTTTTGTTTTTTGTTTTCCCTCCACCGAACCTGGGCTTTTTGTAAGGGATAGATGTGAGGCAAGGCCAGTCCCAGGTCGGAGGTGTGGGGGTGGGGACTGAGCCCTTTCCCCTGGTTGCTGGTGGTGTATCCCTTAATGTGTGTTTGGAGCCCGAACCCCAATTGCAGAGTGTGGCAAAAGCAAGGGCTCCAGCTGAAGGGAGGGGTGGAGGAAGGAGGTGTGTGGAAGAGCTGCGCAGGCCCAGAGTAAAAGGCAGGCCAGGAGGCTTGGAGCGCAGGCGCTCAGGGGCAGGCAGGTGGCACGCAGGCGCAGTAGGGGCAGGCAGGCGGCACGTGGCGGAGGGGGAGGGGAGCGGAAAGTTCCCGCCTTTTCTGTCAGAGCCTCCCTGTGTCGCTGTGCCTAGCATTAAGGTCCGCCAAGGCAAAAGACTGGAAGTTGCGTGTGGACTGTGTGAGGTAGGGGAGCAGCACTTGGGCCGAAGTTGGTCACATGAGGCACCTCTGCCGAGGGGAGGAGGCTTTGGGGGTGGCTGCCGCCGGGGAGCCCGCCTCCTGCCTCTTCCTCTGGGTTCTTCAGTAGTCCCGCCTGCTGCCTGTACTGGTCAGCTCCATAGGCAGGCCTACCCCTGAAAGCTGCCCCTCCCTCCCAATTGCCCGCCTCCCACACTGCCCCTCCTCTCCCTGGGGGACACCCACCAGAAAGTCCCCTCCTTCAGTAGCCCCACTCCCAGGTCCCCAACTTCCTCAGGTGCTCAGCTCCCCCTCCCCCACCCCCTTCGCCTCTTGGTCTCCCTCTTGAGGCCACATATTGGTATTGCATCCGAGGAGGGTTTTTTTTTTTTTTTAAATGGTTTTGAAATAAGCTTTTAGAGCTCTGTGCAAGTTGGACCCCAAGCCTCGTACACATCCTGACGTCTCAGGCATAAATATGAGTGGACCTTGGCCGTGAGTGGCCCACTTTGCCTTAGAGCAGTCACACACCTGCCTTCCACCCTGTGCTCTCAGTATTCTCCTTCCATAGCGGATGCAGAAATGATTAAGGAAGTTCTTTCTGCTCTCCCGCTGCCTGAAGCCCTGGCTCTAGTTCACTGCTGTGCCCATAGAGGTGGCACTGACCCTGTCTCCAGGGGACATGACTGAGCAGATGCTGCTGCCAAGCTAGCAGCCATAGGAGGGCCTGAACTACTTTGAACAGGAACAACCACTGATGACTTAAATGGATCACTTTCCTATAATGAAAAGGAAGTGGAGAAATGGAAAGGAAAATTCAAAGCAAAACCAATTCATGGAGTGTGGGTGTCATCTGAAGGAAAACCCCTGCTCCCTAGAAGTTTCCATCACCAAATTTACCAATCTGTTCATCCTAATGGCCACTTTGGTACCCCGGGCATGGTGGACTCTGTTAAGAGAGTCTGGCTGGCCCCTGGTATAACTACCAGAGCCCCAAAAGTGTGTTCAGCCTGCTCTTCCTGCCAGTCAGATCACCAACATGCCTTTGGTGGAAAAGCCTTTGGTGGGCGTCCTCTGGCTTACACACCTTGTGAGCGTTCTTTGTAAGGGAAGTGTCTCCTTTGGAGTGGTGTCCACCGAGGATCTGTAGGGATAGAGGAGGCAAAGGCAAGTCCTGTGTGACCCTGGAGGCATGACCCTCCCCTGCAAGCATGCCCATTCCTCCAGCCATGCATCCCTCCTCACCTCAAAAGGGGGGAAGTGTCGTTCCTGGCAACATAGGGTGGACCTTGTCCTTGCAGGGATGAGACAGCTGTCCCTTTTACCGGCACGTTCACTATTCTCCTTGGTCCTCACCATGTCCTGGCTAGGTCTGTGAAAGGAGTGAAGCAGGTAGAGAATACACTAGACGCTGCTGGCTGGCTGACTGGCTGGCTGGCTGACTGTGTGCTGGCATCAGTGCCTGCCTAGATAGAGAGATGGCTGGAACCTATAGGGTAGCCTGGTCACTCTTGGGCTCCACTTGTACCTTGTGTTCTTGGCTCTCCCTCAGAATGTGATGCCACAGAGCGGTCAGCTGTAGCACAAAGAGCAGCAGCAGCAGCAGCAGCAGTGTTAAAGCAGCTCTTCTGTTCCGTTTCTAGGACTCCTGCCTTTTCGGTCGAAGGTATAATGACCGATTCTGGCTCAGAATCCATGGAGGACACACACACACACACACACACACACACACACACACACACACACGGTAATGCAACACACAAGAGGTACTTTATTGAGCAAAATATAGCTTGGTGCGGAGGACCTAAAGTGCTGGCCCAGAGGCTGCGATTTGCAGGTGTTTTATACACTTTTAGGGTACAGGGAGTAAAAAGGAATTCCTGGGGTGGGCGGGAGTGAACCGAAACTCCTGGGGCTGGGGTCCTGAAACCCAAGTGCCCAAAGGGAAGACACAGCAATCTTAGTCTTCGGTACCCATATGTTTCACGTATGGTCATGGTGACCGAGGTTAGGTCAGTGAATCGTGAGATGATATATCTTTGTGAAACCTGGGATAAGAGTCCAACCTGCGGCTGCTACATAATGTATGTCCTTAGTGGGTTTGGGCTCGAGAAGGAGAAAGGAGTCGGAGAAAATGGGTGATAAATCAAGAGACACAGAGAAGTGAATTGAAATGGGAGCGGCGATGGCCCCTGATACTATTTTCCTTAGAAAAACCATGAAAGGAAAATCTGAGACATAAGAGACCAAGCGGAGGTAAGAATTCTGAGATAGAAGGACGTGGCCAATAGTGGCGCTAGGACAGATAAAGAGAGACAGCAGGGAGAACTCCTAGGTTGCAGGAAACAAGAGAAAAAGCAGGGGGCCTCACCCCAGCCTTTATTGTGGATTGAGAGGTGATCAATGAATAGGTGACATAGTACCTAGTTTTTAACTTTGGTTGCATAGACAATGACAAGATCAGAGGAGGCGGGGATTCTCCTGACATGAGCTTTTCAGAGGAATGAGGTTTGACAAGGTGAGGGCTAAGCCTTTGTGGCTCAGGCCCAGGAATTCTCTTGCCCTTAGAACTGCCGATACATCGATCTGAATGGATCTGATCAAGTATTTCATACATGAACCATACCCCCATGCCTGGTAGGTTATATATCCACCCCCTTTTTTTTTTTTTTTTACAAAAATTAAATAAGAGGGTATCCTGTTACAATGAAATTGTAAACTTAATCAACAAACAGGAATACTAGTGAGCTATCAGATAAAGAATCAAAAATGAATTCACAATCCAATTTCAAAATGAAGTATAACTTAGCAATACTGCTGTAAAAATGATAAGAATGATCTTCATTTCCATTTAGCAATGTCAAGCGTAACAATTTTCATCATCCAAGATCACAAGTTATAATATAAAATAATAAGAAAATGATGTTCACTCCTTAGTGATCCTGAATTAAGGTGATAAAGTAATCATAGGACAGGTGCATGGACATATCATATTGCCCATGTCTAGCCAGGATTATAAGAAGTTGTCACATCTTCAATAGTTAAAGAAAAAGACTTCCTCTCGAGATGAGAGGGAATCCTTGTCTTTCCCTTGTTCTGATTATGCGTAGTCTTTGGGATATATAATCCAAGATGCCTGCCACATAGACATATGGTTGCAGGGTTGGTACCATGGCCTGTGAATGAGGGTGTCTGTAACCTGGTCGTGGTGGTTACAAAAAGGGATTTTTCCTTTGTGGGCTGGGACTCGAGAAGAAGGAGCAAGGAGTCTGAGAATATGGGTGAAGAATGACAGACAGAGACAAGTCAAAGTAATAGATAGGGCAGGCGTGATCCCCTCTGTTTTTTCATTGGTCAAAGAATTAAAATTAAAAAATTTAAATTTTTTTTTAATTTAAATTTTAAATTTAAATGTAAAATTAAAAAGAAAATATGAGAAGCTTGCAGACAGGTGGAAGTAAGACAGGTGGCCCAGAGAGGCCTTAGTAAAGAGACAGTAGTGAAGCTTTAAGATTGCTGGAACAAGAGAGGGAATCACGCCTTTACCCCAGGCTTTCTTGGGGATAGCCAGGATCAATGACCAGATAAGAAAGCATAGATAATTCAGATTGGATGGGAAGGTAATGATGACACCTTTTGGGTGTGTTGACCTCAACCCGCCCTTTTACCAAGGAATTGGAGTCCTCACCAAATGTCAATGCACCAAATGTTAATGAGTTTGCATGGCTAGGTCAAGAGTCCACCCACAAATGTCAGAGTTCCAACCTTGTGTCTGAAGACACAATATCCATATATCAGTTATATTTCTTAGATGTGAATATGCTTGGAATGCTACATATCCCCCCTTTTTGTGTTAAAAAAATAAGATGAAGGGCGAGTGATATAAAAATACGAGAAAAATTTGACTCAAATTAAAAATATAAAAATCATGTAGCATCATCAAATGATACTTCAAGTGATTCAAAATAGACAACCAAAACTTATTGCAAAAAGTTTGGATGTAAAAAGTAAGTGTGATTGTCAAGAACAATGAAGATTTAACTCTCAACTTATTGATAATTTGATAATGATGAAAATGATCTTCATACATAACATACCAAATCATCTGAGCAAATGATCTTGGGAATATGATTCCAAAATTAAAAGAAAATTTTAGACTCTCTTTTCACTGTTTATGTGGCATGTTTGAAGCTGAGCCAATATGTAATATCAGAATTTACATTCCCAATGATTTCTCATTCCTGATCTAAATTGACTAAAACTCTCCTTGTACAGGAGCATAATTTTTCCACCATTAAAAGCTTTGTAAAAACATGAATACAACAATTATTGTGAAATTTTTAACAAATACCAACATTCCCAAACACATTACATTCTGATCTGCAGTCTAAATACCCAGGATGATGATAATGAAGTGACATTTCAAGTTTTGGCTGCATATTTCATATATCATCCTCATTTAAATTTCTGCTTTTATCAATAAACCCATCAATATGATAGCCAAGCATATCACATTACCAATATTTGGAAAATTCATTCCACCAAACCAATGTTTGGGTAAATAGAAGCTTAAGTTGTTTTTCATGGAGAAAGAATCTCTACAGTTTCTGGAACTTGTCGAATTTGGTGTAGCTTGTTCTTTCCTGGTTGTTAATGTATAATATTCCATGTGCTTTTTCTACAAGCTTATCCGTGCCTATTGTGTCCTATTTTCAATACCTACTCCAAAAAAGGAAAACTTAGATCATACTTTGCCCTTGCTCCATGTATGTGTGTGATAACTCGTTCCACCTAGGAGAGTCAATAACTGCGCGTCCACAGAAATTGTCCAACCTAGCGCACTCAGATGACCACTGAGGCTTTACTTTCAAATACCAGAACGTCTTCCAGTATTTGGATGGGAAGCCAATAGACCCCGAATCCAGTGGCCGGCCTGAATTCTGGGACTATTGGTAGAGAGCAAGAAACCGTTCCCATAAGATATTACCCCAAAAGACAGGATTTCAGGACTAATGGTTAACAATGGTATTAACACTCAAGTACACCCACGGTGGTTGGCATGTCACGTCCACCTAGTTATTGGCAGGAACATCATCTTTGCATGGTTGTCAATGATCTTTTTCAATACCTTAGGTTCCTGATGAAAGGTTTCAGAGTGCATTTTGGCTGATCTCTCATCCCTTTTTTCCAGAGTCACATCAGGATCATCTGTCCATTAAACCTGCCTGTGTAGCATTTTCTGCCTGGCACCTCCCTTTTTGTTGTCCGAGGTATCAGATCTATGCTATGAGTGAAAGTTTTCGATCTCCTCCTCTTTGGAGAGTCATACCAATGTCTATACCCTCGGGGATAGCAGCATTTCTTACAATACTAGTAGTAGTTTTACAATGTATCCTTTTGACAGTATCATAGACATACAAAATGAAAGGTATACATTCACGTCTAAACAAGTGTAGCTATTTTGTTTTGATTCCATAAGAAAGACCTCGGAGTGTGGGATTTATCTGATGTCTTAGACAGACACAAGTGTGGTTTAGTCCTTCTGAGTTAGCATCCTTGCTCTTGGTTTGGGTACCCTATATCAATGGATGTCAGCCGGACAAGTGTCCCACAGTAGCCTAATAGCTAATGTCACTGATAGTGTCATGTCAGTCTTCTGGAGTGATCTTAGTCAGCGGTGAAGTGTCCTTCCAGCGTGCCTGGATAGTGGCTGGCGTGTAGTTAGCTGATGTCAACAGCGTTGGTCTGCTTCTCTTCCTGGTCTTGTGTTGGCTGGCATGATGTGCTTTGTGGGTGACCAGATGTTTCCACTCTCTGTCAACATACAGACAAGACCTCGACCCAACGTGATCATCCCCTTGGGTCCCTCACAGTCTTAATTTCTTGGTAATATTCAACCCAATTCAGATCTATCCTACAATGTAATCTTTAGCAGGACATTCAAACTGTTATTGCAAAGTTTTAACTGATGTTCGTTTTAGAGTGTGGAAGAGATCGATGGTTAGTGATACCGTTTCCACCCTTCTTTCTTATGAAAGTTGAAATGCCACAGCTGAACCAAATTGACTTTTCGATAAGTCTGATACGAAGAAAGACATGCTGTTGTTTGCCAATATAATGTACCCTTGAAGACAATGATCACATATACATTTTGGACAAATCGTACTGCAATTGGACAGTATTTATGGTACAGTCATAACCTTCCCAATTGTACCATTTGATATTTGATCATATTTGGGTAACGGGGAAGAATTCCACAAAAGTAATTTTCAGTTCCTTGTTATGCCAATACCATTTGGAATTTTCAGGTATGTGATAACGTTTGATCTTATAACCAATACCCATCAATCTGTAGTCCAGAATATCTGTCAGGGACTTCACGATATTCTTCTGGAGGCAAATTGTTTTTCATACAATGACATGTGCGTGGATAGTGTGTTAGACCTGCCTATAGGGCAGTGATGATCTTTCCAGCTCATTGGCTGTTTTTTCCATGTGTCCTGTGCCAGACACCTCTGCAGTCTGTCCTTTTTCTGGTGAGATTTTCTTGCCATCGGATAGCTTGCATATAAGCCATGAGCTATCCAATTCAGCCCATTTATTGCTATTAAAAGCACTGCTCTCCCAAGATGTTTGGAATAGACAACCGTGCACAATTATTCCTAAGTTCTGTAATGGCTTTGCTCACTTCTTCATTTGAGCTGAATGCCATAAACCAGGAGAGTAAGCATGTCCCATCCCCTTTCACCCTGGGACTCCTTTGGGCATTGTAGGTCAATACCAAATAGGTTTTTGTTTTTTGTTTTCCCTCCACCGAACCTGGGCTTTTTGTAAGGGATAGATGTGAGGCAAGGCCAGTCCCAGGTCGGAGGTGTGGGGGTGGGGACTGAGCCCTTTCCCCTGGTTGCTGGTGGTGTATCCCTTAATGTGTGTTTGGAGCCCGAACCCCAATTGCAGAGTGTGGCAAAAGCAAGGGCTCCAGCTGAAGGGAGGGGTGGAGGAAGGAGGTGTGTGGAAGAGCTGCGCAGGCCCAGAGTAAAAGGCAGGCCAGGAGGCTTGGAGCGCAGGCGCTCAGGGGCAGGCAGGTGGCACGCAGGCGCAGTAGGGGCAGGCAGGCGGCACGTGGCGGAGGGGGAGGGGAGCGGAAAGTTCCCGCCTTTTCTGTCAGAGCCTCCCTGTGTCGCTGTGCCTAGCATTAAGGTCCGCCAAGGCAAAAGACTGGAAGTTGCGTGTGGACTGTGTGAGGTAGGGGAGCAGCACTTGGGCCGAAGTTGGTCACATGAGGCACCTCTGCCGAGGGGAGGAGGCTTTGGGGGTGGCTGCCGCCGGGGAGCCCGCCTCCTGCCTCTTCCTCTGGGTTCTTCAGTAGTCCCGCCTGCTGCCTGTACTGGTCAGCTCCATAGGCAGGCCTACCCCTGAAAGCTGCCCCTCCCTCCCAATTGCCCGCCTCCCACACTGCCCCTCCTCTCCCTGGGGGACACCCACCAGAAAGTCCCCTCCTTCAGTAGCCCCACTCCCAGGTCCCCAACTTCCTCAGGTGCTCAGCTCCCCCTCCCCCACCCCCTTCGCCTCTTGGTCTCCCTCTTGAGGCCACATATTGGTATTGCATCCGAGGAGGGTTTTTTTTTTTTTTTAAATGGTTTTGAAATAAGCTTTTAGAGCTCTGTGCAAGTTGGACCCCAAGCCTCGTACACATCCTGACGTCTCAGGCATAAATATGAGTGGACCTTGGCCGTGAGTGGCCCACTTTGCCTTAGAGCAGTCACACACCTGCCTTCCACCCTGTGCTCTCAGTATTCTCCTTCCATAGCGGATGCAGAAATGATTAAGGAAGTTCTTTCTGCTCTCCCGCTGCCTGAAGCCCTGGCTCTAGTTCACTGCTGTGCCCATAGAGGTGGCACTGACCCTGTCTCCAGGGGACATGACTGAGCAGATGCTGCTGCCAAGCTAGCAGCCATAGGAGGGCCTGAACTACTTTGAACAGGAACAACCACTGATGACTTAAATGGATCACTTTCCTATAATGAAAAGGAAGTGGAGAAATGGAAAGGAAAATTCAAAGCAAAACCAATTCATGGAGTGTGGGTGTCATCTGAAGGAAAACCCCTGCTCCCTAGAAGTTTCCATCACCAAATTTACCAATCTGTTCATCCTAATGGCCACTTTGGTACCCCGGGCATGGTGGACTCTGTTAAGAGAGTCTGGCTGGCCCCTGGTATAACTACCAGAGCCCCAAAAGTGTGTTCAGCCTGCTCTTCCTGCCAGTCAGATCACCAACATGCCTTTGGTGGAAAAGCCTTTGGTGGGCGTCCTCTGGCTTACACACCTTGTGAGCGTTCTTTGTAAGGGAAGTGTCTCCTTTGGAGTGGTGTCCACCGAGGATCTGTAGGGATAGAGGAGGCAAAGGCAAGTCCTGTGTGACCCTGGAGGCATGACCCTCCCCTGCAAGCATGCCCATTCCTCCAGCCATGCATCCCTCCTCACCTCAAAAGGGGGGAAGTGTCGTTCCTGGCAACATAGGGTGGACCTTGTCCTTGCAGGGATGAGACAGCTGTCCCTTTTACCGGCACGTTCACTATTCTCCTTGGTCCTCACCATGTCCTGGCTAGGTCTGTGAAAGGAGTGAAGCAGGTAGAGAATACACTAGACGCTGCTGGCTGGCTGACTGGCTGGCTGGCTGACTGTGTGCTGGCATCAGTGCCTGCCTAGATAGAGAGATGGCTGGAACCTATAGGGTAGCCTGGTCACTCTTGGGCTCCACTTGTACCTTGTGTTCTTGGCTCTCCCTCAGAATGTGATGCCACAGAGCGGTCAGCTGTAGCACAAAGAGCAGCAGCAGCAGCAGCAGTGTTAAAGCAGCTCTTCTGTTCCGTTTCTAGGACTCCTGCCTTTTCGGTCGAAGGTATAATGACCGATTCTGGCTCAGAATCCATGGAGGACACACACACACACACACACACACACACACACACACACACACACACGGTAATGCAACACACAAGAGGTACTTTATTGAGCAAAATATAGCTTGGTGCGGAGGACCTAAAGTGCTGGCCCAGAGGCTGCGATTTGCAGGTGTTTTATACACTTTTAGGGTACAGGGAGTAAAAAGGAATTCCTGGGGTGGGCGGGAGTGAACCGAAACTCCTGGGGCTGGGGTCCTGAAACCCAAGTGCCCAAAGGGAAGACACAGCAATCTTAGTCTTCGGTACCCATATGTTTCACGTATGGTCATGGTGACCGAGGTTAGGTCAGTGAATCGTGAGATGATATATCTTTGTGAAACCTGGGATAAGAGTCCAACCTGCGGCTGCTACATAATGTATGTCCTTAGTGGGTTTGGGCTCGAGAAGGAGAAAGGAGTCGGAGAAAATGGGTGATAAATCAAGAGACACAGAGAAGTGAATTGAAATGGGAGCGGCGATGGCCCCTGATACTATTTTCCTTAGAAAAACCATGAAAGGAAAATCTGAGACATAAGAGACCAAGCGGAGGTAAGAATTCTGAGATAGAAGGACGTGGCCAATAGTGGCGCTAGGACAGATAAAGAGAGACAGCAGGGAGAACTCCTAGGTTGCAGGAAACAAGAGAAAAAGCAGGGGGCCTCACCCCAGCCTTTATTGTGGATTGAGAGGTGATCAATGAATAGGTGACATAGTACCTAGTTCTTAACTTTGGTTGCATAGACAATGACAAGATCAGAGGAGGCGGGGATTCTCCTGACATGAGCTTTTCAGAGGAATGAGGTTTGACAAGGTGAGGGCTAAGCCTTTGTGGCTCAGGCCCAGGAATTCTCTTGCCCTTAGAACTGCCGATACATCGATCTGAATGGATCTGATCAAGTATTTCATACATGAACCATACCCCCATGCCTGGTAGGTTATATATCCACCCCCTTTTTTTTTTTTTTTACAAAAATTAAATAAGAGGGTATCCTGTTACAATGAAATTGTAAACTTAATCAACAAACAGGAATACTAGTGAGCTATCAGATAAAGAATCAAAAATGAATTCACAATCCAATTTCAAAATGAAGTATAACTTAGCAATACTGCTGTAAAAATGATAAGAATGATCTTCATTTCCATTTAGCAATGTCAAGCGTAACAATTTTCATCATCCAAGATCACAAGTTATAATATAAAATAATAAGAAAATGATGTTCACTCCTTAGTGATCCTGAATTAAGGTGATAAAGTAATCATAGGACAGGTGCATGGACATATCATATTGCCCATGTCTAGCCAGGATTATAAGAAGTTGTCACATCTTCAATAGTTAAAGAAAAAGACTTCCTCTCGAGATGAGAGGGAATCCTTGTCTTTCCCTTGTTCTGATTATGCGTAGTCTTTGGGATATATAATCCAAGATGCCTGCCACATAGACATATGGTTGCAGGGTTGGTACCATGGCCTGTGAATGAGGGTGTCTGTAACCTGGTCGTGGTGGTTACAAAAAGGGATTTTTCCTTTGTGGGCTGGGACTCGAGAAGAATGAGCAAGGAGTCTGAGAATATGGGTGAAGAATGACAGACAGAGACAAGTCAAAGTAATAGATAGGGCAGGCGTGATCCCCTCTGTTTTTTCATTGGTCAAAGAATTAAAATTAAAAAATTTAAATTTTTTTTTAATTTAAATTTTAAATTTAAATGTAAAATTAAAAAGAAAATATGAGAAGCTTGCAGACAGGTGGAAGTAAGACAGGTGGCCCAGAGAGGCCTTAGTAAAGAGACAGTAGTGAAGCTTTAAGATTGCTGGAACAAGAGAGGGAATCACGCCTTTACCCCAGGCTTTCTTGGGGATAGCCAGGATCAATGACCAGATAAGAAAGCATAGATAATTCAGATTGGATGGGAAGGTAATGATGACACCTTTTGGGTGTGTTGACCTCAACCCGCCCTTTTACCAAGGAATTGGAGTCCTCACCAAATGTCAATGCACCAAATGTTAATGAGTTTGCATGGCTAGGTCAAGAGTCCACCCACAAATGTCAGAGTTCCAACCTTGTGTCTGAAGACACAATATCCATATATCAGTTATATTTCTTAGATGTGAATATGCTTGGAATGCTACATATCCCCCCTTTTTGTGTTAAAAAAATAAGATGAAGGGCGAGTGATATAAAAATACGAGAAAAATTTGACTCAAATTAAAAATATAAAAATCATGTAGCATCATCAAATGATACTTCAAGTGATTCAAAATAGACAACCAAAACTTATTGCAAAAAGTTTGGATGTAAAAAGTAAGTGTGATTGTCAAGAACAATGAAGATTTAACTCTCAACTTATTGATAATTTGATAATGATGAAAATGATCTTCATACATAACATACCAAATCATCTGAGCAAATGATCTTGGGAATATGATTCCAAAATTAAAAGAAAATTTTAGACTCTCTTTTCACTGTTTATGTGGCATGTTTGAAGCTGAGCCAATATGTAATATCAGAATTTACATTCCCAATGATTTCTCATTCCTGATCTAAATTGACTAAAACTCTCCTTGTACAGGAGCATAATTTTTCCACCATTAAAAGCTTTGTAAAAACATGAATACAACAATTATTGTGAAATTTTTAACAAATACCAACATTCCCAAACACATTACATTCTGATCTGCAGTCTAAATACCCAGGATGATGATAATGAAGTGACATTTCAAGTTTTGGCTGCATATTTCATATATCATCCTCATTTAAATTTCTGCTTTTATCAATAAACCCATCAATATGATAGCCAAGCATATCACATTACCAATATTTGGAAAATTCATTCCACCAAACCAATGTTTGGGTAAATAGAAGCTTAAGTTGTTTTTCATGGAGAAAGAATCTCTACAGTTTCTGGAACTTGTCGAATTTGGTGTAGCTTGTTCTTTCCTGGTTGTTAATGTATAATATTCCATGTGCTTTTTCTACAAGCTTATCCGTGCCTATTGTGTCCTATTTTCAATACCTACTCCAAAAAAGGAAAACTTAGATCATACTTTGCCCTTGCTCCATGTATGTGTGTGATAACTCGTTCCACCTAGGAGAGTCAATAACTGCGCGTCCACAGAAATTGTCCAACCTAGCGCACTCAGATGACCACTGAGGCTTTACTTTCAAATACCAGAACGTCTTCCAGTATTTGGATGGGAAGCCAATAGACCCCGAATCCAGTGGCCGGCCTGAATTCTGGGACTATTGGTAGAGAGCAAGAAACCGTTCCCATAAGATATTACCCCAAAAGACAGGATTTCAGGACTAATGGTTAACAATGGTATTAACACTCAAGTACACCCACGGTGGTTGGCATGTCACGTCCACCTAGTTATTGGCAGGAACATCATCTTTGCATGGTTGTCAATGATCTTTTTCAATACCTTAGGTTCCTGATGAAAGGTTTCAGAGTGCATTTTGGCTGATCTCTCATCCCTTTTTTCCAGAGTCACATCAGGATCATCTGTCCATTAAACCTGCCTGTGTAGCATTTTCTGCCTGGCACCTCCCTTTTTGTTGTCCGAGGTATCAGATCTATGCTATGAGTGAAAGTTTTCGATCTCCTCCTCTTTGGAGAGTCATACCAATGTCTATACCCTCGGGGATAGCAGCATTTCTTACAATACTAGTAGTAGTTTTACAATGTATCCTTTTGACAGTATCATAGACATACAAAATGAAAGGTATACATTCACGTCTAAACAAGTGTAGCTATTTTGTTTTGATTCCATAAGAAAGACCTCGGAGTGTGGGATTTATCTGATGTCTTAGACAGACACAAGTGTGGTTTAGTCCTTCTGAGTTAGCATCCTTGCTCTTGGTTTGGGTACCCTATATCAATGGATGTCAGCCGGACAAGTGTCCCACAGTAGCCTAATAGCTAATGTCACTGATAGTGTCATGTCAGTCTTCTGGAGTGATCTTAGTCAGCGGTGAAGTGTCCTTCCAGCGTGCCTGGATAGTGGCTGGCGTGTAGTTAGCTGATGTCAACAGCGTTGGTCTGCTTCTCTTCCTGGTCTTGTGTTGGCTGGCATGATGTGCTTTGTGGGTGACCAGATGTTTCCACTCTCTGTCAACATACAGACAAGACCTCGACCCAACGTGATCATCCCCTTGGGTCCCTCACAGTCTTAATTTCTTGGTAATATTCAACCCAATTCAGATCTATCCTACAATGTAATCTTTAGCAGGACATTCAAACTGTTATTGCAAAGTTTTAACTGATGTTCGTTTTAGAGTGTGGAAGAGATCGATGGTTAGTGATACCGTTTCCACCCTTCTTTCTTATGAAAGTTGAAATGCCACAGCTGAACCAAATTGACTTTTCGATAAGTCTGATACGAAGAAAGACATGCTGTTGTTTGCCAATATAATGTACCCTTGAAGACAATGATCACATATACATTTTGGACAAATCGTACTGCAATTGGACAGTATTTATGGTACAGTCATAACCTTCCCAATTGTACCATTTGATATTTGATCATATTTGGGTAACGGGGAAGAATTCCACAAAAGTAATTTTCAGTTCCTTGTTATGCCAATACCATTTGGAATTTTCAGGTATGTGATAACGTTTGATCTTATAACCAATACCCATCAATCTGTAGTCCAGAATATCTGTCAGGGACTTCACGATATTCTTCTGGAGGCAAATTGTTTTTCATACAATGACATGTGCGTGGATAGTGTGTTAGACCTGCCTATAGGGCAGTGATGATCTTTCCAGCTCATTGGCTGTTTTTTCCATGTGTCCTGTGCCAGACACCTCTGCAGTCTGTCCTTTTTCTGGTGAGATTTTCTTGCCATCGGATAGCTTGCATATAAGCCATGAGCTATCCAATTCAGCCCATTTATTGCTATTAAAAGCACTGCTCTCCCAAGATGTTTGGAATAGACAACCGTGCACAATTATTCCTAAGTTCTGTAATGGCTTTGCTCACTTCTTCATTTGAGCTGAATGCCATAAACCAGGAGAGTAAGCATGTCCCATCCCCTTTCACCCTGGGACTCCTTTGGGCATTGTAGGTCAATACCAAATAGGTTTTTGTTTTTTGTTTTCCCTCCACCGAACCTGGGCTTTTTGTAAGGGATAGATGTGAGGCAAGGCCAGTCCCAGGTCGGAGGTGTGGGGGTGGGGACTGAGCCCTTTCCCCTGGTTGCTGGTGGTGTATCCCTTAATGTGTGTTTGGAGCCCGAACCCCAATTGCAGAGTGTGGCAAAAGCAAGGGCTCCAGCTGAAGGGAGGGGTGGAGGAAGGAGGTGTGTGGAAGAGCTGCGCAGGCCCAGAGTAAAAGGCAGGCCAGGAGGCTTGGAGCGCAGGCGCTCAGGGGCAGGCAGGTGGCACGCAGGCGCAGTAGGGGCAGGCAGGCGGCACGTGGCGGAGGGGGAGGGGAGCGGAAAGTTCCCGCCTTTTCTGTCAGAGCCTCCCTGTGTCGCTGTGCCTAGCATTAAGGTCCGCCAAGGCAAAAGACTGGAAGTTGCGTGTGGACTGTGTGAGGTAGGGGAGCAGCACTTGGGCCGAAGTTGGTCACATGAGGCACCTCTGCCGAGGGGAGGAGGCTTTGGGGGTGGCTGCCGCCGGGGAGCCCGCCTCCTGCCTCTTCCTCTGGGTTCTTCAGTAGTCCCGCCTGCTGCCTGTACTGGTCAGCTCCATAGGCAGGCCTACCCCTGAAAGCTGCCCCTCCCTCCCAATTGCCCGCCTCCCACACTGCCCCTCCTCTCCCTGGGGGACACACACCAGAAAGTCCCCTCCTTCAGTAGCCCCACTCCCAGGTCCCCAACTTCCTCAGGTGCTCAGCTCCCCCTCCCCCACCCCCTTCGCCTCTTGGTCTCCCTCTTGAGGCCACATATTGGTATTGCATCCGAGGAGGGTTTTTTTTTTTTTTTAAATGGTTTTGAAATAAGCTTTTAGAGCTCTGTGCAAGTTGGACCCCAAGCCTCGTACACATCCTGACGTCTCAGGCATAAATATGAGTGGACCTTGGCCGTGAGTGGCCCACTTTGCCTTAGAGCAGTCACACACCTGCCTTCCACCCTGTGCTGTCAGTATTCTCCTTCCATAGCGGATGCAGAAATGATTAAGGAAGTTCTTTCTGCTCTCCCGCTGCCTGAAGCCCTGGCTCTAGTTCACTGCTGTGCCCATAGAGGTGGCACTGACCCTGTCTCCAGGGGACATGACTGAGCAGATGCTGCTGCCAAGCTAGCAGCCATAGGAGGGCCTGAACTACTTTGAACAGGAACAACCACTGATGACTTAAATGGATCACTTTCCTATAATGAAAAGGAAGTGGAGAAATGGAAAGGAAAATTCAAAGCAAAACCAATTCATGGAGTGTGGGTGTCATCTGAAGGAAAACCCCTGCTCCCTAGAAGTTTCCATCACCAAATTTACCAATCTGTTCATCCTAATGGCCACTTTGGTACCCCGGGCATGGTGGACTCTGTTAAGAGAGTCTGGCTGGCCCCTGGTATAACTACCAGAGCCCCAAAAGTGTGTTCAGCCTGCTCTTCCTGCCAGTCAGATCACCAACATGCCTTTGGTGGAAAAGCCTTTGGTGGGCGTCCTCTGGCTTACACACCTTGTGAGCGTTCTTTGTAAGGGAAGTGTCTCCTTTGGAGTGGTGTCCACCGAGGATCTGTAGGGATAGAGGAGGCAAAGGCAAGTCCTGTGTGACCCTGGAGGCATGACCCTCCCCTGCAAGCATGCCCATTCCTCCAGCCATGCATCCCTCCTCACCTCAAAAGGGGGGAAGTGTCGTTCCTGGCAACATAGGGTGGACCTTGTCCTTGCAGGGATGAGACAGCTGTCCCTTTTACCGGCACGTTCACTATTCTCCTTGGTCCTCACCATGTCCTGGCTAGGTCTGTGAAAGGAGTGAAGCAGGTAGAGAATACACTAGACGCTGCTGGCTGGCTGACTGGCTGGCTGGCTGACTGTGTGCTGGCATCAGTGCCTGCCTAGATAGAGAGATGGCTGGAACCTATAGGGTAGCCTGGTCACTCTTGGGCTCCACTTGTACCTTGTGTTCTTGGCTCTCCCTCAGAATGTGATGCCACAGAGCGGTCAGCTGTAGCACAAAGAGCAGCAGCAGCAGCAGCAGCAGTGTTAAAGCAGCTCTTCTGTTCCGTTTCTAGGACTCCTGCCTTTTCGGTCGAAGGTATAATGACCGATTCTGGCTCAGAATCCATGGAGGACACACACACACACACACACACACACACACACACACACACACACACGGTAATGCAACACACAAGAGGTACTTTATTGAGCAAAATATAGCTTGGTGCGGAGGACCTAAAGTGCTGGCCCAGAGGCTGCGATTTGCAGGTGTTTTATACACTTTTAGGGTACAGGGAGTAAAAAGGAATTCCTGGGGTGGGCGGGAGTGAACCGAAACTCCTGGGGCTGGGGTCCTGAAACCCAAGTGCCCAAAGGGAAGACACAGCAATCTTAGTCTTCGGTACCCATATGTTTCACGTATGGTCATGGTGACCGAGGTTAGGTCAGTGAATCGTGAGATGATATATCTTTGTGAAACCTGGGATAAGAGTCCAACCTGCGGCTGCTACATAATGTATGTCCTTAGTGGGTTTGGGCTCGAGAAGGAGAAAGGAGTCGGAGAAAATGGGTGATAAATCAAGAGACACAGAGAAGTGAATTGAAATGGGAGCGGCGATGGCCCCTGATACTATTTTCCTTAGAAAAACCATGAAAGGAAAATCTGAGACATAAGAGACCAAGCGGAGGTAAGAATTCTGAGATAGAAGGACGTGGCCAATAGTGGCGCTAGGACAGATAAAGAGAGACAGCAGGGAGAACTCCTAGGTTGCAGGAAACAAGAGAAAAAGCAGGGGGCCTCACCCCAGCCTTTATTGTGGATTGAGAGGTGATCAATGAATAGGTGACATAGTACCTAGTTTTTAACTTTGGTTGCATAGACAATGACAAGATCAGAGGAGGCGGGGATTCTCCTGACATGAGCTTTTCAGAGGAATGAGGTTTGACAAGGTGAGGGCTAAGCCTTTGTGGCTCAGGCCCAGGAATTCTCTTGCCCTTAGAACTGCCGATACATCGATCTGAATGGATCTGATCAAGTATTTCATACATGAACCATACCCCCATGCCTGGTAGGTTATATATCCACCCCCTTTTTTTTTTTTTTTACAAAAATTAAATAAGAGGGTATCCTGTTACAATGAAATTGTAAACTTAATCAACAAACAGGAATACTAGTGAGCTATCAGATAAAGAATCAAAAATGAATTCACAATCCAATTTCAAAATGAAGTATAACTTAGCAATACTGCTGTAAAAATGATAAGAATGATCTTCATTTCCATTTAGCAATGTCAAGCGTAACAATTTTCATCATCCAAGATCACAAGTTATAATATAAAATAATAAGAAAATGATGTTCACTCCTTAGTGATCCTGAATTAAGGTGATAAAGTAATCATAGGACAGGTGCATGGACATATCATATTGCCCATGTCTAGCCAGGATTATAAGAAGTTGTCACATCTTCAATAGTTAAAGAAAAAGACTTCCTCTCGAGATGAGAGGGAATCCTTGTCTTTCCCTTGTTCTGATTATGCGTAGTCTTTGGGATATATAATCCAAGATGCCTGCCACATAGACATATGGTTGCAGGGTTGGTACCATGGCCTGTGAATGAGGGTGTCTGTAACCTGGTCGTGGTGGTTACAAAAAGGGATTTTTCCTTTGTGGGCTGGGACTCGAGAAGAAGGAGCAAGGAGTCTGAGAATATGGGTGAAGAATGACAGACAGAGACAAGTCAAAGTAATAGATAGGGCAGGCGTGATCCCCTCTGTTTTTTCATTGGTCAAAGAATTAAAATTAAAAAATTTAAATTTTTTTTTAATTTAAATTTTAAATTTAAATGTAAAATTAAAAAGAAAATATGAGAAGCTTGCAGACAGGTGGAAGTAAGACAGGTGGCCCAGAGAGGCCTTAGTAAAGAGACAGTAGTGAAGCTTTAAGATTGCTGGAACAAGAGAGGGAATCACGCCTTTACCCCAGGCTTTCTTGGGGATAGCCAGGATCAATGACCAGATAAGAAAGCATAGATAATTCAGATTGGATGGGAAGGTAATGATGACACCTTTTGGGTGTGTTGACCTCAACCCGCCCTTTTACCAAGGAATTGGAGTCCTCACCAAATGTCAATGCACCAAATGTTAATGAGTTTGCATGGCTAGGTCAAGAGTCCACCCACAAATGTCAGAGTTCCAACCTTGTGTCTGAAGACACAATATCCATATATCAGTTATATTTCTTAGATGTGAATATGCTTGGAATGCTACATATCCCCCCTTTTTGTGTTAAAAAAATAAGATGAAGGGCGAGTGATATAAAAATACGAGAAAAATTTGACTCAAATTAAAAATATAAAAATCATGTAGCATCATCAAATGATACTTCAAGTGATTCAAAATAGACAACCAAAACTTATTGCAAAAAGTTTGGATGTAAAAAGTAAGTGTGATTGTCAAGAACAATGAAGATTTAACTCTCAACTTATTGATAATTTGATAATGATGAAAATGATCTTCATACATAACATACCAAATCATCTGAGCAAATGATCTTGGGAATATGATTCCAAAATTAAAAGAAAATTTTAGACTCTCTTTTCACTGTTTATGTGGCATGTTTGAAGCTGAGCCAATATGTAATATCAGAATTTACATTCCCAATGATTTCTCATTCCTGATCTAAATTGACTAAAACTCTCCTTGTACAGGAGCATAATTTTTCCACCATTAAAAGCTTTGTAAAAACATGAATACAACAATTATTGTGAAATTTTTAACAAATACCAACATTCCCAAACACATTACATTCTGATCTGCAGTCTAAATACCCAGGATGATGATAATGAAGTGACATTTCAAGTTTTGGCTGCATATTTCATATATCATCCTCATTTAAATTTCTGCTTTTATCAATAAACCCATCAATATGATAGCCAAGCATATCACATTACCAATATTTGGAAAATTCATTCCACCAAACCAATGTTTGGGTAAATAGAAGCTTAAGTTGTTTTTCATGGAGAAAGAATCTCTACAGTTTCTGGAACTTGTCGAATTTGGTGTAGCTTGTTCTTTCCTGGTTGTTAATGTATAATATTCCATGTGCTTTTTCTACAAGCTTATCCGTGCCTATTGTGTCCTATTTTCAATACCTACTCCAAAAAAGGAAAACTTAGATCATACTTTGCCCTTGCTCCATGTATGTGTGTGATAACTCGTTCCACCTAGGAGAGTCAATAACTGCGCGTCCACAGAAATTGTCCAACCTAGCGCACTCAGATGACCACTGAGGCTTTACTTTCAAATACCAGAACGTCTTCCAGTATTTGGATGGGAAGCCAATAGACCCCGAATCCAGTGGCCGGCCTGAATTCTGGGACTATTGGTAGAGAGCAAGAAACCGTTCCCATAAGATATTACCCCAAAAGACAGGATTTCAGGACTAATGGTTAACAATGGTATTAACACTCAAGTACACCCACGGTGGTTGGCATGTCACGTCCACCTAGTTATTGGCAGGAACATCATCTTTGCATGGTTGTCAATGATCTTTTTCAATACCTTAGGTTCCTGATGAAAGGTTTCAGAGTGCATTTTGGCTGATCTCTCATCCCTTTTTTCCAGAGTCACATCAGGATCATCTGTCCATTAAACCTGCCTGTGTAGCATTTTCTGCCTGGCACCTCCCTTTTTGTTGTCCGAGGTATCAGATCTATGCTATGAGTGAAAGTTTTCGATCTCCTCCTCTTTGGAGAGTCATACCAATGTCTATACCCTCGGGGATAGCAGCATTTCTTACAATACTAGTAGTAGTTTTACAATGTATCCTTTTGACAGTATCATAGACATACAAAATGAAAGGTATACATTCACGTCTAAACAAGTGTAGCTATTTTGTTTTGATTCCATAAGAAAGACCTCGGAGTGTGGGATTTATCTGATGTCTTAGACAGACACAAGTGTGGTTTAGTCCTTCTGAGTTAGCATCCTTGCTCTTGGTTTGGGTACCCTATATCAATGGATGTCAGCCGGACAAGTGTCCCACAGTAGCCTAATAGCTAATGTCACTGATAGTGTCATGTCAGTCTTCTGGAGTGATCTTAGTCAGCGGTGAAGTGTCCTTCCAGCGTGCCTGGATAGTGGCTGGCGTGTAGTTAGCTGATGTCAACAGCGTTGGTCTGCTTCTCTTCCTGGTCTTGTGTTGGCTGGCATGATGTGCTTTGTGGGTGACCAGATGTTTCCACTCTCTGTCAACATACAGACAAGACCTCGACCCAACGTGATCATCCCCTTGGGTCCCTCACAGTCTTAATTTCTTGGTAATATTCAACCCAATTCAGATCTATCCTACAATGTAATCTTTAGCAGGACATTCAAACTGTTATTGCAAAGTTTTAACTGATGTTCGTTTTAGAGTGTGGAAGAGATCGATGGTTAGTGATACCGTTTCCACCCTTCTTTCTTATGAAAGTTGAAATGCCACAGCTGAACCAAATTGACTTTTCGATAAGTCTGATACGAAGAAAGACATGCTGTTGCTGTTGTTTTGCCAATATAATGTACCCTTGAAGACAATGATCACATATACATTTTGGACAAATCGTACTGCAATGGGACAGTATTTATGGTACAGTCATAACCTTCCCAATTGTACCATTTGATATATTTGATCATATTGGGTAACGGGGAAGAATTCCACAAAAGTAATTTTCAGTCCTTGTTATGCCAATACCATTTGGAATTTTCAGGTATGTGATAACGTTTGATCTTATAACCAATACCCATCAATCTGTAGTCCAGAATATCTGTCAGGGACTTCACGATATTCTTCTGAGGCAAATTGTTTTTCATACAATGACATGTGCGTTGATAGTGTGTTAGACCTGCCTATAGGCAGTGATGATCTTTCCAGCTCATTGGCTGTTTTTCCATGTGTCCTGTGCCAGACACCTCTGCAGTCTGTCCTTTTCTGGTGAGATTTTCTTGCCATCGGATAGCTTGCATATAAGCCATGAGCTATCCAATTCAGCCCATTTATTGCTATTAAAAGCACTGCTTCCCCAAGATGTTTGGAATAGACAACCGTGCACAATTATTCCTAAGTTCTGTAATGGCTTGCTCACTTCTTCATTTGAGCTGAATGCCATAAACCAGGAGAGTAAGCATGTCCCATCCTCACTTGGCACCCTGACTCCTTGGGCATTGTAGGTCAATACCAAATAGGTTTTTGTTTTTGTTTTCCCTCCACCGAACCTGGGCTTTTGTGAAGGATAGATGTGAGGCAAGGCCAGTCCCCAGGTCGGAGGTGTGGGGGTGGGGACTGAGCCCTTTCCCCTGGTTGCTGGTGGTGTATCCCTTAATGTGTGTTTGGAGCCCGAACCCCCAATTGCAGAGTGTGGCAAAAGCAAGGGCTCCAGCTGAAGGGAGGGGTGGAGGAAGGAGTGTGTGAAGAGGCGCCAGGCCAGAGTAAAGAGGCAGGAGGGCTTGGAGCGCAGGCGCTCAGGGGCAGGCAGGTGCACGCAGGCGCAGTAGGGGCAGGCAGGCGCACGTGGCGGAGGGGGGAGGGGAGCGGAAAGTTCCCGCCTTTTCTGTCAGAGCCTCCCTGTGTCGCTGTGCCTAGCATTAAGGTCCGCCAAGGCAAAAGACTGGAAGTTGCGTGTGGACTGTGTGAGGTAGGGAGCAGCACTTGGGCCGAAGTTGGTCACATGAGGCACCTCTGCCGAGGGGAGGAGGCTTTGGGGGTGGCTGCCGCCGGGGAGCCCGCCTCCTGCCTCTTCCTCTGGGTTCTTCAGTAGTCCCGCCTGCTGCCTGTACTGGTCAGCTCCATAGGCAGGCCTACCCCTGAAAGCTGCCCCTCCCTCCAATTGCCCGCCTCCCACACTGCCCCTCCTCTCCCTGGGGGACACACACCAGAAAGTCCCCTCCTTCAGTAGCCCCCACTCCCAGGTCCCCAACTTCCTCAGGTGCTCAGCTCCCCCTCCCCCACCCCCTTCGCCTCTTGGTCTCCTCTTGAGGCCACATATTGGTATTGCATCCGAGGAGGGTTTTTTTTTTTTTTTAAATGGTTTTGAAATAAGCTTTTAGAGCTCTGTGCAAGTTGGACCCCAAGCCTCGTACACATCCTGACGTCTCAGGCATAAATATGAGTGGACCTTGGCCGTGAGTGGCCCACTTTGCCTTAGAGCAGTCACACACCTGCCTTCACCCTGTGCTGTCAGTATTCTCCTTCCATAGCGGATGCAGAAATGATTAAGGAAGTTCTTTCTGCTCTCCCGCTGCCTGAAGCCCTGGCTCTAGTTCACTGCTGTGCCCAATAGAGGTGGCACTGACCCCTGTCTCCAGGGGACATGACTGAGCAGATGCTGCTGCCAAGCTAGCAGCCATAGGAGGGCCTGAACTACTTTGAACAGGAACAACCACTGATGACTTAAATGGATCACTTTCCTATAATGAAAAGGAAGTGGAGAAATGGAAAGGAAAATTCAAAGCAAAACCAATTCATGGAGTGTGGGTGTCATCTGAAGGAAAACCCCTGCTCCCTAGAAGTTTCCATCACCAAATTTACCAATCTGTTCATCCTAATGGCCACTTTGGTACCCCGGGCATGGTGGACTCTGTTAAGAGAGTCTGGCTGGCCCCTGGTATAACTACCAGAGCCCCAAAAGTGTGTTCAGCCTGCTCTTCCTGCCAGTCAGATCACCAACATGCCTTTGGTGGAAAAGCCTTTGGTGGGCGTCCTCTGGCTTACACACCTTGTGAGCGTTCTTTGTAAGGGAAGTGTCTCCTTTGGAGTGGTGTCCACCGAGGATCTGTAGGGATAGAGGAGGCAAAGGCAAGTCCTGTGTGACCCTGGAGGGCATGACCCTCCCTGCAAGCATGCCCATTCCTCCAGCCATGCATCCCTCCTCCACCTCAAAAGGGGGGAAGTGTCGTTCCTGGCACATAGGGTGGACCTTGTCCTTGCAGGGATGAGAGCAGCTGTCCCTTTTACCGGCACGTTCACTATTCTCCTTGGTCCTCACCATGTCCTGGCTAGGTCTGTGAAAGGAGTGAAGCAGGTAGAGAATACACTAGACGCTGCTGCTGGCTGACTGGCAGGCTGGCTGACTGTGTGCTGGCATCAGTGCCTGCCTAGATAGAGAGATGGCTGGAACCTATAGGGTAGCCTGGTCACTCTTGGGCTCCACTTGTACCTTGTGTTCTTGGCTCTCCCTCAGAATGTGATGCCACAGAGCGGTCAGCTGTAGCACAAAGAGCAGCAGCAGCAGCAGCAGCAGGTGTTAAAGCAGCTCTTCTGTTCCGTTTCTAGGACTCCTGCCTTTTCGGTCGAAGGTATAATGACCGATTCTGGCTCAGAATCCATGGAGGACACACACACACACACACACACACACACACCACACACACACACACACGGTAATGCAACACACAAGAGGTACTTTATTGAGCAAAATATAGCTTGGTGCGGAGGACCTAAAGTGCTGGCCCAGAGGCTGCGATTTGCAGGTGTTTTATACACTTTTAGGGTACAGGGAGTAAAAAGGAATTCCTGGGGTGGCGGGAGTGAACCGAAACTCCTGGGGCTGGGGTCCTGAAACCCAAGTGCCCAAAGGGAAGACACAGCAATCTTAGTCTTCGGTACCCCATATGTTTCACGTATGGTCATGGTGACCGAGGTTAGGTCAGTGAATCGTGAGATGATATATCTTTGTGAAACCTGGGATAAGAGTCCAACCTGCGGCTGCTACATAATGTATGTCCTTAGTGGGTTTGGGCTCGAGAAGGAGAAAGAGTCGGAGAAAATGGGTGATAAATCAAGAGACACAGAGAAGTGAATTGAAATGGGAGCGGCGATGGCCCCTGATACTATTTTCCTTAGAAAAACCATGAAAGGAAAATCTGAGACATAAGAGACCAAGCGGAGGTAAGAATTCTGAGATAGAAGGACGTGGCCAATAGTGGCGCTAGGACAGATAAAGAGAGACAGCAGGGAGAACTCCTAGGTTGCAGGAAACAAGAGAAAAAGCAGGGGGCCTCACCCCAGCCTTTATGTGGATTGAGAGGTGATCAATGAATAGGTGACATAGTACCTAGTTTTTAACTTTGGTTGCATAGACAATGACAAGATCAGAGGAGGCGGGGATTCTCCTGACATGAGCTTTTCCAAGAGGAATGAGGTTTGACAAGGTGAGGGCTAAGCCTTTGTGGCTCAGGCCCAGGAATTCTCTTGCCCTTAGAACTGCCGATACATCGATCTGAATGGATCTGATCAAGTATTTCATACATGAACCATACCCCCATGCCTGGTAGGTTATATATCCACCCCCTTTTTTTTTTTTTTTTACAAAAATTAAATAAGAGGGTATCCTGTTACAATGAAATTGTAAACTTAATCAACAAACAGGAATACTAGTGAGCTATCAGATAAAGAATCAAAAATGAATTCACAATCCAATTTCAAAATGAAGTATAACTTAGCAATACTGCTGTAAAAATGATAAGAATGATCTTCATTTCCATTTAGCAATGTCAAGCGTAACAATTTTCATCATCCAAGATCACAAGTTATAATATAAAATAATAAGAAAATGATGTTCACTCCTTAGTGATCCTGAATTAAGGTGATAAAGTAATCATAGACAGGTGCATGGACATATCATATTGCCCATGTCTAGCCAGGATTATAAGAAGTTGTCACATCTTCAATAGTTAAAGAAAAAGACTTCCTCTCGAGATGAGAGGGAATCCTTGTCTTTCCCTTGTTCTGATTATGCGTAGTCTTTGGATATATAATCCAAGATGCCTGCCACATAGACATATGGTTGCAGGGTTGGTACATGGCCTGTGAATGAGGGTGTCTGTAACCTGGTCGTGGTGGTTACAAAAAGGGATTTTTCCTTTGTGGGCTGGGACTCGAGAAGAAGGAGCAAGGAGTCTGAGAATATGGGTGAAGAATGACAGACAGAGACAAGTCAAAGTAATAGATAGGGCAGGCGTGATCCCCTCTGTTTTTTCATTGGTCAAAGAATTAAAATTAAAAAATTTAAATTTTTTTTTAATTTAAATTTTAATTTAAATGTAAAATTAAAAAGAAAATATGAGAAGCTTGCAGACAGGTGGAAGTAAGACAGGTGGCCCAGAGAGGCCTTAGTAAAGAGACAGTAGTGAAGCTTTAAGATTGCTGGAACAAGAGAGGGAATCACGCCTTTACCCCCAGGCTTTCTTGGGGATAGCCAGGATCAATGACCAGATAAGAAAGCATAGATAATTCAGATTGGATGGGAAGGTAATGATGACACCTTTTGGGTGTGTTGACCTCAACCCGCCCTTTTACCAAGAATTGGAGTCCTCACCAAATGTCAATGCACCAAATGTTAATGAGTTTGCATGGCTAGGTCAAGAGTCCACCCACAAATGTCAGAGTTCCAACCTTGTGTCTGAAGACACAATATCCATATATCAGTTATATTTCTTAGATGTGAATATGCTTGGAATGCTACATATCCCCCCTTTTTGTGTTAAAAAAATAAGATGAAGGGCGAGTGATATAAAAATACGAGAAAAATTTGACTCAAATTAAAAATATAAAAATCATGTAGCATCATCAAATGATACTTCAAGTGATTCAAAATAGACAACCAAAACTTATTGCAAAAAGTTTGGATGTAAAAAGTAAGTGTGATTGTCAAGAACAATGAAGATTTAACTCTCAACTTATTGATAATTTGATAATGATGAAAATGATCTTCATACATAACATACCAAATCATCTGAGCAAATGATCTTGGGAATATGATTCCAAAATTAAAAGAAAATTTTAGACTCTCTTTTCACTGTTTATGTGGCATGTTTGAAGCTGAGCCAATATGTAATATCAGAATTTACATTCCCAATGATTTCTCATTCCTGATCTAAATTGACTAAAACTCTCCTTGTACAGGAGCATAATTTTTCCACATTAAAAGCTTTGTAAAAACATGAATACAACAATTATTGTGAAATTTTTAACAAATACCAACATTCCCAAACACATTACATTCTGATCTGCAGTCTAAATACCCAGGATGATGATAATGAAGTGACATTTCAAGTTTTTGGCTGCATATTTCATATATCATCCTCATTTAAATTTCTGCTTTTATCAATAAACCCATCAATATGATAGCCAAGCATATCACATTACCAATATTTGGAAAATTCATTCCACCAAACCAATGTTTGGGTAAATAGAAGCTTAAGTTTGTTTTTCATGGAGAAAGAATCTCTACAGTTTCTGGAACTTGTCGAATTTGGTGTAGCTTGTTCTTTCCTGGTTGTTAATGTATAATATTCCATGTGCTTTTTCTACAAGCTTATCCGTGCCCTATTGTGTCCTATTTTCAATACCTACTCCAAAAAAGGAAAACTTAGATCATACTTTGCCCTTGCTCCATGTATGTGTGTGATAACTCGTTCCACCTAGGAGAGTCAATAACTGCGCGTCCACAGAAATTGTCCAACCTAGCGCACTCAGATGACCACTGAGGCTTTACTTTCAAATACCAGAACGTCTTCCAGTATTTGGATGGGAAGCCAATAGACCCCGAATCCAGTGGCCGGCCTGAATTCTGGGACTATTGGTAGAGAGCAAGAAACCGTTCCCATAAGATATTACCCCAAAAGACAGGATTTCAGGACTAATGGTTAACAATGGTATTAACACTCAAGTACACCCACGGTGGTTGGCATGTCACGTCCACCTAGTTATTGGCAGGAACATCATCTTTGCATGGTTGTCAATGATCTTTTTCAATACCTTAGGTTCCTGATGAAAGGTTTCAGAGTGCATTTTGGCTGATCTCTCAT
Organism: Monodelphis domestica; assembly: GCF_027887165.1. NCBI lineage: Eukaryota > Metazoa > Chordata > Mammalia > Didelphimorphia > Didelphidae > Monodelphis > Monodelphis domestica. The sequence continues at coordinate 260,992,079 of NC_077234.1, forward strand.
CCCTTTTTTCCAGAGTCACATCAGGATCATCTGTCCATTAAACCTGCCTGTGTAGCATTTTCTGCCTGGCACCTCCCTTTTTTGTTGTCCGAGGTATCAGATCTATGCTATGAGTGAAAGTTTTCGATCTCCTCCTCTTTGGAGAGTCATACCAATGTCTATACCCTCGGGGATAGCAGCATTTCTTACAATACTAGTAGTAGTTTTACAATGTATCCTTTTGACAGTATCATAGACATACAAAATGAAAGGTATACATTCACGTCTAAACAAGTGTAGCTATTTGTTTTGATTCCATAAGAAAGACCTCGGAGTGTGGGATTTATCTGATGTCTTAGACAGACACAAGTGTGGTTTAGTCCTTCTGAGTTAGCATCCTTGCTCTTGGTTTGGGTACCCTATATCAATGGATGTCAGCCGGACAAGTGTCCACAGTAGCCTAATAGCTAATGTCACTGATAGTGTCATGTCAGTCTTCTGGAGTGATCTTAGTCAGCGGTGAAGTGTCCCTTCCAGCGTGCCTGGATAGTGGCTGGCGTGTAGTTAGCTGATGTCAACAGCGTTGGTCTGCTTCTCTTCCTGGTCTTGTGTTGGCTGGCATGATGTGCTTTGTGGGTGACCAGATGTTTCCACTCTCTGTCAACATACAGACAAGACCTCGACCCAACGTGATCATCCCCTTGGGTCCCTCACAGTCTTAATTTCTTGGTAATATTCAACCCAATTCAGATCTATCCTACAATGTAATCTTTAGCAGGACATTCAAACTGTTATTGCAAAGTTTTAACTGATGTTCGTTTTAGAGTGTGGAAGAGATCGATGGTTAGTGATACCGTTTCCACCCTTCTTTCTTATGAAAGTTGAAATGCCACAGCTGAACCAAATTGACTTTTCGATAAGTCTGATACGAAGAAAGACATGCTGTTGTTTGCCAATATAATGTACCCTTGAAGACAATGATCACATATACATTTTGGACAAATCGTACTGCAATTGGACAGTATTTATGGTACAGTCATAACCTTCCCAATTGTACCATTTGATATTTGATCATATTTGGGTAACGGGGAAGAATTCCACAAAAGTAATTTTCAGTTCCTTGTTATGCCAATACCATTTGGAATTTTCAGGTATGTGATAACGTTTGATCTTATAACCAATACCCATCAATCTGTAGTCCAGAATATCTGTCAGGGACTTCACGATATTTCTTCTGGAGGCAAATTGTTTTTCATACAATGACATGTGCGTGGATAGTGTGTTAGACCTGCCTATAGGGCAGTGATGATCTTTCCAGCTCATTGGCTGTTTTTTCCATGTGTCCTGTGCCAGACACCTCTGCAGTCTGTCCTTTTTCTGGTGAGATTTTCTTGCCATCGGATAGCTTGCATATAAGCCATGAGCTATCCAATTCAGCCCATTTATTGCTATTAAAAGCACTGCTCTCCCAAGATGTTTGGAATAGGACAACCGTGCACAATTATTCCTAAGTTCTGTAATGGCTTTGCTCACTTCTTCATTTGAGCTGAATGCCATAAACCAGGAGAGTAAGCATGTCCCATCCCCTTTCACCCTGGGACTCCTTTGGGCATTGTAGGTCAATACCAAATAGGTTTTTGTTTTTTGTTTTCCCCTCCACCGAACCTGGGCTTTTTGTAAGGGATAGATGTGAGGCAAGGCCAGTCCCAGGTCGGAGGTGTGGGGGTGGGGACTGAGCCCTTTCCCCTGGTTGCTGGTGGTGTATCCCTTAATGTGTGTTTGGAGCCCGAACCCCAATTGCAGAGTGTGGCAAAAGCAAGGGCTCCAGCTGAAGGGAGGGGTGGAGGAAGGAGGTGTGTGGAAGAGCTGCGCAGGCCCAGAGTAAAAGGCAGGCCAGGAGGCTTGGAGCGCAGGCGCTCAGGGGCAGGCAGGTGGCACGCAGGCGCAGTAGGGGCAGGCAGGCGGCACGTGGCGGAGGGGGAGGGGAGCGGAAAGTTCCCTGCCTTTTCTGTCAGAGCCTCCCTGTGTCGCTGTGCCTAGCATTAAGGTCCGCCAAGGCAAAAGACTGGAAGTTGCGTGTGGACTGTGTGAGGTAGGGGAGCAGCACTTGGGCCGAAGTTGGTCACATGAGGCACCTCTGCCGAGGGGAGGAGGCTTTGGGGGTGGCTGCCGCCGGGGAGCCCGCCTCCTGCCTCTTCCTCTGGGTTCTTCAGTAGTCCCCGCCTGCTGCCTGTACTGGTCAGCTCCATAGGCAGGCCTACCCCTGAAAGCTGCCCCTCCCTCCCAATTGCCCGCCTCCCACACTGCCCCTCCTCTCCCTGGGGGACACCCACCAGAAAGTCCCCTCCTTCAGTAGCCCCACTCCCAGGTCCCCAACTTCCTCAGGTGCTCAGCTCCCCCTCCCCCACCCCCCTTCGCCTCTTGGTCTCCCCTCTTGAGGCCACATATTGGTATTGCATCGAGGAGGGTTTTTTTTTTTTTTTTAAATGGTTTTGAAATAAGCTTTTAGAGCTCTGTGCAAGTTGGACCCCAAGCCTCGTACACATCCTGACGTCTCAGGCATAAATATGAGTGGACCTTGGCCGTGAGTGGCCCACTTTGCCTTAGAGCAGTCACACACCTGCCTTCCACCCTGTGCTCTCAGTATTCTCCTTCCATAGCGGATGCAGAAATGATTAAGGAAGTTCTTTCTGCTCTCCCGCTGCCTGAAGCCCTGGCTCTAGTTCACTGCTGTGCCCATAGAGGTGGCACTGACCCTGTCTCCAGGGGACATGACTGAGCAGATGCTGCTGCCAAGCTAGCAGCCATAGGAGGGCCTGAACTACTTTGAACAGGAACAACCACTGATGACTTAAATGGATCACTTTCCTATAATGAAAAGGAAGTGGAGAAATGGAAAGGAAAATTCAAAGCAAAACCAATTCATGGAGTGTGGGTGTCATCTGAAGGAAAACCCCTGCTCCCTAGAAGTTTCCATCACCAAATTTACCAATCTGTTCATCCTAATGGCCACTTTGGTACCCCGGGCATGGTGGACTCTGTTAAGAGAGTCTGGCTGGCCCCTGGTATAACTACCAGAGCCCCAAAAGTGTGTTCAGCCTGCTCTTCCTGCCAGTCAGATCACCAACATGCCTTTGGTGGAAAAGCCTTTGGTGGGCGTCCTCTGGCTTACACACCTTGTGAGCGTTCTTTGTAAGGGAAGTGTCTCTTTGGAGTGGTGTCCACCGAGGATCTGTAGGGATAGAGGAGGCAAAGGCAAGTCCTGTGTGACCCTGAGGCATGACCCTCCCCTGCAAGCATGCCCATTCCTCCAGCCATGCATCCCTCCTCACCTCAAAAGGGGGGAAGTGTCGTTCCTGGCAACATAGGGTGGACCTTGTCCTTGCAGGGATGAGACAGCTGTCCCTTTTACCGGCACGTTCACTATTCTCCTTGGTCCTCACCATGTCCTGGCTAGGTCTGTGAAAGGAGTGAAGCAGGTAGAGAATACACTAGACGCTGCTGGCTGGCTGACTGGCTGGCTGGCTGACTGTGTGCTGGCATCAGTGCCTGCCTAGATAGAGAGATGGCTGGAACCTATAGGGTAGCCTGGTCACTCTTGGGCTCCACTTGTACCTTGTGTTCTTGGCTCTCCCTCAGAATGTGATGCCACAGAGCGGTCAGCTGTAGCACAAAGAGCAGCAGCAGCAGCAGCAGCAGTGTTAAAGCAGCTCTTCTGTTCCGTTTCTAGGACTCCTGCCTTTTCGGTCGAAGGTATAATGACCGATTCTGGCTCAGAATCCATGGAGGACACACACACACACACACACACACACACACACACACACACACACACGGTAATGCAAACACACAAGAGGTACTTTATTGAGCAAAATATAGCTTGGTGCGGAGGACCTAAAGTGCTGGCCCAGAGGCTGCGATTTGCAGGTGTTTTATACACTTTTAGGGTACAGGGAGTAAAAAGGAATTCCTGGGGTGGGCGGGAGTGAACCGAAACTCCTGGGGCTGGGGTCCTGAAACCCAAGTGCCCAAAGGGAAGACACAGCAATCTTAGTCTTCGGTACCCATATGTTTCACGTATGGTCATGGTGACCGAGGTTAGGTCAGTGAATCGTGAGATGATATATCTTTGTGAAACCTGGGATAAGAGTCCAACCTGCGGCTGCTACATAATGTATGTCCTTAGTGGGTTTGGGCTCGAGAAGGAGAAAGGAGTCGGAGAAAATGGGTGATAAATCAAGAGACACAGAGAAGTGAATTGAAATGGGAGCGGCGATGGCCCCTGATACTATTTTCCTTAGAAAAACCATGAAAGGAAAATCTGAGACATAAGAGACCAAGCGGAGGTAGAATTCTGAGATAGAAGGACGTGGCCAATAGTGGCGCTAGGACAGATAAAGAGAGACAGCAGGGAGAACTCCTAGGTTGCAGGAAACAAGAGAAAAAGCAGGGGGCCTCACCCCAGCCTTTATTGTGGATTGAGAGGTGATCAATGAATAGGTGACATAGTACCTAGTTCTTAACTTTGGTTGCATAGACAATGACAAGATCAGAGGAGGCGGGGATTCTCCTGACATGAGCTTTTCAGAGGAATGAGGTTTGACAAGGTGAGGGCTAAGCCTTTGTGGCTCAGGCCCAGGAATTCTCTTGCCCTTAGAACTGCCGATACATCGATCTGAATGGATCTGATCAAGTATTTCATACATGAACCATACCCCCATGCCTGGTAGGTTATATATCCACCCCCTTTTTTTTTTTTTTTACAAAAATTAAATAAGAGGGTATCCTGTTACAATGAAATTGTAAACTTAATCAACAAACAGGAATACTAGTGAGCTATCAGATAAAGAATCAAAAATGAATTCACAATCCAATTTCAAAATGAAGTATAACTTAGCAATACTGCTGTAAAATGATAAGAATGATCTTCATTTCCATTTAGCAATGTCAAGCGTAACAATTTTCATCATCCAAGATCACAAGTTATAATATAAAATAATAAGAAAATGATGTTCACTTCCTTAGTGATCCTGAATTAAGGTGATAAAGTAATCATAGGACAGGTGCATGGACATATCATATTGCCCATGTCTAGCCAGGATTATAAGAAGTTGTCACATCTTCAATAGTTAAAGAAAAAGACTTCCTCTCGAGATGAGAGGGAATCCTTGTCTTTCCCTTGTTCTGATTATGCGTAGTCTTTGGGATATATAATCCAAGATGCCTGCCACATAGACATATGGTTGCAGGGTTGGTACCATGGCCTGTGAATGAGGGTGTCTGTAACCTGGTCGTGGTGGTTACAAAAAGGGATTTTTCCTTTGTGGGCTGGGACTCGAGAAGAAGGAGCAAGGAGTCTGAGAATATGGGTGAAGAATGACAGACAGAGACAAGTCAAAGTAATAGATAGGGCAGGCGTGATCCCCCTCTGTTTTTTCATTGGTCAAAGAATTAAAATTAAAAAATTTAAATTTTTTTTTAATTTAAATTTTAAATTTAAATGTAAAATTAAAAGAAAATATGAGAAGCTTGCAGACAGGTGGAAGTAAGACAGGTGGCCCAGAGAGGGCCTTAGTAAAGAGACAGTAGTGAAGCTTTAAGATTGCTGGAACAAGAGAGGGAATCACGCCTTTACCCCAGGCTTTCTTGGGGATAGCCAGGATCAATGACCAGATAAGAAAGCATAGATAATTCAGATTGGATGGGAAGGTAATGATGACACCTTTTGGGTGTGTTGACCTCAACCCGCCCTTTTACCAAGGAATTGGAGTCCTCACCAAATGTCAATGCACCAAATGTTAATGAGTTTGCATGGCTAGGTCAAGAGTCCACCCACAAATGTCAGAGTTCCAACCTTGTGTCTGAAGACACAATATCCATATATCAGTTATATTTCTTAGATGTGAATATGCTTGGAATGCTACATATCCCCCCTTTTTGTGTTTAAAAAAATAAGATGAAGGGCGAGTGATATAAAAATACGAGAAAAATTTGACTCAAATTAAAAATATAAAAATCATGTAGCATCATCAAATGATACTTCAAGTGATTCAAAATAGACAACCAAAACTTATTGCAAAAAGTTTGGATGTAAAAAGTAAGTGTGATTGTCAAGAACAATGAAGATTTAACTCTCAACTTATTGATAATTTGATAATGATGAAAATGATCTTCATACATAACATACCAAATCATCTGAGCAAATGATCTTGGGAATATGATTCCAAAATTAAAGAAAATTTTAGACTCTCTTTTCACTGTTTATGTGGCATGTTTGAAGCTGAGCCAATATGTAATATCAGAATTTACATTCCCAATGATTTCTCATTCCTGATCTAAATTGACTAAAACTCTCCTTGTACAGGAGCATAATTTTTCCACCATTAAAAGCTTTGTAAAAACATGAATACAACAATTATTGTGAAATTTTTAACAAATACCAACATTCCCAAACACATTACATTCTGATCTGCAGTCTAAATACCCAGGATGATGATAATGAAGTGACATTTCAAGTTTTGGCTGCATATTTCATATATCATCCTCATTAAATTTCTGCTTTTATCAATAAACCCATCAATATGATAGCCAAGCATATCACATTACCAATATTTGGAAAATTCATTCCACCAAACCAATGTTTGGGTAAATAGAAGCTTAAGTTGTTTTTCATGGAGAAAGAATCTCTACAGTTTCTGGAACTTGTCGAATTTGGTGTAGCTTGTTCTTTCCTGGTTGTTAATGTATAATATTCCATGTGCTTTTTCTACAAGCTTATCCGTGCCTATTGTGTCCTATTTTCAATACCTACTCCAAAAAAGGAAAACTTAGATCATACTTTGCCCTTGCTCCATGTATGTGTGTGATAACTCGTTCCACCTAGGAGAGTCAATAACTGCGCGTCCACAGAAATTGTCCAACCTAGCGCACTCAGATGACCACTGAGGCTTTACTTTCAAATACCAGAACGTCTTCCAGTATTTGGATGGGAAGCCAATAGACCCCGAATCCAGTGGCCGGCCTGAATTCTGGGACTATTGGTAGAGAGCAAGAAACCGTTCCCATAAGATATTACCCCAAAAGACAGGATTTCAGGACTAATGGTTAACAATGGTATTAACACTCAAGTACACCCACGGTGGTTGGCATGTCACGTCCACCTAGTTATTGGCAGGAACATCATCTTTGCATGGTTGTCAATGATCTTTTTCAATACCTTAGGTTCCTGATGAAAGGTTTCAGAGTGCATTTTGGCTGATCTCTCATCCCTTTTTTCCAGAGTCACATCAGGATCATCTGTCCATTAAACCTGCCTGTGTAGCATTTTCTGCCTGGCACCTCCCTTTTTGTTGTCCGAGGTATCAGATCTATGCTATGAGTGAAAGTTTTCGATCTCCTCCTCTTTGGAGAGTCATACCAATGTCTATACCCTCGGGGATAGCAGCATTTCTTACAATACTAGTAGTAGTTTTACAATGTATCCTTTTGACAGTATCATAGACATACAAAATGAAAGGTATACATTCACGTCTAAACAAGTGTAGCTATTTTGTTTTGATTCCATAAGAAAGACCTCGGAGTGTGGGATTTATCTGATGTCTTAGACAGACACAAGTGTGGTTTAGTCCTTCTGAGTTAGCATCCTTGCTCTTGGTTTGGGTACCCTATATCAATGGATGTCAGCCGGACAAGTGTCCCACAGTAGCCTAATAGCTAATGTCACTGATAGTGTCATGTCAGTCTTCTGGAGTGATCTTAGTCAGCGGTGAAGTGTCCTTCCAGCGTGCCTG